>NC_065522.1:6290430-6378731 GCF_006386435.1 Epinephelus moara | reverse complement strand
GACTAACTTTGCACTGAAGTATGCCCGTTCACTTCCATTTTAACAGGTCTGACGCTACTAATGCGCCCCGGCTGTATCTAGGCTAACGGCTAACATGCTAACTATTATTTTTATGTCACTAGTCACTTGAAACAAATTTAGGACGATAGGAGACAGGTTGAAATAAACCAAAATTTCCCTTTAACTAAATCTATTCACACTTTTCCAACTATTCCTACTACTTCATCTTCTTCCTAACCAATTAAGCCAGCACTGCAGTGTAGCATCAGCTTTTAAAAAACCTTGAAATATTCTACAGTATTGGTATCATTCAGCTTTTCAATAACATTCATACACATCTACACCAGCATTGCAGTGTAGCGTCAGCTTTTCAAAAAACCGTCAAATATTCCACATCATTCATACATTAATGGTACTATTAAATGTTTAAAGCCAGCATTGCAATGCTGCGTCAGCTATTCAACATGCAGCATTCACACCTGAAATTTCAGTAAATATCAGGTGACTAAAAGGGTTTCATCAGGTTTGCTCATTCAATAAGGTAATAAGATCATTTAAAATGTTTGTCTACTATATGCTACCACTGAACCCCCTTTTAGTAGTAAACTGAATGTGTGTTTTGTGTGTGAAACATACAGGTAGTGTAGCAGTGTATTGTGTAAGTAACTCTCACCAAAGCCAGGCACAGTGTTGTTTGTACTGTAGCTCCTCTGGATTCTCTTTGCCTTGTTTCTGCTGCATCTGTAAATCAGCACGTCGGCCCTGAAGACACACACAAAAACAAACCACAATTAATTTTTCCATGCAGGACGTCTGATTCATTTTATTCAACTCAAAGAAAGATTTAGTATTTGACAGGCATGAGTTTCTGAAGGCCAATAAGATGGTAAAACATTGAAATTACACAAAAAAAGGTATCTGTGTGTATTGTGTCTGACAAAAAATCCGTTGATAAAAAAAAAATTCAGTTTACTCAAAAGCAAAACACCCACTAAAGTAAAATTAAATCTGAAATTAACTTTTTAATTTTCAGGTTAATAGAAAATGTAGAACCCCAAACTTGAAACTGAAACAAAAACTAGACCTTTGAATATGCAACAAAAACCCCGCACTTGTGGTTTATTTGGTATGCATCATGTCCTCTAAATGTGAAACCCTGGTTTCAGCCTATTTGATGAAACCAGTCTTTTTCATGGTTATTTTAGATGGCAGAATTTTTCTGGCCCTAATTTGTGAAATTTGTCAACTATCAAAACTAATGGGCGGGGGTGGGACATAACTTCCAACTGGCCCAGACCCGCCAAACCGAGGCAGAGAAAGAGGCAGAGGCATATTTTTGACCAGTTTTAGACTCATTTGGGGATTGAGTGGGTTTTTTTTAACCTATCCATGCTTTCTTTGGGCTAACTTTTTTCATCTTAATTTTGTCATACACCATGCAGACACAAACACGCAGGTGTTGTCACTCTGCCTGTCATTACCTCTGCCCTGATGAAACCTTTATACCTTTCTTCTCTGCTCCACTTAACAGTGCCTGGAGAATAGTTCCTAATATAACTGATCAATTCTTCTATTAATACGTCATCAATCTGTCACTTCCTAGAAGCACAAACCTGTAGGACAGCGTGGAAAGCTCGGCTCATGAAACCTCGCCAGGCCTGCGGCAGGAAGAGAGCGCGGTGCCACTCAGATGGCTGAATGTTCACCTGCACATCAAATAACAACAAGCAGGAATTTTATGGGGGCTGTTAGAAATGGTTCAAAACCAAAGAGGAGCATAAGAGGCAGAGGAAGGAAAGGGTCAAGACATACTTCATGAATGAGGGCTGCCAGGGTGTGCTGGTAGCTGCGACTGCGGCTGATGAGGAAACGATCGATTGGTCTGCCGTCACGATCCGTCTGCACAGGCAGCTCGTAACAGAGGAGCAGTCCAGCTACAACACACACAGACACAGACACAGACACACAGACACACAGACACACAGACACACGCATACACACGATCAGCTGTAGAAGCTTTGTTATTGCAAACACACTGGCTGTGTGCAAATACGACTTAAAGGACCCTGAAAAATTAAACCTTAATTAGATTTCTTTGCCAAGTTGGGCTAAAAGACACAACTAATGATATATTATCACCTTATAAAGTTGATATGGTCAACGTGTTTGCGAACAATTGCCTACATGCCGACATACAAGAAACCAACAATCCTGCATAGTATACCTTTAAATCAGGGCGGTCAAAATAATGCATTAATTTTGATTAATTAATCACAGAAAAAAATAAAGCATTATAAATGAATGCTCATTAATCATGTTCCATGGTGCCTTTTGACCCTGTGCATAATTGAAGGCCACAGTTGCTTTGTCACATAATGGAGGCAGACGCTGCTTGGACCAGTGAATGGAACAGTTAGGGGGTGATCACACAGAAATGAGACCCTAGAGACGCGGACGCTTCAAAGACGCTTGAAACGCTCAAAATGCTTATTCAATGCACGCTAACTACTAGTGTCTGACGCTCAAAAAGTTGAAAATATTTCAACTTTTCAGCGTCTACGTGCGTCTAAAAAGAAGCGTTTACCAAAACGCGCGTCTAAAAAGACGCCGGAAAAACGGCCGTTTAAAAAGACGCTTGAATGCCGGTCAGACGCGCCGTATCATAGGAAAACAATGGTTTTACTGGCGTCATGTTTCTAGCGTTTCATCTCAGCGTGATCGCTCCCTTAGATTAAAATAAAGCCCATATGGAACTGTTGATAGGAGCACTGTCTCTGCAATTTCTGCAGTAAGGAATTTTTGTACCACTGGAGTACTTCGAGCCTGAAATATCACCTTAACGCAAAGCATTTAGCAGCGAACCCTGAAGTCCAAGCTAGCACAGCCTCTGATGCTAGCACTAGCACTCAGCTTTGCAAGCCACACTAGACCAGGCGTTCAGACGCAAACTGAGTCAGTCTATCTGTGACCGACTGACTAACTCCCTTGCAAAATGAATTGCAATGGTCTGCAGGCCAGTTTTAGTGGTAGAGGACGGGAGGGACAATTGTGTCCAACATTCAGCAGCTCAACTACTACACATCTGCCAAAATTCATTTGAATTGACATTTTCTAAATACTTTCACAGCAAAAATTAATGTATGTGATGAATTTAGAAGAATGCACCACAGAGCATATCATCAATTAGATTATTTTCTTAATTGCTTGACAGCCCTACTTCAAATACCTCAATTTAAATCTCAATGTTGTGTCTTTTTTCCTTAAGTAATTTCTTAAATCTGCACAATCACCCTTAGCAACTTAAATGTTGCACAATCGTCCTTGGTAACTTAAAGAAGAAACTTAGAGTAAAACTTAAGGAACCATAAACAGCTACTTAACCTTGACAAAGCGTATTATGATGCCTTTTTAGTTTCATCAAGGTAAAAGTTTAAGTTTGAACGATGCTGCGCTTTAGTCAATCACAATGGAGGGGGTGGGGCCGAGACGTGCAGGTGTCCCCAGGAAATGTGTACCTACAGAAACAGCAAGCTCCGCGTCCATGGCGACAGCACCACCCAAAACGCGGTCTCGTCGACGTGAAAAAGGTGACAGTCCTGATGTTAGCTTTGCTGCTGCTGTTAGCTGTCCCTGTCAGCTGCAGCCACTGATGCTTTCTAGACATCGTGATTTCCCAAAACTGAATAAATACCACACATAGTAACACAAAACTGCTTTGCTAGCTCAGTCATGTAACTAAGATATCCGCTGGAAAAAAATATTTTTCTAATCCAGTATCTTTGGTGAAACTGCACTGATTTCAGCACCAGAGAGGAGATAACTGTTGCCAGATCTCGCGAGAGTGTGATGTTGAGACAGAGACAGGTCTTGAACAAAGTCAATTTTCTCCTGGTTTGTCCGTCTGAAATTTGCCATTTTGGTGTCGGAATGTTCTGAAGATATGTGGCTTGTGATAAATGGGTCCAATATTTGCTTCCATGACTATGGGACGAAAGAATCGGCCATAATCTGTAATCACGTTCATTTCTCCCAGTGAAGTCAATGGACTCAGGACCTGCTGTTAGTCTCCTAAAGGGGCGTGGTGGTCGCGAACCCCACGTGACACTGATACAGGAAACTGACTCGCAGTGGACCGTCTTGGTTTATCCACCGTCTTTGCTCCAGAGGTAAAGGAAGAAATTTTTTTTTTTTTGTTAAACAATGGATTTCCAGATAGCAAACAAACTGGCACAGGATTTGGAGCGCCCGATACAGCTGGCTCCTACCAGTCTGTTATTGGTGATGTTTTTGGAGGACATACTGTAAGTCCAGAGTATGCAGGGATGTGCACAGAGTCTTGAACGATGTTGAGTCATAGATGACAAGCATGAGGATAACAAAGCTACTTTTCATAAACTAACTTTTTAGAACATATTTCCTCATCTCATATTCATCAGGTAGTTTGAGCTTTTCTTCCTCAGTCCAGTTTGAACTTTTGAACTTTTACTTTAACTTTTTGACAATTGATAACAATTGCTAGAAAGCGCCACCAAATATCTTAGGCTGATGTTCCGTTACCTTTGCAACTGTGGAATACCGAATACTGAATACAAAATGTAAAGTATTTATGCTGCACTGTCATAAATGGCTCATTTTTTTAATCTAAGAAATCAGTTTGAGATGTTTGTTAAGTGACATTATCAGAAAAACAAGCAACCAGCCACTGCACAATATGATGTAATACAACACAAACATCCCCACAAACAAAATAAAGAGAAATGTAACACGTTCAGCTTCACACAGGGAGAGAGGGGATGGATCTGCTCACCTGCTAGTCCCGGCTTCAGCCCAGGCTGTTTGTTGTTCTCGTAGGTCTTCAGCATGAATAATGGAATTCCTGCCATGGTTTTCCCCTGGTCTGAACGCAGGTTCCCCCCCCTCAGGGCAGAGAAGTACACCCCCCGTGGCATCTGGCTCATCTCCTGCTTCACCAGTGAGGTCAGGAAGAGCTCCAAGGCTGAGAGGAAAAAGACAAAATGAGAGTCACTCCGACCCCTCCTTCAGCGTGATCCCTCACTGGCCTTCCCACCATGTACAATTGTGTTTGGAGTGTGTGGCCCAGCCGGAAGTGAGCGTAATGTACCTGGTAGAACAGATAGGGGGATGAGAGCCATCAGTTTCACATAAGATGAACCTGGGATAGAGAGATCCTTTTCTTCTTCCTCTTTCTCCTTCCCTTGTTCATCCTGCTCATCCTCATCCTTTGTAGCTGGTCTGGCCTACAGAGCGGACAGAGCAGCAGAAATAGATTCAGGTAAATAGATGATCAAATCATGGGTCATTTAAAAATGGTTGTGGCCCAACTTTGGACATACCTGGACTACACTGACAACAAATCCATGGACAATTAATCATAATCTATAAATTGAGAATGCACTGATTGTGAAATTCTGGGCTGATACTGATGTTTGAAATAACTATTTGGCTGATAACCGATACAGAATGTTTTGTTGTTGTTGTTTCTTTTGTTTTAATTGTTATTTCTTTCCTCCTTTGTGGCCAGTAAAAAAGAAGTAATCATTATATAAAAATAACTGTACTGTGATAAAGTCATTCAGTCCTACATTACACTACCTTTGAATGAGCATGATTTCCATCATACAAATTCATGAAACTGCCTTGAATATTTCAAACATTCAACAAAGAACTGCTTCAAAAGCCTTTTTAAATATATCTTAATTTCCACTCTAATGCCTTTTTTATATTGCTGTGAAAACATCAACAAAACTCCTCCTTCAAACAGCTGGATTTATTCCATGGATATAAAGAGAACTGGATACAGTATTGGAGGCCCTGTTCATTCCTATAAAAGTTGCTCAGAGGGGCATTAAGCCAAAAAAGTTTGACTTCCATGTGTAAAATTACCCAGATCTTCCACCCTGCTTCCACATTGTGGGTTCCATAGAGCAGACACACTATAAACTTTTGCAAGCCAAGCAGCTAACCTCAGGTTTAGCTCTCGGCTAACTTAAATGGGGATAAAATGATTTAATCGTACAGCTCTTCTGGTATTCTGAAATGGTATAAGACCGAATGGATCAATTCCTGACAAGAAAACAAATCATTTAGTGAGTGCTGTGACACTCAAAAAAAAAAAAAAAAAATGAACCGACTGATTTGTAGACGTCTGTTTCTCAGTCTATAGGAAAATGTCATTTTGGGCCCAATGGCATCATGTGATAGACCTGGAAGTTGTAATTCCACAGTTTGGCCACTATGTCAAATTGGTTTCAAAGCCTGGCGCTGTTCCTGGCGGGCACAATTTATTTATGATTACACTGGAACACATAACGTTATGATTTACATTGGCCCAATACTCATTTTTACTAAGTAGAACACCATAATGTAACTCAGTGCAACCTCTGTGGTTCCCGCCACTGGCTGCTAACAGTTAACAGCTAAAAATTAAGTTAACTAGCTCTCCTCCTGCCGATTTCAACACAGATTTGTTGTTCATACTGCAGCATTATCAGGAAACAATAGGCTATGTCCCCTGATGCATCAATGGTGAATTTACTGTGTCATTTTCTCCTGATGGAGAGGGAAAGATCTTGGTTCATCCCAAACATGTTTTCTATTTTCCCCAGGACAACAGAATGCCATTAGTCTTAAGCCCTGCTTTTTAACCTGCTCAAAACTGATGTAACACAATGGAAAAACTTCAATAACTGCCATCAGTGTCAGTCATCTTGATTGCCCACAGGCTGATGAAAGACTTCCTTAAAGTATAACCCAGGAGTTCTAAAGCTAAACAAGCTAATTCCAACACTACCTTACTATCTAGTTTGTTTTAGAGTTTAATTCAATTTTAGGTGTAATCTGAGGTTTCTATATTGATAACACATACACTAAACGAACACTGGATAGGTTACATTAAGGGAGCACACTTTATCCAACACTTGAAGGAAGCACCTGCAGCTGAGGCTGATGGGAATGTCATTTTGCAGGTATTTTTCCAAACCAAAATATCAGACCAGTAAAACATTGACCTACTGGTTGGTAGATGAAAAATCAGTTGATCAATAAATAACCTAACAGTTTATGAGATATAGGCATTTCCTGCAGAACCCTGTAGAAATACCTTTTAATTTGATATTGAAGGTATTAATTTCAAATGTTCAATTTTCCACATCATATTCATTTTCCAAATATAATGTGCATTGCATTCTTTGAAGAAAAAATTGCCAAGATAAGTTGCGTGTGGAGAAACAGTATTCAACGTGGAATGTAAAGTTACACACATGAGAGTGTTAGGAGAGTGAGGCAGGACTCTTACCGCCTCCGGAAGAAGATTTATTGTGTGGACTGTTTCAGGAAAATCTGCCAAAGCTCTGTAGCCACAGCTGGCGACCTCTGGATCCTGTTACAGCAAACACACACACTGTTTTTTCAGAGTTTTGTACAGGCATAGATGACTCGACATTTGAAATATAAGCTCACTGTAGGAGATGGATACACTGGTTTTACAGAGAAGACTATCTGACTGAAGTTTGAGCAGACGTTTGAAGCCGTGAAAGCAGACACCTAAAAAATGCTGTACAGTTCAGTAAAGCTGACGTTTTCATAATTTTCTGGGGGTTCCTAACCACAAGTGACCCATCTCACGTTACACACAGTTAACTGATCCACTGTTGATATAAAAATAAAAATATGATAATAATAAAGCAGCTTGAGAATGTACTGGGTGTTCCGTTCAGCAGCTGTCTTCCCCCAGACCTGTGCAGTTTATTTCATCACAGCCAGTCAGGTTTGTTTCATTCTGACAGGAAGTATTTTAAATTATTCATCTAACTGTCAAAATTCTGTAAATTACAGCAAAAATCCTCCCCAGACCTGGGGGTGTATACACACACACACACACACACACACACACACACACACACACACACACACACACACACACACAGAGCAGATATCTCCAGTACACAGACCTTGCTCACAGCATAATTCCACAGGAAGCTGACCACCTCCTCTTTCAGTTTCTGAAAAAAACAACCAGAGATTAAAAAAAGAAGCTGTAAATTGTGGAAAGTCTGATACCATATTAATAACTAACAACATCAATTAAAAAAGAGAGATTCAAGGCTCACCAAAGATAAGCTGTTATTCCATTTAGCCAGTGATAACTGTAAGTTGCAAAGTGAGTTTCAGCCCTACAGTTATAATCACCAGCTGAAGGATTTCTAACTCATTTCCTTCTTTTTATCATTATTATCAAAATAGTTATTTATTCAAAAGAACCCCTTACTCCTCAGGAAAGACAACAAGCATTCATTCCTGTTTCTCACACATTCTCTCTGTTCTGACTTTCAGTAGTACTGATCTCACACTGACCAACATAGCACCAAATGACTGCACTATTGTGTAGAAACACCATCACTCACAAATACACTCACTGGTTATGTTACAGCACCCAACTGTCAACCCAAATATGCTTATTTCTTTTAAGGAGTGAGATGATAAGGTTGATACCATTCCCTGTGTCTGTGTGTTACAGAAGCTGGATACAATATCCAGAGCATATCTATGACTCAGAGTCTGGGACTGGATTGTCTGCACACGGCTCTCAACATGGAGATGATGGCTGCTAGCCACTAATAGTGCGCACAGTGCTTACAATTGCAACTGTGCTGACAGAGCTAACAGCGCAGAGTGGCGCCGATTAGCTAGCTTGTGAGACACACTCGCAGATACTCACATGCTTGGACTGCAAAAGACACAGAGGGAGCATGACTTCATTCTCTGCTAAGGATGCCATTATTCCACAATGTCTTTGCATAGCAAATACTGGTTTGCAGCTACATTAGTTTCCTGAATGTCATATACAGACCCTTTGAGTACAGAGCTGGAGTCAGTACTGTATGTGTCTAACAGGTGTATTTTTTAACTTTAGATAAAGCCAGACTGGCTTGTTCCCCCTGCTTTCAGTCTTTATGCTAAGCTAGGCTAACCACATCCTAACTCTAGAGAGAACCAAAGGCTCATCTGGTATTATATCTTACATTTCCAAATTATAACCTTGTAGAATAGACATATGAATTTGTTGCAATCAATTAAAAGCAGGCAAATGGGCATATAAATATAGTTAGCTATGTTTATGTGGATATATGTCCATATAAACATAGCTAGCTAGCCCACTAACTTTGTTGGGGCTGCAAGAAAAAAAGCTTATCCACCTTGATTCTGAGAGGCTGACACAAAAATCACTTACTATCAGAAATGAGACCAGGTCATTGTTTTGTAAGTCACTCACAAGTACGTCTCAAGTCTTTGTACTCAAGTCCCAAGTGAAGTCCCAAGTCAAGACCGACAAGTCCTAAACTTTGAGTTTCTAGTTTCTAGTCATAATGCAACTCTTGAAAAAATTTAATGCTGTTATTAAACTGGCAAAAACTATGAAAACTTTTTTAAAAATGTGCATGTATTTGCTTGTTGAAAGCTTACTGAGCTGTTACGCTAATGTTAGCTAAGCATTCCTAACTATGTGAATATTAGCCTCCACTTTTCTGTTCTTTGTGCACCTTCAAACGTCTCAAAAGACTCAAGTCCAAGTGAAGTCACAAGTCACTGGTGTCACAGTTCAAGTCCAGTTGTAGTTCTTTTTTGATTTTGTCTCGAGCCATCAAATTTGTGACTCGAGTCTGACTTGAGTCCAGGTCATGGGACTGGAGTACACAGCTCTTTTTAATGTTGATACTTCAGATCTGTAAAAATGCCTTACAACACCAAATAGAGGCATGGTAAAGTTTATGGTTAGACAGTGTCTTTTTTGATACAACAACTGGGGAAAGCCAAAGTCAGAAATATTCGACACATAGTCAGTTTATTTCGGGGATACCACCTTCTGGACGACTACGCAGACCAACAGGAAGACAAACAAATACCACAACGAAGCTCTAACAGTGCATCAAACAGAAGCTTTCATGAAGTCCATCAGATACCTCATACTCCTCTGACTTGACAGTGAGCTGGGGAACCAAAGCCAGAAGTTCAGCTATGACTTTGACCATCAGTGGACGGGAGTCACAGCTCAGCTCCGGCCCCAGACTTCTCCATGTTGACACGATGTCTACTACCTGCAAAACAAACCTCAGAAAACTCAGTGGCTACGCTAACTGTACATGCAGTTAACACTGGCGAGTGTTTGTATGTATGTGTGACCTCTGCCCGGCACAGCTCCTGTAGTCCTTGCAGGGCGAGGGAAGCAGGGGTTGCCATGTCTGGTTTGGTGCACTGGTTCAGAGTGAGCGTAATGGCAGCCAACATGTCGCCTCCATGCTGGTAAGGCCTGACACACACACACAGAGGAAATTCTTTGCTACGTGATGTATGACAATCTTATAAATCACAACACATCTGGGCAGCTGAGATGGAGGACATAACCTTTAAACGCAACACTTTAATTTTTGCTTCTGTTTTTCACAGGTTTCAGATAAAGATCTTAGACTTTTTTCATGCACTCAGTAGATATAATTCTGTCAAATATTGGTTGCTAACATGTTAAAATCCGTGTTAGTGAGCACATCTCTTTAATCAAGAGAACCCATCCACCTGACAGGTGTGGCATATCAAGATGTGGATTAAACAGCATCATTAGTACACAGGTGTGCCTTGGGATAAACAATAAACATCACAATAAAAGTACACTCTAAAATGTGACATTTGAGCACACAACACAATGCCACAGATGTCACAAGTTTTGAGGGAGTGTGCCGTTGGCATGCTGACTGCAGGAATGTCCACCAGAGCTGTCGCCTGTGGACTGAATGTTCATTTCACTGCCATAAACTGTCTGCAATGTAGTTTGAATTATGGCAGTACATCCAGCCACACTTGTCAGGTGGATGGATTATCTTGGAAAAGGAGAAGTGCTCATTAACACTGATTTACGACCAAAATTTGACAGAAATATATCTATTAGTGCATTAAAAAGTCTTAAATCTGTGAAAATGGGACCAAAAACATTGCATTTAAATTTTTGTTTAGTGTATGAGACCATTTTGGGCTATGGTCTTGGAAACACTCTTGTACATGCGTGACAAGGCCATAGACCCAGAGCCAAGTCTGGCCGTTTTTGGCATTGCTCATAGAGATCTGAATCTGTCTCGAGCCCAGGCTCATGCAGTTGCTTTCTTTTCATTTCTTCTTTTGTCTCATTCTATATAATTGGAAATCCACTGCTCCCCCCCATGAGTAGCTGCTGGGTTGTGGAGATAATGGTTCATTTGAAGTTGGAAAAGCTCAAGTATGCCACGCAGGGCTCGGTTAATTAAGTCCAAAAAGTATGGCAACCATTCCTGGACAACTATAATAATGTCTACACTGCAAGAAATACAACTTAATGCCTGTAACAGATAACCATAACTTTGCAGAATCTTTACTTTATTTAATATAATTTTTTTTTATTGTATTTTAGAAAGTAAGTTTGTCTGGTTTTTGCTTCATTTATTCGTTTTTATTTACATTCTTTAAATTATAATTATTCTATTTTATTTCATTTTGTTTTATTTTTTATTTTTTTTATCTTTGAAAACCCAACAAAACATTTAAATACATCTGTAAGAAGCCACTGTCTTTCCTTTAAAATTGAAGCCAAAACTATTGAAAGTGCATCTGTAAAATGTTCTTCTGTTGCGGCAGTGAGCTTGTAAAGGAGAGCTGCTACATTTTAACTTGTATTACATGTAATTTAAATGGAAAGGAAAAGCATCAGCTAGATGACTTCCCTTTATTCAGTTTTTCCCCACTGTATTCAATTGATCAGACCTTCATGTCATGCCCCTCTCAAAAAAAGCCCCGTCACAGCCCGTCCAGTGTGTGTGTATTGGTCTGACCTCTCTCTACAGATGTCCCGGAGACAGGCGGCCCTGGCCACAATCTGCTCCCACTGGGCGTCCCTCCCCACCACCACCCTACTGTCCTGCTGTCCCAGCAGACGCTGCAGCTCTGGGTAGATTCGATCCTTACAGGAGGGAACAGAGTCAGTTGTGAATAAGAGCTGAACAAGAAGACAATGCAGGAAAAATATTAAAGAAGGCCTAAATAAATAAATATGATGATGACCAGACCTGTTTCTTCCAAAGAGCTGTCATGAGGCGCATTGCCACTGCTCTCAGCTTGGGGGCGCTGGCCAGCATGTGCAGAGTCTGCAGCACCATGGGGACACAGAGCTGGAACATCAAAGCATGGTGCGTGTTAATGGTTAAGGTCAAGTGAAATGAACTTTCTGCAGATTCTCACAGACCTAATAATGAGTCCTCTGCACATACACTGATTTTTTTATATATATATTCAGATTGTGAATATTGTAAATTACACTTTCATGAGAACAGTCCCTTAAATATGACCATATGAAATAATGGAGGTTTACACAGCAGTGGTTTGTAGTCCATGTCTTTGTACAGCAGGACAGTGGAGGCCAGAGGTGCTCAGTACCTTATGAGTGCCGAGGTTTGGCAGGCAGTTGAGCACAGCGTGAGCCACGCCTGGATTCTTTTCCTTCCCCAGTTTGAACAGCAGCACAGGAACAAGGGAAGGGACCTGCAGACACACACGTGACTTTAGATTAAGGAAACACCCCAGTGCAACAATGAGTCCTAACTGGCCAGAAATTCTCAGTGACACATTTGTGGTTCTACTTCTGGGACTGGGAGCAGCAGGCCCTGTCCTACTCTGCTTTGAATGGGAGGACAGTCAGAGATGTTGGTTGGTCACCGATGACTAGTGTTAACACAGGTTTATATGAGTGTTCTTTAAGACTTTAAGCTATGACATGCACTGTTTTATGTTTTTATCTAAAGCTAAAGCATTTCAAGGCTTTGAAACTGGTTTAGGGGTTTCTTCCGGACCACTGTAGGGCAGTTTGGGGGATGCCCCCTACCAGGAAATTTCTTTTTGGATGGATTATGCACTCTGGTATTTTTGAGTATTTCCATGTTATGCTTGTTTATACTTTCACTTCTCTACACCTCAGAGGGAAATAATATAGTTTTTACTGCATTACATCCATTTGACTGCTTTAGTTACTTTGGAAATTCAGATTATAAATGCAAAATGTAATTAACTATCAAATAACATGTAATTAAAGTGAGCTACACCTTTACCAACAGCAACATTAAAGTGATGAACACATGAATGCATTAATAATTACCGCTATAATCCAATACTAGATGTTTATTATTCTGAAAGGGGCTATTCTACATAACGAGTAGTTTTACTTTTGGTACTTTAAGTATGTTTTCATTATGATACTTTTGTTTTTCCATGCACTGGTCAATTTTGACATTTTGGGCTATTTTGCTTCTATAACATGTCTTCTTTCAGACAAATGTAAATAAAAATTCCAAAATACACATTAAAGCTTATTTTAGTTCAGATTTTTGTTATGGAAATGTATGCAAAAAAGTCCATATTTAATTAGATAGTGCCTCATTTGCATATTTAAACATAACATTTCAGAAAACTTGTAATACAAAAAAACAATTGTCTTTATGAAACTAATCAGCTGGGGAAGTTTGATGAGGACATCTGTTAGTTACTCTTTCACTGTTACTTTCCAGATTTATTCCCATTTATATTCTGAAGGTTGTTACAGAGGGGTTTGTTCAATGTTTTGTTTGTTCCAATGAATGAATGGATGAATGAATGAATGAGTGAATGAACCGATACCGATATATCCACTGTTTTCCCCACTTAATTTTAGTGATCATCAAGTCTCTTCTGTAGTGGAATTAACATCATATAATGCATGCATATTCTTATTCATTCATTGTGCAAAATAAGAAAAAGCATGTTGGTTGATTCTAATTTAATTTTAAAGCCAATATTGGCCGATACAGATTATGTGCCAATATTATCGTGTATCACTTTAACATTTTATTTCTAAAAACGTAGTGGAAATTATATTTAGGGCCATTGACAGTATTTTCTGATTTATAGAGTGATAAAAAGAGACATCCAAATTCCCTAAAAACCTTTGACTCTGATGTGACAACAAATTGAAACAAGAATTTTGACTAATGTTATCTAATGTTTGGATTTTTATTCTGGAAATTCATGTAAATTAATGTATATTTAATGAAATAATGCATCATTTGCATATTTAATCAAGATTCCAGAAAACTTGTAATATAGGAAATAAGTGTGTTAAAGTATGTAATCAGCTGGGGAAATTTCACAGTGGTATATATTTGTTAAAATTTTACCCTTTTCACCTGGAATGTCCCCCTAAAGGCCCTGACACATCAGGCCCATGGATAGCCATCCGTTAATGTTGGGCCGTTGGGGAGTGTTTGTCGCCCTCGTCGGTTCGGTGTGTCCCGCACTGTTGGCTCTCATCAGCGTTAGTTCACATCTTTTTTTTGCAGATTCAATATCCTGAATCAGCACAACGGAGCACATTGGTGAATGAAATTACTCTGATTGGCGGTTCAGCTTAGCGCACGAGAAGAGAAACAGAAGTGAGAAATGTAAACAAATAGCTAAAGTAGAGAGGTAGTGAGGTCGAAACAAACAAAAAAATTGTTGTTCTCTATTCATTGAGCTCTTTAGCAGAAACGTTTCCTTATGGTTTGTGTTACTGTTCACTGGCGCACACTGAATATGTCCTGCTCTTTCAACATTGGATTGTGTTGTTATTGTGCTAACTGGCTAACTAGCATCGACACGTTCTTCCTGTTTCCATTTTTGAATGATGACCGCTGTCTGCTGTTATGGAGGGGTATGTCCTCTCAAGCAGGCACAGAAAATACGTACTTGTTGGCCATCAGTTTGATGCGTTTATGTGCAACTTTTTGGCCGAGACATAGTGACGAGAGGCAAAGCAGCAGGTGGCTCTTGTCACCGCTAGCTCTCCAATGTCGGTTTAGTGTGTCTGGGCCTTTGAGGGACTCAAAGGGACTCATAAAGGGACTAAAGTTTGCGAAACGCTGTCTGCGACAAAATTCTTATTTATTCGTCTCCTCTTGTCAATCCTGCAAATATAGTTCAGCAAGTTATTTTTTTCTTTGTATGATCCTGGTGTGTCGACGTACTAGCTTGTGGGCATAAGAACTGACAGACCTGTCAGCCAATAAGACATGAGTATTCCCATGTTTCTTCCTGTAAACCCTCTCTAGTTGGTCTTGTCTTGCCTCCACTCTGTTCCCCGAAGATACAAAAATACAACACTGCTGTTTTCCTTGGTGACAACTGCTCAAAGTGGAGAATTATTTGGGGCTAAGGACACCTATGTTTGGCGTTGGTGGGGCAGGCAGAGCATTTGGTGGGGCACTGCCCCCGTTGTGCCCATGTTTAGAACGGGCCTTGAGCAGTAGAAGTGTATTCTCAACTTTCCTAACTTAGTAAATCACCCCTATCTGTGCTGATACTCAGAAGAGCTCCAAAGCTGTCTAAATCCAGGAGTGTTTCGGAGTGTTTTAGGAATGTTTGATGACAAAAACCTTATTAAAAACAAAACATATTTGAGAGTGACTGTGTGGGAGGCGGAGAAGAACGTGCTGTCCCTGCAGAGACCAGTGTCATCACCATGGTCATGGACGTCTGAGTCCCAGCTCATTTCCATTCAATAAAGCTTGATGGATACAAGTCAGAGAGTGGACTGAAGGACAGCGCAGGGTTAACACTTAATCATTCCCTTTAGTGCTGAGGTCAGAAACAGGAACTAGTCATGGTCCTTGGACGCGTGTAGTCAACAGCTCTGCAGCGTAACAGCCTTTCATTTACATAAAACACTTAGTGCTGCCCTGCACCTTGGCCGTTGCCTAGCAACCACTTCACCTGCTTGAGAGGAAAAGGGAGGGGCGGAGAAGGAAATGGAGGTTTTCCTTCAAGTTGAATCCCTGAAAGATTTGGTGCTGAACCTAAACCCCAAACTTCCATTAATAAAATATTATTCGAATAAATCACAACGATACAGATTCATCCACACACTGCTAAATTTTGTTATTACCTCATCTCTTGTTACAAAGAAATAAAGTGTGTTTGTTGGTGTTTTCGTGCAGATGTGAGACTGCGAGAGGGAAATCCAACGGATTCAAATATGCCAATAACATTCTACCAGCGAATCAAACGACCGGCGCAAGTGGCACTCTGGGAGCAATTAGAGCAGCAGGGGAACGCTCCGAGGCGTCTAACGAGCCCGGGTAATGAGAAGCCTATAACACCATGTGATATTTCACATCATCTTCTGGAGCTGGTGACTCCATTTACAGTCCCAGAGGGTCACAGGGAAGTCTGTCAGTCTAAACCTTTCTCTTTATGCAAGTGCAGGAAATCCAGCGGCTAACGGCAGGTAGCAAGGCTGAATTTCAAAGTCAATGCTGAGGACACATTATGTCCAACAGATGTAAAATACATCAATATATTGTAAATGAAATAATAAATTGAAGGATCCGTCCCCAAACACATTACCAGAGGCTCTGTCAGATTCACAAGGCATCTTTACTACCTTACTTACTTTCCCTTCTCACTGTTGATCATTTTCCAAACCATTCAGACCACTACACTGTAAAATTGTATTAATCTTGCTTATAAAAAATTAAACCAATTGCTTTAAAAAAAGGTACGTAAACATGAATGGTGGATTCAAACCCAGGACCCTCTTGCCATGAGGCGACAGAACTAACCACTGCACCACTGGGCCACCCATGATTCTAACAGGTCTCTGTATTTACTGTACATCAAATTCAGAGAGAACCAGAACTTTATTTAAAACAGGCCCTTATTTCTAGGAGGTGGGAGTAAGTCACACATGCAAGTCACAAGAAACTCAAGACTTGACCATTAATTCTTCAGCAAGTCCCAAGTTATTGTGGTGGGAATCAAACAAGTCAAGTCGAGTCGAGTCTGCAGTAAGTCAAGCAAATGCTCAGGTCATGAATCAAGTCATCTGAAATTCTAATGATCTTGTCAAACGATAGTTTTCTAGCTGATGTTTGACCAGCAACTAAATCAGCTAAAAAGACACATTCACGTACTTTTCTTTGTGGGTTGGGTGTTGCCCGATGAAGTTTAATGTTGTGGTGGTTGTGCCACTGATTTTTGAGCTTCAGTCCTTGCATACCACTGCTTTCTTCTGACTGCTGACATGAACAACATAATTCAAGAATTCCAGATGTTATTATTTTTTTGGACTAGCCTCCTCCATGATAGTTGCCGTATGTGTTGGGCTCTGCTGGTCTGTTGCATCCTAGTAGGTTGCCAGATTAGCGCGCATCGCACTGAAAATTACCCAATCATGTTTCAAAAACAAAACATAATTTCTCAATTTCTAGAAAAATACAATTTAATACAAGAAGTCAAGTCCTTTAGAGTCACCTGTCTCAAGTCTAAGTCAAAGCTCGAGTCATGAATACCAAGAGAAAGTCAAGTTGAGTCTGTTTGGGGGCGGCAGTAACTCAGTCCATAGGGACTTGGGTTGGGAACTGGAGGGTACCTCCTGGGCACTGCCGAGGTGCCCTTGAGCAAGGCACCGAACCCCCCAACTGCTCGGAGCGCCTGTCATGGGCAGCTCACTCTGACATCTCTCCACTTAGTGCATGTATAGGTCCAGTTTGTGCATGTGTGTGTTCGGACCTGTGTGTAATTGACAACAGAGTGAAAAAATTGAATTTCCCCTCGGGGATTAATAAAGTATATAAAATTAAATTAATTAAAAAAAACAATTAAAAAAAATCACTGTTAGTCAAGCTCAAGTCCTCAGATGTGCAACTCAAATCCTCCACCTCTGTCTCCAGTTAATGCTAACAACACTTCCTCCATGTTTACCTGTTGTCTTGATGAATTCAGAGTAATGTACATTAACACAAGTCTTCCAGTGGCTCAATATGCATAATCCCTACAGTACAGTAGAGGACCCTTCCCGAATGTTTCTTTAGGCTGTATTTGTGACCAGCCATATTTGTTTGTGCTGAGTATTATTTGAATACTGGCTTCAGTGTTTTGGTATTGTACACCTAATAATGACCACTGAAATTATGCAACTTTACATATTATACTAATAATAACAAACTTCCCTCGCGCTCCTTTTAAGGGAAATGCACCCACATGTATTAGAGTGCTGTTACTTGCAGCGATAAAAAAATTTGAAACAAATCTGGTTCACGCATGAAGGTCACTGTGTTCTCTATCACACTTTAGTGGAAACACGCTGTATAGCCAGGTGAGTTTTAACAGAACAAAAGGCAGGAGTAGCATTACTCATTTAGCCTTGAGATGAAATGTGAATAATTTATTTTTCGCTAAGCACCTTATTCAAATATTCAAGTCCTTTATGAAAAGAAGAGAAAGTGCTTTAACAGAGAGCATCGTGAACTAAGCCCTGTGGATTATCTACCTGGCAGGGGTCGGCTGCAGCGATGGCTTGGCTCGCATTCAGAGCCAGCTGGCAGACGTCTTCCTGACCCGTAATGATGAGATAGGTCACAATGAGGGCGAGGGAGCAGATTTGGCTCTGGCTGGACGACAGGGCCGAGCTGACCGACAGCAGCCAATCGGCTGCCGCTGCTGGATCATCTGCCACTTTACGCAGCGTGGATAGAGCCACACTGAGCTCGCTGTACCAGGAGCTGAGAGGAATTGCCAGCGGTGGAGCAGACTGAGCAGAAGAGAGAGATAAAGAAATGAAATCAGTAAATCGATTGCATGCTAAAATCTGTGATTCAACACATTAAATGGATGAACATGTGAAAAAGAAGAAATGTCAAAGCAGAAATTGTACATTGTGTAAGCCATAAGTTGAGAGCTTCAGCCTTTAAAAACATAGCATGGCCGATTGTTCCACAATAATTTACTGTATGTTGGACTGTAAATCAAAAGCATATGTGATTCTAACCGATGTTGGTGAGTGAGAGTTTACACTGATACTGCCAAAATCTTTTAGTTTGAACAAAAACCTAAATTACCACAAGCACTGGTGTTCATTCCACAATAAGTGAGCTGTAAGACAAACTCAACATGTGCTATACACATTCACAATCCTGAACATGAGGTGTTTACGTCCAACTGAAATCACAAACATCCTTTGTTACGGACAAAAATCTCAACTACAGTAATCTTTAAATTGAATGGTAACTGGATGATTGGTCAGCTGTCTGTCTCTAGCTCTCTTTTTCTTTTCTTACACAACTATATCTGTCATTTTTCGTGTGAACAACTAAGTGCAAAACTACACTCTTGGACAGAAAAAGAACCCATCCATATTCCAAAGGTTTTAGAGAACCCAGCAGAGGGGGTTTAAAATAGTTATTGAGTACATTACTCATCTCTCTCTCCTATTCATAAAGGTTTTAGTTTAAATGGTTGGCCTGGAGCCAAGGGAACCACGTCCAGCAGCCTTGGGGTCCATGAGTCTCCTGAAGGGCTGGAGCTGATGTGGTCCAGCACACCCCACAACAATCATGGTTCACAATCATGTCTAGAGTCTTTGTTATTTCAATAGTGCAGTTGAGCTGGGAACCTGAACTTGGCTCCCAATTAGAAACGAATACAAAATGCCAAGTACCAGGTAACCGTAAAAAAAAAAAAAAAAAAGTTTGGCAGACTGTGGTATTGTTGCCGTGACATGACGATAAAGATAAAGAAGTAATATGAACTGACAACTGATTTAAAACATGGGTAAACATTTGAATATTTGAGGGTGGATCTTTTAACACCCATGCTTTCAACACTCCTCCAAAAAGGGTTCTTAATGGAACCCTTTGTCTTACAAAGAACCCCTTAAGAACAGTTCCTTAAAAAAAAAAGTGTTCTTTCGAAGCAAATGTGTCTCGGAAAAACCTCGGCCCTTCAGGTAGAACCTCTCTGAAACCCTTATTTCTAGAGCCTGACCGATATATTGCTCTGCCGATATGAGTCTTTCAAAGATATATCGGTAACTGCGTATACTTTGTCCAATATGTACTGTACACATATGAAAACTTTTTTTTTTTTTTAACAGGAGGTAATGCAGAAAAAGATGAAGATAACCCGCAAAAAGCTGTGTAACAAGTAAAAATATGTATATCTTTAAATTCACAGGTATGGGCACCAGTAAAATGAACTATACACGGGTGGGCAGCAGGTAAGAACAAAAACATATTTTCATATTTTTCAGAATAAAACAAATGAAAACGATGTGCAGTAGAAGTGTAATATTTTGATCTCTAAATCACTATTATCGAGCTACAATATCTTTTATTTCGATAGTCAATGACACAAGTCGAACCTTTGACCCCGTCATCACATTCGTCACCGATGTGGAGGACTCCAGCTTCATGCGAGTGACTGTAGCCTGTGTGTGTTTAATCACAGGTGCGGGTTAGGGGTTAGGGTCGGGACATTTATAAAAGGGCGCAGGCTGGTGCGGCTTTGACTTAGACATAATGACGGGTAATGGGTCGGTTCTGATACTGAGCTTTACAGGTGGGTATGGGTTTTCAAAAATTGACCCATGCAGGACTCGATATCAGTATCGACATCAGCCCCAAAAATCAGTCAGGCTCTCCTTATTTTTAAGAGTGTATTAATGTCTGTATTAATGTCTGAAAATGTATCTGCCCCCATGTTTAAACCATATCACGAAGGAGACATAAGCTAAAAAGGTTGTTGTTCAAAGTTCAGGGTTCTTTTTGTGTCACAGGCTACTGTCGGGCTGCTAATCAGTCACTGATAGACTGGTGACGGCAATATGCAAATACAGTTTAAAAAACAAAAAAGAGACAAGAGAAACTAGTTGGTTGTTTCAAAAAACAAAAACTATTCAGTAATAAAGTAGTTTTTACAGTAAGTAAAAAAAATATAGAAATAATAATGTTTTCCTTTTAGATACTGACCTGTTTGCTGTAAAATTGAATTCTATTTGGACTTTGATACCAAGCATCAGTAAAGTGTGACCCCCTACTGAGGGCTGTATGGGGACTGCAGGGTGCAATAATCTAAAGCTGAATGAATGTGATTTGTGTGGATTTCATAACCACACAAGTTATCTAATGCCAGCAAAGCTATTATGATTCACATTTGTAAGATTTACTCAAAAAGAGAAAATCACATGTAAAGTAAAAGATGGATGGAGATGTGACAAAGAAGAAAAAACATAACTAAAATATCACAAAGCTTTTCTTGTTCCTGTCATCACTGCAGGGGAGCCTTGTGTCTTGTTTGAAAAAGTGACATTTTTCATTCGTACAACGTGACTCATGAGAAACATGTTCTAGATGAAGTTATTTCAATAAAAGTATTATTCAACTTGTCACTCATTTCTCAAATAACTGACATGGTTTCAGGAAAAAATAGGATTTTTTTTCTACTTCTAAATCCTTTTTCTTTTTTGGACACACACACACACACACACACACACACACACACACATATTTGTACACTGTATATGGGACGTGCTGGTACCCCACCTCACAACCCACAGTACTCAAAGGATTTACCGCCAATGCCCCAGTGCCAGAGACCATAGGGCTCCCCCAGAGGTCCTGTGTCCATGCCGTGACAGGTCAGAGTTAAGTCCGATCCAAGGAGGCCCCACAGCGGATGGCGGATACCTCCTGGGTACCAGCATGTCCCATGAATCTTCAATCAAATTGGGATCTGGGGACTTTGGAGGCCAGATTGACACCTTCATCTCTTTGTCACATTCCTCAGGCCATTTCTGAGTGTTTTTTATGATGTGGCATGGTGCCTTGTCCTGCTGGTGGGCCACTGCTATCTGGGATTGCCGTTGCCATGAGGGGGGTACTGTAGAGGCAGATAATGTATCATGTGTATTCATGTGTATGTAATGTATTTTGCAAATAAAGTAATCCCGTTGGCTGTAACTTTTCTCCGTGGTTCTCCGAGTCTCTTCATTTCAGTGTTTGCTGAAGTTGAGCAATTTCCTTACAATACTTGGTCTGCAGCAGTATTTGGGTGGGTGGAGCATGTCAATTGGCATCCACATGAATGGCAGGGCCCAAGGTTTCAACCAATGATCACCTTCACCTGTCAGTGTTTTTCATGTTGTGGTGTGCAAAAGTTTGGGAACCCCTGGTTAAAATGTCGTTTACTGTGAATAGTTAAGTAAGTAGAAGATGAACTGATCTCAAAAAGGCATGACGTTAAAGATGGAACATGCCTTTCAGTATTTCAAGCAAGATTATTGTATTATTTTTGTTTTATACAAATTTAGAGTGAAAAAACGGAGAGGAACACTATGCAAATGTTTGGGCACCCCAAGATATTTGAGCTCTCAGACAACCTCTACCAGGGTCTCAGACCTTAATTAACTTGTTAGGGCTATAGCTTGTGCACAGTCATCACTAGGAAAGGCCAGGGGATGCAAATTTTTAAGTTTTATAAATACTCTGACTCCTGAAACCTTGTCCCAACAATCAGCAGCCATGGGCTCCTCTAAACAGCTGCCTACCACTGAAAACTAAAATAACTGATGCCCACAAAGCAGGTGAATACTATAAGAAGATAGCAAAGTGTTTTCAGGTAGCCGTTTCCTCAGTTGGTAATGTAATTACAGTAAGAAATGACAGATAACAGGAACTGTGAAGGTCAGGTTGAGGTCTGGAAGACCAAGAAAACTTTCCGAGATAGCTGCTCATAGGATTGTGCAAAAGGCAAATCAAAACAACCATTTGACTGCAAAAGACCTGCAGGAAGATTTATCAGACTCAGGAGTGGTGGTGCACTGTTCTACTGTGCAACGACACCTGTACAAATATGACCTTCATCAAAGAGTCATCAGAAGAAAACCTTTCCTGTGTCTGAATCACAAAATTCAGCTTTATAAGTTTGCAGAGGAACATCTTAACAAGCCTGATGCTTTTTGGAAACAAGTCCTGTGGACTGATTAAGTTAAAATAGAACTTTTTGGGCGCAGTAAGCAAAGGAATGTTTGGAGAAAAATGGGTACAGAATTTCATGAAAAGACCACCTGTCCAACTGTTAAACATGGGGATGGATCGATCATGCTTTGGGCTTGTGTTGCAGCCAGTGGCACATGGAACATTTCACAGGAAGAGTGAAGAATGAATTCAGTTAAAGTCCAGCAAATTCTGGAAGCAAACATCACATCATCTGAAAAAAAGCTGAAGATGAAGAGAAGATGGCTTCTACAACAGGACAATGATCCTAAACACACCTCGAAATCCACAATGGACTACCTCAACAGGAGCAAGCTGAAGGTTTTGCCATGGCCCTCACAGTCCCCCGACCTAAACATCATTTTAAATATGTGGATAGACCTCAACAGAGCAGTGCATACAAGATGGTCCAACAATCTCACAGATCTAGAAGCCTTTTGCAGGAAGAATGAGTGAAAATCCCCCAAACAAGAACTGAAAGACTCTTAGCTGGATACAAAAAGTGTTTAGAAGCTGTGATACTTGCCAAAGTGGGCGCTATTAAGTATTGACCATGCAGGGTGCCCAAACTTTTGCTTCAGGCCCCTTTCATGTTTTGTTATTTTGAAACTGTGAAACATTAAATTTGAAAAGTAATCTTGCTTAAAATATTAAAGAAATGTGTCATCTTTAATTTCTTGCCTTTTGGAAATAAGTTCATCCTCAATTCATCCTACTTACTGAACTACTCACAGTATAAAAATTTTGACCAAAGGTGCCCAAACTTTTGCATACCACTGTAAGTCTTATACCTTGCCCTATGTGTCCTATTTCTGTAACAGTGTGGAATATGTTGTACCTGATCCTCCATACCTGTCTAAGAGTCAATCAGTGAGCCTACACAGAGAGGATAAACAAATGAGAACTCATGGAAACATTAGTGAAGCAGCCTCAGTGTTACCTGTCGGGGTTTGTCTGTCTCTCTGCTGATGCGGCGGAGCAAGCTCTGGGCCAAGTCCTGGTTGAGGCTGTGTATCCGTCGGTCAGCCAGCGGCTCGGTGAGGCCCGAGCAGGACAGGAGTTGCAGCACGGGAAGAACCAGGACTGGACTCAACCAGGGCGACAGCTCAGCCTCCTCAGGGACTAAACTCAGCGCTGTGACAATGAAAGAGAGAGGAGAGCAAAATCCCATGAAGGGTAAAGAATCCATCTGGACAAATGAGGTTATAAAGGAGGATAAAGGAGGCGAAAAAAAAAGAATGAAATAAACAACAGAGCAACAGAGGGGAACTTAAACATACCACCATGGGAAATTATGTAGAAAGGAAGGATTATGGTAGCTTAACTAGAATCTATAATGTATGAATAAATCACACTTTATTTATCACATTTATATGCAATGCCGTGCACGTTAAAATTTTATTTTGTGGGTCTTGTGATTTAATGATTTCCTACATGGCAAAAAATGTGTATTCTGGCACTAATTACAGTATCATGAAAATAGAGACAATGTTCTGGTACATGTAAGTACTAACATAAATATTTGAGGTTTCAAGAAGGAACCACAAACTTATTTCATAGCCATATAGTGTTGTGCAAATGTGCCGACTTGTATGCCTGTCTGTAGACTCATATTCAAACCGTATGCAGTGCACTGAGTGAAAGACTCTCTAGTTTATGTTAGCAATCAAGAGGAATTCATTAAATGGACAATGAACACTGCCTCCAAACTGTGTAGTTGTTTCCAAGAACCGCCCTAACAAATAACAGTTACAGTACAGATCAGGTCCTGCAGGATAGCACATGGTCTTAGGGGCATGGTGCAAGAGCATTAAGGGTGTGTAAAACTCTACTTTTGCTGGTTAAACAGAGCATAATCTGGGTACAAAGTAGAGTTGTACCGATATCGATACCAGTATCGGAAATGCCTCCGATACTGCCTAAAATGCGGTATCAGGTATTGGCGAGTACAGCCTATGTCCAATGCGATACCACGTAATGCCTCACGTCATTACGCATACGCATGCTACAGGCAAACGAAACAGAAACAGAGCGGAGTTTAAAAAGCATTCTACTGTAGCCTTTGAAATGTCTTTTTTTTTTCCAAATTGTGTGGTTTAACTTTAACCTGTGTCTTCATCTGTGTCAACACTGGATAATAATAATTAAA
This sequence comes from Epinephelus moara, assembly GCF_006386435.1. Classification (NCBI taxonomy): domain Eukaryota; kingdom Metazoa; phylum Chordata; class Actinopteri; order Perciformes; family Serranidae; genus Epinephelus; species Epinephelus moara. The sequence continues at coordinate 6,353,708 of NC_065522.1, read as the reverse complement.
AAAAAGTTTTATGGCATTTATTCTACTATTATGTATTTATTTCTTAATGTTTTATGTTTTACATAGAGTTTTAGGAGTTGAGACATACAACAATTCATATCCCATCCATTTTTATTTTACACGCTGGTATCGGATCGGTACTCAGTATCGGCAGATACCTAAGGTTCAGGGATCGGAATCAGTATTGGGAAGGAAAAATTGGTATTGGTACATCTCTAGTACAAAGTAAGGCACAAGGGGCAAAGGGGTTGTATTTAGTGCTGTGGTCCTGTAAAATTCACCTAAATTTACCTAAAACACCAATCCAAGGCATACCCAAAGTAAACTGAAAGCTGCTCTTGTTCCATTTTTAGAACAAGTACATGCATGGTCTCATGTGAAAGTGTTAAAGTTTTTTCCCCAACAGTCATTGCGTTTTATAAGTTTTAACGCACTGAAATAAAGGTTTTTCTTTTGAGCTTCGCCTGCATACTGTCTTGAAAAAAAAATAATTCTGCAGATGATTAGAGCTTGGAGGTATTAGCTGCAGCTAAAATGGGATCATAGCATGAAGCCTCACAGAGTCCACATTCAAAGTAGATAACAACACCGAAAATAAACACTTTGCTTATTTTTTCTCAGGTTTTGTCCTGTGTGAATACAGTATGAGTAAAAAACAAGTTAACAAAGATGGAAATCTCTATTTAGGAGCTTACTGTGTATAACAACACTTCCAGAAACCCCAAGTTAATGAGAAAGACTGTTTTTTTCCCCTTAAGACAACATAGGAGCCATTTGTTTATCATTTATGTAAATTGATAACACTGTGTGGTGCCTGTAAGGAGTTCAAATCTCCTGTGGCGCTTCATAGTGTCACTGACCCATAAGTGTTTGTTATTTTTGTCTGACAGAAGCGTTTATTGAGCCTGCTGTGGTGGTTTTATCTTGGAATGATCAGCATTAATGGCACCGTGAGGAGCACAGCTTTCGAACGATAGGTTGCATGACTAAACCACTTAAACAACAATAAACACAGCAGTTGTTTAGATATCTTAATCATCATTTATCAACTCAGGAGGGCCCATGGACGGGCTGTCGGATCTTTAATTACAGGATGTCATTCATATTTTCCTCATTAACGATGTATTATTTCATCCACCTGCAACCCATCCACACGTCCCGATGTGTGTAACAAGCAGAGTGAATGCACACTGTGAACTATGTAGGCGCATCTTACTATCTGAATCATGCGCCCTATAAATAGCAAGAAAATACTGCACCATTCTGAGTATAGACAAGGTTTTTGTTGGCCAATGGTGCAGTTGCTTTCTGCTGACTGAAACTAGCAATACACCAACAATGTTCCTGACCACACCTCATTTAAGACCTACACGCCCATGAGTACACAAGGGAGAAAGTAGATTTGCATTTGCAAGTACAAAGTGCTGGCTGTGAGAATGACAACTGTGTCTGCCTGAAACTAGCATGTCAGTTGCACTGGCCCCTTGGACTGTGTCAAGCACTGGGTGTCTCACCCACAGCTGCACAACAACAGACTTATCTAAGATGGTTTTACCCAGATTGAGGAGGCTGGTCTGCTGAACAGCAGGGACCTCTAACAGGAGCAGGGCCACGCCCATCAGCAGCTCGTCCAATGGCAGCTCCTACAGATAGAAACAATAAAGGTTAGATACAGCACAAATCATGACGTGTGTAAGTGTGTGACATTGATGATGAACTTGTCCAGAGTAATCCAAAAAATAAGAATGTAAAGTTTAATTGAATCATAAAGGTTGCTGTGTCACCTGTTGACAGGCACGTAGGAGCTGCTGTAATAAGCTGAGAAGAGGTCGGCAGTCTCCATTTAACTTGAGGCAGCGATGGCAGGCACAAAGCAGCTGCAGAAGCAGCCCGGCTCTCTCAGTCCTCCAGCGCTCCTCACAGGCTGGGACCAGACCCTGAAGCAGTGTATCTACAAATCCACACAGCTCCAGCACCGCCTCCACACTGTCCACCTGCCATCACACACACCACAACACATTTTAATGTGCTCATTTTCTCATCGAACCAAGTAGTAGACCACATTTTCCCTCAAAACATATTAGTGAAGGGGCGTCGGTGGCTTAGTGGATAGAGCAGGCTCTGTCTTTGCTGCAGCGGCCCGGTTCAATTCCAGCCTGCAGCCCTTTGCTGAGCGTCATCCATGCCACGCCCTTAATTATGCATAACTTTAAGCCTTAATTAACATTTAAACAAGTGAGGTGTATAAAAATCCACCCCTGGTACAGTTGTTATGAATGTTGAAATTAGCTATAGAGACCAAACTGTATTTTTTTTGTACCAGGCTGTAGACTGCTGTAAAGTTGGGCATTTTAACATGGGGGTCTGTGTGGAATGACTTGCTCTTGGAGCCAGCCTCAAGTGGCCATTAGGAGAACTGCAGTTTTTGGCACTTCTGCATTGGTTTCATTTTTCAGCCCTGGAGGTTTCTGCTTGGTCATACAAGCGAGGCTACAGCAGAAATAACACTGAATGGACTAAACTGAGTAATGATGCCTTTAGCTGCTTATACATTTCAATTTTCATTTGTTATTTCATCTTTTAAATGTTACATAATCACACTTAAAATTCAATGCATCAGCTCCTGTGGGCAGAGATTTCTCAGTGCAAGACAGAATGTAAAGATGCTTTTGCTCAATAGTCTTTAATATAAAATGAACTCAAGAGAGAAAAAATAATTTGAGGCCTCTCATGGATTATTGCCTAAATGCACTATGAAAAAAGCATGTCACCTGCATGTGTGGCACCAGCTGACAGAGGCAGTGTAGCAGGCTGTCACACACTGGGGAGTCCTGCGCCTGGTCCTTGTTCTGGAGGATTGATCCAGCTCCTGGTCGTATGGGCAGCAGCACCCTGAGGAGACTGTGCCGCAGGAGGGCGTATTGGGGTTGCCTCTGAGGTTCACAGTAGAGGAATTGCAGAAAGGGGGCCAGCATGGTGATGTGGGCTGGTTCATTTCTGAAGAATATATACAGCATGTAGTGTGTTGATAGGAACATCCAATTCAATCCAAACCTCATAGTGTTGGCCTATATCAATCTGCCTTCAAAGGTCGTTGCTACGTGTGAAACTGAAACTTCCTTAGATTTCAAAAGAAATAAAACTGTATGTGTCATGGTGTGTGTCTGTATGTGTTTGTCATAACTGCATGACAACAGCTGACAGTGGTGTGATGAGTTCTCTGGGATGGGGTGCTTGCCACAGATGGCTTTGAAATTCATGCAGTGATGGAGGGAGTGATTGGATGGAGGGTTCAAGGCCTCTGTGGCAGCCATGCTAACCTGTCAGCAGCCTGCTGGATGAAGTCATCAATCTCCAGCAGCAGAGCTGGCCAGCAGTCCACTCGGTTCTCCAGCGCAGTGATGTATGGGTGGGGGCTGCTCCTGCAAAACAACGGGACAGAGCAAAGGCCATGTTCACATCACAGACCACAGATGTGACCCAGATGGTGCTAGATCTGCCAGATGAAAAGTTAAGGAATCACCAACGTAATCACAATGCATCCTGTGGGGAACATGAATCTCTGGACCAAAATGAATGGCAACCCAACCATTGGTTGTTGAGACATTTCACAGCTTGGATCCAATCCATCTGGTAGATGCTGACATACTGTAGAAGATGTTCCCAGAATAGTAGATAGGAAAGAAAAGCCAGAGAATCACCAAAGTCAGCACTGTAGGCATAGAGGTCCCAGAGGTGTGAACTTCAGTAACTTCTCCCACAGGCTGCTCGTCCTATGGTTGATAACTGAATGTAAGTGATTTTTGTACCTAAAGTAAAATCTTTTTAAGTGCCTCTACGGAATGAAATTATCTATGGAATCAAATTAAAGAGCAGCTGTGAAATAAAAGCAAGTGAGTCAAAATCTAGCATGATCTCCCAGTAAGGATGCACAGTGTTCACCTAGTGACACTGGAATTTTGTTATTTATTATTCATCAAAGTTATATTATCATAGTGTGGCAACAATGTTGCAATATTCCAAGTATTGCGATAAAATATATTGCATTATATTGGGATTTTCTACCTGTTTCCAACTGCAAATAATGTCCCCAAAGGAAAACTGTCAACACCCGTTTTATCTAATAAAAGTTTTCAGTCTGTTCATCTCAGTCTGTTCATCTCACTTCAGAGTTTTATTTATTTTTTGGCAGCAAAATGGACTGCGAACCAATTGGTTATATAATTCAAGTAGGCTGTCTAAAGTTTAATTAACATTTGTAATATTAATAATTTATATAATTAAAAAAATGTATATTTGGCACTGTGTGATGATACAATATTGCCACACAAAAATATCGCAATACTATGCTGTATCAATTTTTCCCCCCACTCCTATTAAACATGCCTGGATCGGCCCTATATAATCCTTCGCATTAAGATTAGAGGTCTTCACGGGTGCAAAATTAGGTATGCCCGAGAGGAGAGAGGTTCTGGTCTTGGGCCTATTTTATGGCCCCAACAAACCTGGTAATTAAGATTTCTACTAAATGTGCCATTCTACTGCTAAAAATGTTTTATCATTTTGGATTCAAAATACTGTAATGTTTCAGATGTCTATTTTTATATATTATTTATTTATATTTTATTCTATTGTCACTTATTTTGTTGTTGGGAGTTAAACCTGCCCGCCGGCAACCAGTTTACGAAAATTCTAAGCGGCTTAGGTTGCAGATACAAATACAAATGTTGAAACTTTCATCAATATAGACACACTACATATCGTTAGTTCGATTAGATTTACCACGATTCAAAAGCTGAATTCATTTTACTGAAACCATGAGCACCAAATATAATTCATTCAGATTTACTGGCTGTGTGGTAAACATGAGAGATGGGAAAAAAGTGGTGACTCCTTTGAAGCCATAAAGTCTGAGTATGCGTCTGTTCCTCGATTATTTCTATTCCTTAAGTCCATAAGGGTCCGCCGATCAAAAGAATCAAAACAGTTTTTCACAAGATTAACCTAAATTGTGAATATTGTTGGGCTCACTATTGAACTTTCCACTGCCTTCAACTCACTGGCGATACTGCTCACCTCACTTTAGCTCTTGTAATCTGATCTGGAGTCAGCCTTAATCGTCATGCAAGTTACATACTAACTAACTTACTCTCTGATCCACTTGGGTCTCACCAAGCAAAAACCCCAGAGGATGAAAAATGCAGCCAATGTTGAAGTGCCAAAAACTGTAGTTCCTAAAATGGCCACTTGAGGCTGGCTCCAAGAACTAAGTTAAAACGTTTACATTTTATTAAGGCTTGAAGTAACGCATAATTAAAGACCCTTACACCCAGTCAGTGCAGTGTGCTACGCACCGTTGGCCCCTTATGGGCTTTTTCTTTTTAGCCGTTTCAACATGTTGGTACTTCAGCTCAGCACACAAGAAGAGAAGTGAGGAAAGCAAACAAACAGCTTAAGTCAAGAGGAAGTGAGACCAAAACAAATTTGTAACATGAGGCAAGATTATTTTTCTTTAGCCATTGAGCTCTGTTGCAAAAATGTTTCATGATGGTTTGTGTTATCGTTCACTGGTGCACAGTAAAAACGCTGTGATCTTTCACCACTAGATTGTGCTGTTGATGTGCTAACTGGCTAAGTAGCATCAAGACGGTCTTCCGGTTTCCCTTTTTGAATGACAAGTACAGACTGTCTGCTGCTGTGGAGAGTTAATTCCTCTCGCACAGGCGCAGAACGTACGTGCTGGTTGGACATCAGCTGTAGTCTTTGCAGTGAGTTCATGTGATACATTTTGGCCGAGACACAGCGACTTCAGCCAATGCAGCTAGGGGCATTCAACACAGCTAGTTCTCTGAAGTTGGTTTGGTGAGTCTAAAGAACTTGGCTGCTTGAGTGACAGGCTGTCTGCAAAGCTTTACTGCAGGCTATGAGTCACATCCACCCCTCGCTCCTCAACAGCTCCACCCTCTCGTCCAAATATGGTCACTTCTGGGTTCAAAAAACCAAGATGGTGACAGCTGAAAAGCCAAACTTGAGGCCTCAAATAGGGAGTCCACAAACCAGCAGGGGATGGTAGCATGTCCATTCTTTTAGACAATCTACGGTTATCACACATAATAATCAATAGACACAAGAACCGCAATAATAGAAAAGGTTCTGACTTGCACCTGATTGACCATAATAAAACATGGACCATAACCTGTACAGGTCTAGGGTCAGTTCTTGGGTCCTAGGGTCCACGTAGACCCATGAGGACGTCTAATTGGGGCATCTCTAATATTCACATCATTTCTTCAGGATGTTTCTGAATATCTGCAGTGAAATTGTGATTATTGTTATTTCAATACCAATAGTTCTTCAAGTTTTGCCATCCTCTACCTGTCATGTCCTGACAGTGTAAACAACAGACAGCCTCCTTTTCTCCTGGATTTGCAAATCCATTAAGTCCAGACAAAACACTGAGGTCAAATCCAAGGTGAAGTGTCTGTGTATTGTTAAGACTACAGCCACAGACTGACCAGAGGTCAACACAACAGTGTGTGTGGGGGGTGAACACCACCATCAGGTCCACTTAACCAATGCCTTCCATCAATCATCACATATCTAAGTGTAGGAAGGAAGTTCAATGTCTGAGCGTGTAACAGCCTGCAGCATGGACTACTCAGCAGCTGAATCCCCTCCTCCTCCTCCTTCTACTTCCCACTCTTCACACAGTGTAATCTGTCTGACCATCTCTGTCCCCCCTCCTCAGGTTCCCTGTGGCTGTCCAAACCCTCAACTTCAATACAGCCCCCATCCATCAGCCTCTCACACTGCTCGCTACTTTTCAGCTGCCACACAAAGGCAGAAGCAGGAAGTCAAGGCAGAGACCTTCCTCCTTTGAGTTCAACTCCAAGTTCCCAGAGTGCTGGCAGACAAATGGGCCAGGTAAGATCTGTCTGCTGTAACAGTCTACTTCCTGGGTATCTTTGCAAGTTACACAAAACTCTGAGGTGAAGTTTGGGTTTGGGACACGGACTGATTTACTATCTGAGCACACCACAGGAGCCAAACATCACTAAAACCTGACCTACCACAAATCTCTGGCAGCGGTCTTTAATCTTGAGGCAATCTTTAACAGGTTATGTATGACAACTTCCTTACAAATTACACTCATCAGACAAAAGTCCAAACAAGCACAGAACATTAGAAACTTAAGCCCTCTATATAGTAGTGCACAAAATAAGTCCTAAAATGTGAAACATGAGTTAGCATTTTTGCACTTCCAGTTCCCTTGTCTCAAAGTCAGTAGGTGTTTTTGAATGGGTATTTGGTAAGATGCCTATAAAGTTTTGTTTTTCACAGAGCTTATTTTCTGCAATAATCCAAAATCCAATGGAAATTCCCCTTGGCTTTTATTCAGGGGAACCAGGGCATTGTTAACATCCAGGTCGGCCTCCCTGCAAAAAAACTTCATCCCCGCAGCACTCTATTGCATGTAATATTAAGCAAAACTAAGGCCAAGAAGCTTTGGTTCCTGAAGGAAAATATCTTCATTTATTTTTTTAAACAGGAAAACCATGTTGACATTTCATTAAGTATAATTTCATTTAATAATTGGCCACAATTGTTTCACTGCGATGCCAACATTACATGGCCAAGCCTTACATGTAACTCAGTTGAACTGTTTGACTTTTTTCACCAACAGCCCAAGAATTTAAGAAGTGTGAAAGACTAAAAGTCTCCTGAGCTCATGCCTGGAAACCTTTAAGATTAAGCTAATGCGAACAGTGGAGGATTAAAAACTCATGCTCATGATGAGACAACAGCATCATAGTGTTCTTTGCAATTGACTTTGTGCAACTGGGACATATAAATTGTTATTGTCAACATCGACAACCTGTGCTGATGTCATCATAGTGCTAAATCCAACTTGTATTGCATTAGTAATTAAGCACTATGACAACATGATAAACATAATATTGTGTTTATATGTTTATATACGGACAAATGGAGCCACTAGAGCTGTGCACATCATATTTGTGAACTAGAAAGTTTTTTTTAGTAACAAGTGGAGACATGGCAGAGTTAGTCTCTCAAGAAAACTAATACTGCACCAATATGGCAACATTTGGATTTGATGCCATCAAAAATGGTGTCCTAACTGGCCCAGAGTAAGGCGGTGCGCCACTTGGAGCTGAACTTTTATTAGACGCCTTATTCCTATTTATTCCTGTCACTCACTTTGACAGCTTGGCAATGGAGGAAGAACGGCTGATTCACGGATTTGCCTTCAGGAATTAACTTTAAGATGCATCCTTATTTCACAACAAAAACCAAAAATACTGTGGCAGCTGACTTGAGACTGAGTTACTTGCTGTTGCTATATTGTATGTCATTGCCAGTAAATATCACAATATAAAACTGTTTTACTGTTTTCTGTTTAAAATAGGTAGATAGCAAGTACTACACTTCTTTTAAGTGGTTACATTCATAGTATGATCTCAAGCACAAAGCTAATAGGTACGTGGTTTGTTTACATGATGTACAGAAGTGCATGTTTAATGGATTCAGTGTGGCCAGAGAGCTCTGATGTTATGCGATGCAACTCAATGCAACGCGATGCTACATAATAGTCAGATGTTCATTTACTGTTGGGACATGGTGTCATTATGTTACACTTGGTAGCAGCTGCCAAGTCAAGTTGGAAACATGGTCAAATTCTGTATACCGGTCTGATACAGTGTTTGGCCTAATATCAAACCAGATTGAAAATTTTCAGACCACACCAACCCTGCATTAAACTACCTATAAACTTATTTCCATTAGCTTTTTTTGCATCTACTTTGTATGTGTGATGTCTCAAGCCCACATGATAACAGTAAGTAAAGAATTATCAATTCAAAACAGTGTCACTAGCTATGTTTCCATCCAAAAGTGATTCGAATCATTGGGAAATGCGCATTAAAAGAAATACGAATCCTGTTTGTTTCCATTAAATGTACGGACTTTGGTGAAAACTACAAACTTGCGCGAGTTTTCTGCAGAACCGGAAACAAAACAAGTCTCGCATTCTTCTTCTTCTACGTTTTGTAAATGCATTACCGCCTTCCCGACCTAGAGTGTGGATATCACCATGGAGAGAGGTGCGCTACGTCAGACTTAATTCGAACGTAACTGTTTCCATCCCCCGTTTTGCGAATCAACATTTTTTAAAATCAAACAAAACCCAGCTAAAGCGAGCGTATTTTAGTTTGTGCGAATCAGGGGAGTTTAATTCGAATTTTGGCGTTTCCATCATTTTAGTTTGTGCGAATCAGGGGAGTTTAATTCGAATTTTGGCGTTTCCATCATAATTTTACGATGTGATACTTCTAGATGTGCATCTAAACAGGCTGATGGAAACATGGCTACAGTTACATAGTTTGCCGACCAGAGAGCACTGACTGCTGATTAAATATTGATATTGTTACTGACCTCAAAAATCCAACGTCAGTCAAGTAATTGTGATGTCTCTATCTAGTATTCTCTGATGGCAAGTTTCTGTTTGTGGCCTTTTCTCTTTCTGTTGTTACTCATGCTAACTACCCAGATTTATTGTAAACAAACAGGTGCTAAGACATTTAGAGGAGGATCTCAAAATGGCTATAGGTTAAATACCTATATTTATATTTATACCTATAATATCAGTCCGCAATGTAATTGTAACACAGACACATAATTACAATACGAATGTGCTGATTATTATTTCCCTGTACCTGAGCAGGCAGGCCAGATACATTGAGTATGTGGGAAAGCCTGCAGGGGACAGTCAGGACCAACCACAGCACTACAGCCAGACTAAGATCACATGAGAAAAGAGGTGGTGTGGCGGACAGAGCCCTGAACCTTCCCTGATCCTGCTGGGGGCTGAAGTGGCTCAGAGTCTCAGTGGCAGATTGCACAGGGCAGCGGCGAGCAGACGGTCAACAATGGGCACCAGTGTGCATCCTCCATTAATCCTGCAGCATTTACAGTTACCCAGCAGTGCCAGGCCCGACGACCAATGGAGGGCCAGACTGCCAGGCCAACGGCGCCACCCTGCTGCCCTCAACACATTCATCTTCCCACCAGGGAGGTACAGGCTGCCAGACAGACGCAGACAGTAGAGACAGCGATGAAGACAGAATGAGAAAGAAAAGGACAATGGGAAGGAGGAGAAGACTGTCGGAGAGAAAGAAAGAAGGGATAGAGATGTGGAGAAAGAGGGGTTAAGAGGGAGCAGGGACAAAAAAGGAGGAGGTGTGGAGGTAGAGAGAGAAACACGGCAAGCAGGAGGGAGGAAAGGAAACATGAAGGAAAAGAAAAAAAGACAAAGCAGCACAGTCTTTTTATCACCCGCTGTAACTGATTAAGGAGGCCCCGGGTTCTTGGCAGAGGTGCAGATGTAAGGGGGGAGGAAGAGGAGGAGGGGGAGGAGGCAAGGCTCCAGCAGGAGCACAGCGCTACTCTATATCTGGCTGCTGATATTCAACCAGTTAGACTGACCTGTACCACAGAGAACTAGCCCTACTCTGGATGGTAACTGTCTCGTAACAAAAGCTGCCAATTAAGTCTGACCTTCATTTCCATTGGTTAAAATACCGGTCAAACTAACTGGTGAGATTTCCTCAAATGGAGAAATTGCTAAAAAGAAGTTTGACGGGTCAAAAAATGCAAGCAGTCAGACAATTAGACAGGTTGTAAACAACAGTTTAACGACATTAACAAAACCAAACTGAGAGTGAGTGTATCCAAAATGTGGATACTAATCCCTCGTAGTCCAGTTCCACAGCAGACATTTTGAAGGTGTTGCTAATAACATTAACGAAGGCTCAGTTTTATTCAAGTGTTCCATTACGCCCTGACAGTGAGCCAGCATGCACTATACCAGGACCCTGAAACTGAAGCAGCTAAATGGAACTCAGCCATCTATCATTTCCTACTGTTACAAGTCAAAATGTCACCAGCTAGCCTGGTTCTGTCCAAAGTTCAAACATACAGCTACCAACACCTCTAAATAAGCAAGATGTATTTGTTTGATCTGTACGTAAACAGATGAAACCTGTGTGCTGAAAACTACTAAGGCACATTCATAGCTTTGGTTGATTTCAGCTGGAGTGGAAGCCATTTATGGACCTCTGGTAGACAGTAAGTAAAAGGTCAGTCTAGTTCAAGCAGCAACCTCCGGGGCCAAAAAATGAAGCCAACACGTACGTGCCAAAAACTGCAGTTCCTCAAATGGCCTCTTGAGGCTAGCTCCAAAAGTGAGTTAATCCCCATAGAACCCCACGTTAAAATGCTTAACTTTACAGCAGAAATAAACAGTTTGGTCTCTAAAGCTAATTTCCCCCTTCATGACAGCTGTACAGGGAATTAATTATTGTGTAACTCACCCATTTACTTTTTTATCAAGGCTTAAAGTTACACATAATCTAAGGGTGTGCCACTTTGAGTGACAGGCTGTCTGCAGATAATGACCTCAGCTTCTCAGTCAGATCCACCCCCTCGCTCCTCCACAGCTCCAGCCTCTCATCCAAATATGGTCACTACTGTCTCCAAAAAAACATCAAAATGACGACGGATGTGATGCTGAACTCGAGTCCACAAACCAGTGGGTGACGTCACAGTCTCTACATCCATTATTTTTACAGTTTATTACCATTTTTTTATACAGACATGCCGGATTAGCCTAACTTTGTTTGACTCGGCACGTAAGACCAGCATAGTAGGGATTTGCGTCTCTATTACAACAGATCTACCTGCTTGAGGGTGTGTCTTAAACTGATGACAACTTGTCTTGAGTGATGACGTTTAAAAGCTGAAGGCTGATCCACTACAGCCCCCCCATTATTTTGCTGCGAGTGTTTCTCCATCACACAGTACGGCAGGTAAAAGACCTTTACCTGTTGGAGGTGAGCTGTTTGCAGAGGTGCGGTAAGAGCCTTCTGCCTGCAGCTCTTCATCCAACATCTCACAGTGGCTGTTCCTTCTTTTACTCTTCCTCCCTGCGGTGTTGGTAGACTTGTTTTTATTAATGAAAAGCCGTTAACAAAGTTCTGCTTACTTGGTAATAAACACATTTCATTTCCTCTAGATTCTTCACAATAAACTCCCCCTGGTTACTTTGTTATGTAAAAGCTTTAATTGTGAAGCAGCAAAAAAAATAGTTCAGTTGCATTTTCAATTAATGATACTCAGAATCATTTTTCTCTTAATTTGACCAAAGAACACAGATATGACTAGAGACTACCTTGCGATGGGATCACTCTGCGGCTCATCACTTAAAAACGAATGTGGACCAGGGGCGTAAAGTCAGGACAGCCCCATCCCTACTTCCTATCCCCCTACTTCTGGCCTTCTTGCTCGGACCACACCCATTTTCAATCTCAGCCTTTAAAACCTGCCTTTTACACCTGTAAAGTTTTGTAACAGCATATTTCATGGCTGTGATGCTATCATTGTGGCAAAATCTGTCCACAGACAGACACATAAACACCTGGCAAAATACTTAAAATGTCTTCTGTGGTAGTTCCCCCCATACAACCGGTGTCACCTGGACCACATCACACCACGATGTTATACACACAGGCTCACAAGATGAAAACAATACCAGCCGTCAGCACGTCACGGCTGGTAGACATAGGAAGCAGTATTGTGCTGCAAGACTTGCTGTCAGTCTCTAGAATTCAATTTCATCCTGAGTCCCAACTACAGGTGTGAAAGCACCAGGGGGACCAGATGTTGTGCTTTATGTGGGACTGCGCAGCAATTTCATCCCTTGTCCCATGTTCCACTTATTGAGATGATGTCCCACATTTTGCTTGGCTCTAGTTTTCAAAAGTCAAACCACCGCAGGACAGATGCTTTTCTAAAATCTGGCTTTTATCCAGTGGCTGTGAAGAAGCAGGGAAGGCTGTCATCATGGGGCTGTTTGACGTCAATCAAACTGCACATTTGCGGGTCAAATGCAGGTGAACCTGTCACTGTATTTGCTACGCTTCACCCAACGGGGAAAACTGCAAGTCAACGCAAAGTCACATGCAAGGCAGATTAAGGTGAAATATAATGGAGAGTACCACAAAGAAAAATAAATGCAGCTGCAACAAAGGCTGAAAAACTACTTAAAACCAAGTGAAGTCAGTTGAACATGACAGTTTCAGGTAATTTTTTTGTCTCTCAGCATTGGTAACATGTCCCACACTGTCCCACACTAACATACTCTTTGTCCCACATGTGGTTTATTGGGATCGGGTCACCGTAGAACTTCCCCTTGGTCCTACAAATCCTATGCTCTACTTTAAACTGGACCGATGTAAGGTGTGCCCAGCAGGAGGTGGAGTCCACCTATCAGGAGCATCCTCCCACCCATCTCCTGTCTCAAGCTGGAGAAAATAACCCTGATAAAGTCATCACAACTACAGGTCTAATATAATCAATTGTACAGCACAGCAGGCACAAACAATGATACACTCATTTTTTAAGTTACTGTGTGTGTGACAAAGACTGACCTGATGGAGTAGGGACAGGTGAAGTGTGTCTCTCTGTCTCTCTGGTCTGCCTGCATCTGTAGCAGCCGTCCAATGACCTTTATCAGCCCCTGGACGTTCCTGTTCACAGTTCAAGTCAGAAACAGGACACCAAGAGAAAGTCAAGAAATACTCGAAACACATGAAAGAGGAAACTTTTACTGTTGATGATTTTTTTTTTAAATACGCTTTCTTTCTGAGATTGAGATGAAAAGATCAGGGTCATCTGATTTGTGTGTTTAGTCCAGAGCTGCAGTCATGAAGTCGTTGACCTAACTTGGCATAAGGAAGAAGACAGAGGTAAACTGCTAGCCTGGCTCAATCTAATGTGGACACATCTCACTCTCAGAAGGAAAGCCCAAAATATTAAACTGTTCCTTTAAGCTTTTTATCAGCATGAGGAGAATGACTTGCTGTCACTGACAGCCAGGAGAGCCTTTCAAAACTATGGAAAAGATAACCTAATCAGCCCTTGATTAAAAATTCAGTTGTCCATCTTATCAGCGCAACTTATGGTACTGAGGAAGGTCTAATGAGGAAGACCATGGGATGTGCATAAAATCTCCCGGAGCTTCAGTAGTATGCTTACCTTGAGTTGATTTTTTTTTCTGTCAAACTATTGTTTTTGAGTTCTATAATTAATTTTGATGCTAAATCTTTGTATTTCATTGTGAAATTATGATGTCACAGTTAAGTTGACCTTTATCCTTTTAAATATAAAATGCCATCACTTCATCATCTAATCCTATTAAACATTTGTGTGGATTTTGGTCATAATTAACATATGAAGACTTCAGTTATAGCAAAACATGTTTCTGAGAGGTCATAATAACTGTAACCTTTGACCTTTGACTATCAAATTCTAATCAGTTCATTTTTAAGTTCAAATGGACTTTTGTGTCAAATTTAAGGTGTTCTTCAGATATCGCATTCACAGGAATGAGGGGACTGGACCATGTATGTTGGAATTACTAACCACTTCCTGTTTCATGGCGCAAACATGAAAATCTGATGCATCACCACAGTCACATGGTCCGACGAAATCTCAAGCTTTGAAAAACTTGTTGTCAAAGGTCTATAGATGGTACAGACAAAATCTGAAGTCAATCAGATCAAATTTGTAGGAGGAGTGTGTTAAAGTAAGACCCCGGGAAATGGCCAAAAAATTCTGTTGAGTTTAGGGTATGGCTCCAAAAGACTTTTTTGTATGTCTTGGGGGGTTACACGTGTCTACCAAGTTTCATACATGTAGGTGAAACCAGTTTCGGGGGGTGCTTTGTAGAAAATTTGTAGGGGGCGCTACTGAGCCATTTTATCCCACACATGTATCACACTCATAAAATATCAAATTTTATACCGGTTCTGATATGTGTGGAAAGAATCATGAGTTTTTGAGCAAGTTGAGCTCCTGAAATAAGCAATTTATTTCAGGTAAAAAGAAGAATTCTTTGCATTTCAATAGGGTCCTCACCCTAGGCTTGAGGCTTGGGCCCTAATTTTTTATAGATTAATCAATTCACTAACTTTTAAGATTTTTAAGGATCTGCGGGACCCTGGCTAAAAGAGGTTAAAAGCTCTGAGGAGGCGAGCGAGCCTGCAGAGATTGGGATGATTCTTGGAGGATTCAACCATAAGTGACTCCTTTCACTTTACACAGTCATTAGATCTGTTGTTTATATAAAAATATTGATAGATCAGATATGCATTCTTTATTCTGGCATGGGAAAAGGCAAATATTTTTGTCCCACCAACCACTGACAAAAAGGTCATTTAAAATGCTGACTCAACATTTTCCATATTAGATGAGTCGTATTATAGAAAAGGTCACTTTGCAGTTAGACTGGATCCTCCTGCTCTGATGGTTGGGACATGAGAAGAATTAATGGATCCAAGTCAGCAGAGGGGGCAAGGACAATGTGCCAGTGTCCTGTTACTAAAAGCTGAATTATGCTTCTGCATAGAGGTGCTGTGTTACCTAAAGAACATGCTTCATGTACAGAACAAAGACACCATGTGCTGTGTGCTGGTTTGCCCCTGTACATTTTGTCTTTTATTGTCTTTTGTTGGCCTTCGTCCTATAATCGAAAAAAATCCAACTGACTCATATTTAGTCAACTTCCTCCTTCTTATTGTAATCGTGTTTTAGTCTGTTTTACTTCAAAATTCCATTTCAGTGAACTCTTGTTTAGTCAAATATATTGTACGCAAATTTAAGTTTTTGTTTCTGGTTGGTCCCATAAACTTCTCATCTTTATCATGGACAAAAAAATCGGATGAATATATTTTGTCTCATTTTTCAAAAGTGACATTTTTATTTGTTTCTGTCAAGCTTGTTGTTTAAAGGCTTAACCTGCCAAAAAGATGCACCTCAACTGTTAAATATTTCACAGATCAAAGGATAATGCTGACTTATTACAAATTAGCTGCTTCTTAATTTATTGAGAAAAAAAGACAAGGAAAACATGGAAAGATCACTTATCTTTAGTGATGCTCCAGTATTCAGCATTTAACCTTGTGAGTACAACCCTATTATAATTTATAGGAATGGCTGTATCTCTAAAAATAAGACCCAAGTCTTAATAAAATAGAATTATCCTCAAAGGGATGGTTCAGATTTTTTGAAGTGGGGTGGTATGAGGTACTTATCCATAGTCTGTATATTACCCACAGTTAATGTCTGTCAGTAAACCCTCAGTTTGGAGAAGTGACTAAGAGTGACAAGAGTGCGTCAACAGACTCTCAAACAGACACTCCAAATGTGGAATGAAACACTTAAACATTTTAACTTGAGGAAGGCAGCAGATATTTCATATTGGTTTGCACATGTCCCAGAATTCATACCTAATAAGCATGACAAAAGATTTAAAGATTGGCTCTCCAGTGGGCTCACAGCATTCTGCACTCTCATAAAGCAAGGTAGCACAAGGAGCTCTCAGGAGCTTGAGGACAAATTTAGTTTGAAAAACCGAGACTATTTCAGATACTTAAAGATTAGTGATTATATTGGACAAAAAATAAAGAAAACTTAACCACAGAAAATGAGCTACGCCAAACATTTATTAGAGTTTATGAGAAAGAACCTTATTAAAAGGTAATTTCAAACTGCACCTGGGCCTTCAACAACTAAATAAGGAAAACACATCTAGAGTTAAAACAAGAGGGACACTGAGGGTAATCTGATGCACGAGGGAAATGGGAAGCGATAATTAGACAACAATGGAAAACAGCAAGCTCTCCATCCTGGGGAGAAGTGAGTTGGAAAAATGTCATGCTTTACTTCTGTACTCCTGCCCAGAAAAAATCTTTCTCAAATCAGACTGTTGACGACCATGTGGGAACAAAGAAACAAATCACTTTCATATCTTTTGGGGGTGTCCCTTGGTGACTCCTTTTTGGACTAAAATTTATAGCATCCTTGAAATGCTTTTTTAACCAAAGTCACATTTAATTTTGAACTGATGTACCTGAATAGATTGGAGGAACCTGAATGGAGAAAAAAGGGTAAATATCCGCTAAGAATATTATTGATGGCATGGCCTTTTTGGGGTATTTTTACTGCCTTTACTTTTGAGCTCATATCACAGTCATTCTAAAGGCTACATACACATGCTATTTCTTGGTTTTTTTTTTCAGGATAATCTGGGCTAACCAGATTTGCCATCATGCCATGTCCTTCTATGTGCCTGTATTTTATATTCTTTTTTATATCAATGAAAAAACAAATCTGTGTGACTAAATTCTTACATTTTTACATGTATCTCACCATAGCAAGTTGGAAGTTGACATATTCTGCCATATGTGAAGAGGGGAGACTCTCTGGAATCTGGCAATATAGGAACCATGATGGTGGGACATTCTGTCACTTCACAGTTGTCCAAAACATGTGGTTTGTGCCAGGCGGGCATGATTGCCAGTATTTTTTCATTATAGCAAGAAATTCCATTGACTCATTCACAAGTCAAAAATGTGTTTACATCTAAGATAATAGAAAAATAGTCAACCAAGTGCAATGATGTCCTCCAAGATAATATTTGNAAGTGTGGAAAACATGCAAAAAAGTATGAAATCAGGAAGGGGGCAAACACTTTTTCACACCACTGTATATGTAGCTAAACTCAACAAGGTAAACAACAAGGCGATTCCCATTTACACAGTGGTCAAGAGTGCTGGACTGGAAGTGTCGCACAAAAAAACGGAAGCTGGCTGCATTCTGTTTCTCCGTGTTTCCGTGAAAAATAAGCCCCCCTTTAGCCAACTGATGTAATATTGATTCATTTGCATCCTCCCATGACCCTCTACCACTTTTACGTGCTAAAATCACACTGTAACATAAACAAACTAACTGATGGAGGCAGCGGTAGACCAGCAGCTCCCGTGTTCAACAATGTTAAATCACTATTTTTCTCAATGGATTCTGGCTTTGAAGAGAGCAATATAACAGCTTCAGTTCCCTGTTAGAAATTGCTGTCTGACATTAAGGTAAAGCAATGAAAATACTCTCAATAAAGAATACACTTAAACTGATATTGATTGTTTTAGGTGGCTCAAATATGTTAATTGCTGTGCTGACCATCCACAGCAGTACATTGCTTTGCTTCTTCAGTGGTACCCCAGCCTGTTCTCCAAACTGGGGGCGTGCTGCTGCTATCTACAGTATGTAACACCCTGACTATGGATAAGTACCTCATACAACCTTTAAGTTGGCCCAAAATTTACTTTTGCAGGAATGTACAAGAATTACACAAACTGACAACACAGGTAAAAGCAAAACTAATGTAATGTTGGATTAGATGAAGTTCTACGTTAACATTTGTAGTTTTCCTTGAGAACGCATAAGGCTCTACTAATGAACTCATCGCATTGTGTTTGCTTGTAGGCATGATGCTCCCACCTGGTGTGAGTGTGTGTTGTGTACCTGGCAGAGGGCAGGAGGTTGAGGACACTGTTGAGGACATACTGCAGGTCTGCGTGGCCTTGATCCACCAGCAGCACCACGGCATCGCAGCAGACTGAACGCACCAGTGCACAGTCACTGCAACACTGCTCCCACAGAGCCTCTAATGCTGAACCCTGACACACAACAACACACACAACTCAAGATGCTGATCCAGATTTATCTGAAAGGTATCGTTAAAAAGGACTTTACGGTCCAAAAGTATACCAGTACCGGTATAACAGTATCCACAAAAAGTGCTTGTTTTTGCCACTGACAGGCTCAGATTATTATTCTGACAGCATTATGGGAAGGACCCCTACAGAGACAGACCTTTTTGTTAAAGAGTAAGATCCTTTTGGGGCAGTTTCTGGTTGTATAAAAAGGATCTTACTCTTTAACAAAAAGGTCTATCTCAATAGGGATCCCTTCCATAATGATGTCAGACACTGATGTCAGTGGCAAAAACAAGCACTTTCAGTGGGTGTAAAGTGACAGAGCAAACAAGCCCAGAGTGGTTACATTGCAGCCTGTTTCTCCTGCTGCAACGTTCCAGTTACAAAAATTGTTGTTTTCATGAGTCACTTAGACACAAAGCCATGGGAAAATAGGGTCTGGGTTGGAAAATACCAAACTTACCCTTCAAGTTCCTAAAAAACAGTTTGTGAAAATGCTGCAAGTAGGCATCAACTCCAACCAGGGAAACGCTCAAACGTTTGACACATCCCACCTCTCAATCAATTAAAGCCACCTTTCTTTCAATGACTGATATCCAGCTGGTTTACATTTTCAATTGAACCCTTACTGTGTTAGGTCATGCAAAAACAACATGTTAAACAGGAAATATTTTATATTTAGGAGTAAAGAAGCAATTTCATGAGGCCTTTAAGCCACAGAAAACAAATATTGGATATGTAACTTACCTGGGTGGAGGACTGTGTGATTTGTCCATTTGGCCCTTTCTCCTTCAGCACAGCAGCAACAAGATTTCTCACCGCCTGGAAAACCAAAAGCAGGCCAACACATTGAATACAAGTAAGGTACTGTTTTTTAGAGAGATCTTTCTATTGGTTTTTCCAAAATCTGTCGTTTTAGTAATGTCTCTCCAAAAATCATAACACGGTTCCTTCTGTGTGGTGATATAGTAGGTGGGTGTAGTTTGGTCAAAAGAAAATAGCTCCTACATGGATTATCTTGAGTAGCCAGGTTATGACCTCTGAAAAGAGACACTGGTGCTGAGTTTTTCAAATGTTCTTTTTTTTCTTAGAGCCCCACAAGCTGAGTGCCATCTAGATCCATTATATTGGAGAGAAGGGAGACACCTCTACGGCTGATATCTACAACACTCGGCAACTCGCGTCAAAACAATCTAGCTCGATAAACAGCACTACAGGTAAGAGGAAAAATATGTATGTTTGATTTGGGGATGAACTGTCCTTCTTCTAATGCTTTGAAGGCATCACTGAAGATTTTTGTTTTAACCAAAAATGAGATTCAACTCAAAGATACTTGAATTTTTTTAAAAAAAATCTAGATTTCCAAGACAGATTACTTATTTGTTAACAAATGTTAATCTCAGAACCAACTTGAGAATTGAAGCAGGTATTAGAGTTTAACCCTACCAGTGGAAGGAGACACTTGTCACTTCCACATAAACGTCCAGTCTGTAGCTTACCTGTGCTTGTATGACAGGGCTGGGGAAATCAAAACGAATCTTCAGACTCTCTGTCATATCTGCTGGTCATGCCTGAGAGCAGAAGGAAACTCTATGACGATAAGTTAACAAAAATTATTAACAAGTAAACATTATAAAAATGCATGTTCTTGCACTTCCAAGAGTGCCAAAAGGGCTCGGTGCTTCCCTTTTATTGACCTGGAGAATATCACATATCAGAGGTGGTAAGGTCCACCTTTGAAACAAAAGCGAAGTGATGCAGCCACCTGTTGCTTCATAGCATTAATGGAGCAGACATTCCAGGGAGAAGCACTGCTTGGAGGTATTCAGGGAGCGATCCTTTGAAAGCTGATCCCTGCCATGTATTATCAAATTATTGGCCTGCAGCCATGACATAATTTTGCATTAAATTATTAACAAGTCATCGGTATACCACCCCACTCACTAACTCACTGGTTGCTAAGCAGACGAGTGGCCCTTCTCAGGTTGTCTCATTAGGGCCTGACAATATGCCATACAGGTGCTGCTGACCACCAGCTGTCTGAGGCCTTCAGACCACAGCTGCTCACTAGCACAGAGCAGGTCACGCTTCATACAGGAAGATTTGATATATGTTATGGGGTTTGAATGTAGCTGGGGATAGAAATGTATACAGCTTGTGTTTCTGAATGAAATATGTCTGCTGCTGAGTACCAAAAGTAAAACATTTGCACTATATATGCTGTATGGTCAGATCTCACTTCATCAGATATTTCCGAATTTTTGTTCTGCTGTGTTTCCCAAACATTTATATATCTGTGGCAGCCTGCCACGATTAAAACATCTTCTGCCACACTTTGATTTTCTATTTCTGGAGTTGGACAATTCATTAGGAGCGCTGTTGGAATATATATATAGGCTACCATTTGGTTACTAATTACTCCACATGCTCGCTCGCTGCGCAAAGCATACTCTAGGCACAGACGGAGCAGCAGAACACCAGGGGTCTAATTTATAAAACAATGTGTAGGATCCATACTAAAAATGTACAAACACAAAATAGCCAAAAATGGCTATCAAGTCTGTTTTTATAGATCACAACTTTTGCATGGGAAGTGACATACACCAGTCGGTTCCGCCTGCGCTGCGTTCATGGACCCGTAAAAGACAGGGGGAACAGACTGATACTGCTATTTTATTTATTCTTGATGTACAGCCCTTTGTTTCAGCTGTGGTTGTTTTTAAGGTGCTTAAGAAATAAAGCTGGACTGGATTTGATTGGATACACGGGGACACACAGGCAAGA
Source organism: Epinephelus moara (assembly GCF_006386435.1). Taxonomy (NCBI): domain Eukaryota; kingdom Metazoa; phylum Chordata; class Actinopteri; order Perciformes; family Serranidae; genus Epinephelus; species Epinephelus moara. Next base: position 6,332,292 of record NC_065522.1, on the reverse strand, counting down.
AAAACAATAATGGACAGTTAGCAACCCCTGACTTAATCGGACCAAATGGATTGGATCCTGATCTTGAAATGAGTCATAACCCCCCGTCACACTTGTCACAACTTCCTCTCATCGTGGGGGTTGTGACACTCAAAAAACGTATCCACTGATTAACAGATGACTCTTTTGCAATGTAAGTCTATGGAAAAAAAGTCTTTTTGGGCCACAGGGAATCACAAGACAGACCCAGCAGTTGTAGCCTAATTCCACTGTTTGGCTACTACGAAAGCTCGGGGCACTTCCTTGAGGCCTGGTTATAGCCCTACAATCCACATAACTGTACAAGGGCATAGGTTTCTTTTAACACTGGGGTTTTATGCATCAATTTATGCCTTTATTACATCAATTTATGGTAAAATATCTTTAATTCTATCGAAATTAAAGTCCTGCACCACTTTTGGCAGTAGCAAAAATACATTTGATAATTTGAGTTAAAGCAAAGAAACAAAATATACTGATCAGTGACAGGCCAGTATCTGAAAAAAGTAATAAACAGGGTAAAAAAATGAAGTTTTCAGGTAAGAAAACAGCATAGAAACAGGGTTTTTTCCTTAAGTGATTATGTTTTAGTCCATTTTCCCCTAACTTTTTTCTCTTAATCAATATCTGTAAACTGATATATTGGTTTAACATTTCAACATTCAACACAGGGAATACGAGCCTCATGTAGCCTAGCCCCTACAACCCCCTCCCCAAACACAGACACCCAACCCGACCCCCCCCGCCCCCCCCCCCCCCTCTCCTGCTGTTATCTAAGTGATAAGCCAGCCTGCTCTGCTGTACTGTCCACCACCCTGCTCCTGCACGCTCCACACCGGCTCCCACTGACATTCAGCTTCAGGGCCACGTAAACAGGTAGGTCAGCAGCTCCTGCTTCTATACAAATATACTCCAAACTGACTTTATCAAGTGCTTATTTACTGATGTTTGTACACAGCATAGCTGCTAATCATGAAATATGTACATGTCACTACTTGTATTGCGATCATACTTAAGCTTCATAGTCTTTACAATGAGTCTGAAGAGTGTGACAAGGCTGTGGGTGGTAGACGTTTACTTTAGTCAAACTAAAAACAAAGAGTCAGTCATCACTTGTCATGGTTTAGGAGACAGCTATAATTTAGAAGTTGCTGACTGCTTCTCTAATTTTAAAAACTGTCAACAATCAGCTAAACCTCAAAAAAGTTTTTTACAGCAAACTGTTCCAGTGGTTTCTACAGCATATGTACCTTACAGCAAAACAATATAGGCTGGCCTGTACTGCTAGGTCTGCATTAGCAATACAAGGGAGGACAATGCATGAACAGCGTTGAGCCAACAGTGCTTTAGAAATGACACCACTGAGGCTTTACTGTGTGACACTCGCTGCTGCAAACTGCATGGGCCCAACAGGCACGTGGGATTTTTGATGTCCTTTCAGGTGGCACAACACACACCCTTTCACTGCCAGGATGGAGGGCCTGGTTCCATACAGTACAGTAAAAAGACAGTTGACTGTATTCTTTCACATGTCATAAAACATTAAGTTTAGTTTAGTGTTGGGAAGTGCGTTATTGGATTTTTTTGGAGATATCCGATCTAAAGCAACTCATTTGATCGATGACCAATAACTAATACCGATATTGATTTATCCACTTTTTCCCCACCTACTGTTAGTGCTCATCAAGTCTCTTCTTAGTGGAATTAACATCATATTATGTATACTCTTATCGTGATGGCCCACCAGCAGATGGAGGCATGAAATAGAATGCTTTTCAATGTATGTAATATTCAGTCCATGGTCAAAATAAGAAAAAGCATGTTGGCCGATTCTGATTGTTCATTGTAAAGCTAATATCAGCTGATAACGATGATATGCCAATATTATCGTGCATCCCTAGTTTGGTGCTAATTTTAATTTTCTCTTCATTCGATACATAGGGTTGGCCAGTAATGTTGTATTATTGTTAAGCCATTGAACAGTAAGTCAATCGATCAAAATAAATCCGACAAACAGCAGTTAAAATAATCTATTAATAATGGTGGTAGTCATTAATTGAGTAAAAATGCAAAAAACATTAGCAATTTAAGGATGCTACTGTGAGCTTTGTGATGGGCATTTTTCACTATTTCTGATATTTTGTAATTTGTGTGAAATAACAACTTGCCAACACTGGCCAACTTGCTGAAAGTAATATACATAAATATACAGCAACCAATATCCTTATGCCTAAATCTTTGTCAATTATTAAAAGAGAACTAGACACATACATGTCCAGCATAAAAGATGAAGGGATGAAAGGCTGCAGTCCCTTCAACGCAGAAAGTTCAAAATAAAAGCACAGAAAACCAGAGACCATCTTGCAATGAGATCACTCAAGCCGCAATACAGCGATCTGCAGCTGAAAGCGAATGTTGGCTAGGGGTGGGGTGGTGCCTTTGCTCTGGCCACACCCAACTTTGAACCCGCCGTTATTATGATCTCAACTACACACCTGCAAAGTTTCATGAGCCAGGGGCATAAAGTGGGGGGGCAATGGCCCCTTAACTACTTCCCACCACCCTACTTCTTGCACTCTTTTCTGGACCACACCCATCTATAAACTTGTCTTTCATTATGATCTCACCTACACACCTGCAAAGTTTCGTGATCCAGGTGTGTAATGTGAGGAGCCATGGGCCACTTAACTATTTCCTATCACCCTACTTCTGGCCCCCTTGCTTGGACCACACCCATCTTTTAAGTCATCCTTCATTTTGATCTCAACTACAAGTTTTGTGACTGCAGCTTGTATAGTTGCGAAATTACTGTGTTGTCAAAACCTGGCAGTTACTATTTGTAAACAATATCGTAAGTAAAGTCAAAGTGAGAGCTAATCCCGGAATTCACTCTTGTTCACTATATTTGCGTTTTTATTTTTTCAGTGTTGCGATTTTTGTAGCTTCCACTTGGACGTGTGCTGCTTACAGTCTGGCATCTGGTCGCTACCTTTTTATAAAATCACGAGCTTACCCGAGTGCTGTGCCCGGGAACATCTCGGACATAGCAAAAAATCCTGCATAGTATATCTGTTGTGTAAACAATTTTACAGGTCACAGTCACTAATAAGGACACTGTTAGTGGAAATTTAAGTTGCTTTTGAATTTATAAAAAAAAAAAAAAAAAAAATTTTTTAAATCCTATAAAGACCAAAAACCTGACAAATTACAGCCACCACTTTGTGAGGTTGTTGACCAGTAGTAGTAACAGTAGTAGTGCTGTAGAGGAATGTTTTTTCAAGCAGGTGGCCCGATACCATCAACTGTAAAGATGGACAACAATCCCCAGACATTAAGCCAAAATATCTCAATCAACATAATAACCCATATCAGCAGATGGGGCATGAGTCAAACGCAAAATTCAAAGCACCTGTCAAATAAAACTTTCCCAAAGGAAGTTTCATCCCAAGATGTATGATTAAGCGGTCAATTTTCTTATAATTTTGTATAATATGATTTTCCACTACAGAAGAGACTTGAAGATTACTAAAACTGGGTGGGAAAAAACTGTGGATGTATCAATATCGGTATCAGTTATTGGCCAAATGAGTTATTACACATCAGTGAATTGGATAGCATCCCTAGTTTGCAATGTGATGCTTTTTGAAACAATCAAACAAACACATTTCTCTGGCACACTGATTAGTCTTGTTAAAAGGTTTTAAATTGCTATGAGCAGTGGCCTCCAACATGTCGACCCGAGGATGAACACTACTAACCCAACAGAAAACCTGAGGTAATATTTTGACCATATCAGGTGACCACAGAAGTCCTGTTAGCAAAGAGTACTGTGGTCTTCACAATATGAGACGTACAGCTGTTTAACTTCAGCAAACTGAGGTAAATGATTACTGCTGTTTTGAAAAACCTCAACATCACTCCATTCACTATCATGACTACTGTATGCTACCTTGCTTACACACTACATGAAACAATATTCAGTGTTATAGATAGTTTACGAATGCATCCAGCCGGTTTTACGTCAACTAAATGATGCTGCTGTCGTCCACGGTGTTGTATTTCTGTGGGTGTTTTTCTTCTGTTTGTTTTTTCAACCAAACCGTTTGGTCGCTTAAACTTGTGCCGAATTAAAGGTCGTTTTCTGCTCTGTCAGAAAATGCTGTCAGTTACGTTTTGCGCACGACAATATTTTACTAACAAGTAAGTGAAAATTAAGATGGCATATTTTTCAGTGGGCTTTGGTGTCGCGCGTTCTCTCAAGCTAGTCGTGGTCCTGATGCTGGCTAACGTTACGTGTCATACATACATGACCAGTCGCCTAAGAACTCAAGAACAAACCGTTGTTAGACACTGGACGCTACTTAGTAATTATAATTAAGTTAAATACAACCCACAACCTAGCATAATAAGTTATAGCTAGCTTAACCGGCTAATAACAGCTAATAACAATAGAGTTATCAACACAAAAGCTAAAGCTATTCAACTGGCCGTGCATGTGTGATAATAACGGACTGTGTTCCCTCCTGCAGTAGGATAAGTTACATATGAGTCTCTCTGTTAAAAGTAAATAAAAGTTAGACTTGTCTCTGCCCAAACTTTACCTCATTCATCCAGCCTCCTGCAAACCCACATGTAACTACGGCGTGTCTCGAGGGCCAAAATTGATAGAAACACTACGCAGCATAAACCTTTCTCTAACATTTACTACAAGTCATGGTGCAGTAACAACCTTAGTGAGTCAGGCAAAAGTTACAATTAAATAAGGAAGCTTTCAATAGTTACATATGTGTATTATTATTATTATTATTATTTTATTTATTTATTTATTTTTTTACAGTCTATATGTATTAGCTGAATACTGGTTAAGTTGGACACTTTATGATAATTTACCTTCTGCCTCATTCTAAATGATCATGCTCTACTATACCATACAGAAGGATGTTATTTTTCCACAGCTATTGACAAACTGGGAGACCTATGTTTTCAGAGTGGGACACTTAAAAGATATTCTATTCTTATTTAAGTGCAGACATAATGAATCAAATATGCAATAGTAATCTAAACAACTATATACATTACTTTTTTAAAGGAGGGGTGCAGGTACAGTACATTCATCCCCCCTCCCCACTATCCTCACCACCCCTCTCTCCCTCCCTCACCCATCTACAATATGTTGTAATGTTGTATTTATTTAGTATCAATTTTAAAACAAGGAACCTTCTTGAAGTTTTATTATAATGAATTCACCCAGGCTAAGTTAGGTTAATCTGCACATCAAAACAGCCAGTGCAAGTGAATGCCTCCCATTTTCCATGAGGCCATTCTCCTTGCCACATGGCATGGACCCTCGCAATAATCCATGTGATCCAATCCTTGGTCCTCTTGGCATCATTTTCACCACCATATCTGGCTTTGCAAATATTGTTTTTTTTAAGGCAATGTGTGAAAATTATCCATCACTGGTTAGGTGTTAAGTCCCTCTTGAAATATGTAGTTATCTAGCTAAATGTATGAGAGACACATAAAAGGGAACTCAGATCATCCATTAGAATAACTTAAACGCCTGTTACAGTTTGCCAGTAAGACACTGTCCCAGATTGAAAATATGCTATGGGCGAACTGGGACAGTGTCAAATCACGTTAAAGACAAAAGATCAATATGAATGTTTTTTGAGATTTTTGTAAAATTATGATTCACCATTACATCCCATAGCAAAATATATAACAATTATAAACTGTCCATGCTTTTTAAACATTCCTATAACCTTAACATTGTTCACCTCAGAACGCCATGTCACTTTACTTTCAGTCATGGTTCACTGTGAGGTTGTTGAACGTGCCGTGTCATGCCACCAGAAGTGATGTCATACCCACAGAACCTTTTATCTTTAATCACATGCTTGCTTATAATGAGCTCAGTGATGGAAGTATATACATGTACAGATAATAATGGTTAAGCTAATCTGTCCCACTTAACCCATTTTCCCACTTCACCAGTACTCATCCTACACCAGAGCTTTGAGTCAGTGTTATCAGCTGGGTCAATAATTGCCTCCTATAATGAATTCTGCGCTTGCATTCAAAGAGGGATATGGGGAAATCATTCTTACATTGACCTTTATCTAATAAGGTTAGTCCCACTAAGAATGAGGTCGCACTTTCAAGGGGACCTGAATAAGCTACACTTTAAAAATACAGTAATACAGAATAAGAACAATAATATATATTCAATTTAACCAAAGTAGCAAGACATGTTAATTGTGCTTTTGCTATTTGTCAACTGAGTTTTTATTTGGATTTTTCTATTGACAGTAATTATGCATTTTCAAGCATAAAAATACAATTTAACATTGGATTTAATTACTTTATTTTATTTAAACAAATGAAAAGTTGTCCATTTCCATGCACAAATGGGAAATAAAGCTTCAATTTAATTAAATTTTCAGATTAGATATATTATAAGGATTTTTTCTTAAAACATTGTGATATTTATTTGATAATCAATGCTGCTGTATACCCAAGACTTAAGACTCTTAAGGCTGAAGACTTAGACCTCTAAAGTGTATCAGTTCATTTACTATACCGAGCCTATATATGCAGACAACAAACAGACAAACCAATGACCAATCGTAAAACTTACTTTTTTTTTTTACAGAATAATGTCAATATAAGCCTATTATCCACCACTGCCACACTGTATTGCATAAAAATTTAAGTCATTGCATCAAAATGATCCAAAGTCAGATGTGGAACCATTTTAATCACATTAACCATACATGAATGTTGGTGTTTGGCTGCTTTATATGGATATGAACATCTCTGTACTGTTAAATACTATACTGTTAAAACATGCATCATTCGCCGGTTTTCCCCTGGGACTTGAAGGCAACATAATTACAGGACGGTTGCGGCCACCTGATTGGAGACCCGTGTGTCTGCTCTTCTCTCATTGGCTCTTTACGTCTCATGCTCTGTCTGCAGCCCCAGCGGGTACACCAAGCTGCGCTTGCGCCCTACCACTCAACATCGTCAGGTTTGCTGAATTGAGGCAGTGAAGTGACGGAAATGAGAGGATTTTACGTTCAAAATAAAAGAATGAAAACTAACGAGCATGTCATGTCAGTGAAATGTTTGGAGCTACTTTATCTTCATTTCTCAAGAGTTTGTCAGTGAATGGAGTGCATGGCAAATGTAGTTTGCTTTTCTAGTCTTAGCGACCACTCCAGGTGCTTTACAAGTGTTCACAATTCATTACAACATTTACACACACACTCATACACTTGTGGCAGAGGCTACCTTGCAAGGTATCATCTGTTCAGCAGGAGCAAAACCCATTCACACACACAAGCCAGGTTTCAGTGTCTTGTGGCATGAGCCAAATATTGACCTTCTGATCAGTAGATGACCAAGCTACCAGCCGAGCCCCAGCCGCACCACGTAGTGAAATAATTTAAATCCAGAGCCGTTTGCGATAAAGGATGTTAAGAATCCATTTCAGAATTATTGTCTTAGCATGACCATCAAATGTCCATACAAACAGTTTGTGTTGTTACAGGTCAGGGCCATTTGACAGAAACGCTTAGCAGCCCATGAAGGTCTTCATTCAAAGTTAGCATTTTAGCACTCCCGGTTCTCTCGTCTTGAAGTCAGTGGGTTTTTGGTTGGATGCATGAGCAAGCTTAACAGATTTTCACATTTTGTTTTATGAAATGAAATATATCAGTTCATACAATCCTCGTGAATTTTGAAGCTTATGTGTCTTAAAAAGGTGGATGCTAACAAATGGCTAAATGAGACTACAGAACGTCATCACACCAAACATGGCTTTACAGCTTCATTCTGGTAGGGATGTTATGTCGTGTGACCATAGTGTAGTTTGTTTAGCCTAACATTAGCTTTTTACTTCTGGTGATTGCATTTAGCCTAACAAATCATAAAAGCGGTATTCATTTGTGAAGATTATCTTGAACAAGTATGTAAGTATCATGAATGTTTGTTTGCCACAGAGTTTGTATTCTGCAGTAATCCAAAATCCAGTGGAAAATCCCATAGGCTTTTTGACAAGGGAACCAGGGGGACGCTAACTTCCATGTTGGCAAAAAGAAACTATAAAAAGAAACATATTATACTGATCTAGACTTTTTTAAGTTTCTACTTTTTTTGGCATAGGGTAGGGACATTCAACTTTAAATGGTCTTTTTTTGTATTTATTGTAAATATCCTCAGAATCCCAAAATCCGCAAATGGGTTTTAAAGGTATAATTCTTTTAAAAATCTCTTAAAATCTTTTTTCATCGCCAGAGACTGTGAAATATAGTCATTTATGGTGATGGGAGGGTCATGCATTATCCCCCAGTCACTCAGGGAGGCCTGAAAATGGAAAAATACTTGTAGATCCAGGGAGGGTCATGATATTAATAAAATAAATAAGAGAACATCCCAGCCACCCCCTACTTAGATAAATAAAGTACAGTCCCTTAGAGGCTTTATTTTTTTTGTATTTTCAGGAGAGGGTGACTTGGACTCATGGTTGGAGTAAATAAAATGCAAACACCATGTCATCTCAATGCAAATTAGCAGATGCATTGCTTAACAGCATTCTGCAATTTGGGGAAGTGCCTTGAAAAGGGCCGCACTGCGGGGGTTTTATTTTGAAAGTCCACAGCGGAAGCTCCCCATGTTATCGCGGGGTTTTGACAGCCGGCGAGGCTTTGAAAGTGTTGAGTGTGACTTCAGTCCAGGAGAGACCATGTCCGCCGTCATAGGCAAACTGTACTCACCTCTACTCTCATTTAAAACTCATTCTCCATGAAATAACAGTAACGCGGGGCCTCAAGGATGGCCAACTCGGTGAGTAGCCAGTTGGATGATTTGCTTGCCACTCCGCTTTAATGGAATATATTTTTGGACATTTTGCCGCTGTGTCACACCGGAGGAGTCGGTGGTTTTTTACTCCGTAACGAGGATTTTCAAGCCGCACAGCTAGCTAGAGCCGATACGTGCCGCTGTGACTGAATGGACACTGATGTAAAATTCCGTTCACAAACTGGCAGCTTTAATTTTTGTCTGCTTACCGCCAAATGACGCTTTTTCTAATGCGTTAATTGAGGCAATTTAAAATTAAAGGAACAGTCCATTATTCAATTTGGCATAATGATACACGCAGTGCGTAAAGTAGCACGAAAATTGGCGAAAATACCAACTTTCTCGAGGGTTTTTGCTATTTTTTATGACACCATGCAACGTTAACATCCCCCATGGAAGAAAGCTGTAGAAGCAAATTTTAGTATAATTAAGTTTTGGAAATGTTAACTGCTCCATGAGTGGTATATATTATGAATTTACCTGAATGCTTTAGCTAATAATAAAAAGTAATAGGCAAAGTCAGGTTTACTCAGGTGTGTAGATTTGCGGGTCAGAAATGTTTTATTAAATTAGCAGATTTTTGAATGGAGTTTGGTTTGATGCTCTCCATGTAGGAGGCAAGCAAATAAAATGGGCCGCTTAATAAAAGGATACAACATAGAAGGGTTTATTTAACTGCACAGTATGAAAATCTTTGGCTAGAAATCATTTTTATATTTTGTCAAACACGTGTGTTGGTTCATTCAAAGTGTTTTCTCATCTTGAAAGTAAGTAGTAACCCTCCACAACTTAATTTCACAGGGTGCTGTTCAGGTGAAACTAGAACTTGGTCATCGTGCCCAGGTCAGAAAGAAACCCACTGTGGAAGGCTTTACCCACGACTGGATGGTGTTTGTCCGAGGACCAGAGCACAGCAACATTCAGCACTTTGTGGAGAAAGTAGTTTTTCACCTGCACGAAAGCTTCCCTAAACCAAAAAGAGGTAAGACACTTGCTGTTTCTGCTTCATCCTGGTCCCATTGTTTGTTGTGCTTTGGCATTATGTATGGGATTTCTGTGTTGTGAGAGTGGGAGCAGGGTTTGAACACATCAGCATCAAGCATCCACAGTCCTCATGTGTCCCTGATGGAGTCATTGAGTCCCTGTAGCTCCCTCTGACACCTATTAAGGGTGGCAGAAAAAGGGAATTTACTTATTTTTTAGTTTCTCTGTACTGTTAGAATAAATTACTGAAATGCACACTCTGGAGAAATGAGAGTCGTTTAGATGTGAGCAGTAAAATAGTGCATTTTATGTCCTGTTGCAAAGTGTCTGTACTATATAGTAGCAAATGAAACAACGTCACTGTGTCTCAGAAGACAGAATGGGAAGGTTGGAAATAATGTTTAATGATGCAAAGTGCATTTTATGGTGTGTTGATGGCGGTTTGGCGCATTTAAGTGTTTTCCTCAAAATGTCACTCCGTACGCACGTGTTGGTTTGAAACAGCACGATGCTGCTTTTGGATATAAAACCGACAAAGCTTGTATGGCAGAGCTGCCTGACGTCGGTGCTGTGAAGGTGAAGCAGTGGCAGGTGTTATTGTTGGTGGTGTTTGCTGGTTGCAGTGAGCCTGAAACACAAGTATTGCAAACTAGGAAGTCTTTAAAGTCAAGGTCAGACTGATAATTGCTATTCATCATGAACTTGTGCATTCCTCCCGCTACAAATGGATGTATACACAGACTCTGCATATGCACACGTGCTATGAGCTGCTGAAACACTGAGTGAAAGGAGCAATTTTGGAGGCTCATTGGAAGTCAAACTATGCAAGAGTATTTTCTCAATTGACGGTTTTGACTGTGAAATTAGAAAATAGTCAGAAAAACTATAATTAGAATTTCCCAGAGCCCAAAGTGATGTTTTATTTTAATTTAATTTTATATACTTTATTAATCACCGAGGGGAAATTCAATTTTTCACTCTGTTGTCAATTACACACAGGTCCGAACACACACATGCACAAACTAGACCTATACATGCACTAAGTGGAGAGATGTCAGAGTGGGCTGCCCATGACAGGCGCTCCGAGTGGTTGGGGGGGGTTCGGTGCCTTGCTCAGGGGCACCTCGGCAGTGCCCAGGAGGTGAACTGGCACCTCTCCAGCTACAGTCCACGCTCCATATTTTGGTCCGCACGGGGACTTGAACAGGCGACCATCCAGTTCCCAACCCAAGTCCCTATGGACTGAGCTACAGCCACCTTACCAGCAGTGTTTCCACATACGACAAAGACAAGAATCAAACCCTGTGATCTGAAAAGCTGGAAGCAGCAATGGTTTGGAATTTTTGCTTGCAAGAATTCATATAACGATCAACTGATTATCAGAATTGTTGCAGACTAATTTTCTGTTGATCAATACAATTGAATAATCGACATATCATTGCAGGTCTAGATGTGTCTGATGAAATCTTGGTTGCAGTCTGTGTCAGACTGTAAGATGAATCCATGGTGAATCGAACACTGTAAACTAAAAAAATATATAAATGCAAGGTGACAAGCAGCATCTACATGAACATGTCTATGGGCACTTGCAGTGTCGGGTCGATCAGTGTATTCTGTGTAACCTCATGCTGTTTTCTGATTGGTTTGTTGGCAAAGATGGGTCATTATCACATTGGTCCTCCCTTTTCTGACCTGGTCAGACTTTTGATGCATGCTGTCTCCGGTGTTTCTGTCATGATGTGAGCTTTCACACAGTTAGTGTATAAGGGCTTTAAATCCTTGTGGTCATGTGTAGTTTGGTGCAAATGAGTCTTAATGGAGCATCTGGCCAGGAAAGAATCAATTGAAATGTCTTTTGCTTAAGGATTTTTGACCCCACTTAAGTCTTTTGTGAGTTTAGGGACAGTTTGGCGAGACTAACGCTTGGCATCTGCCCAATGCTGATTCCTCTTGTTGCTCCTAATGTGAAACTAGGGATGCACCAATTGTGACATTCTGGGCCGAAACTGATGTTTAAAAAAAGAACAACCGATACCAGTGTTTTTTTTGTTGTTGTTTATAGTTTGTTTTTGTTGTTATTTCCTCCCCCTTTTGTGCCAGGGAAACAAAGAAATCTTCATTATAAAAAAAAATAACTGTGTTTTTAAGTCATCCAGCCCTTCATTATACTACCTTTGAATGAGCATGAATTCAATCATACACCTTTATGAAACAACCTTTAAGATAACCCTTTTTTCATGGGAATAACATTTTCTTTTTAAAAACCACTTCAAAAACCTTTTCACCATGTATAATGTCTCATAATTCTCTCTCTAATATCTATCTTATATTGCTGTGAAAACCAACACATTTCTCCTTCCAACAACTATATTTATTCTAGTTTCTCGCCAAAAACTACGTTTTTTTTTTTAGCACACAATGAGAACTTTTTAATTTATCGTACTAACTAGCTCTCCTCCTGTTGATATCAACACAGATTTGTTGTTCACTTTGTAGCACTATCAAGGAAACCAAAGGATATGTCCCCTGATGCGTCAATATTGAGTTTACTGCGTCCTTTTGTCCCGAATGTGTCCCACGGAAGATCTCTGTTCGTCCCAAACACGTTTTCTATTGTCCACAGGACACCAGAGTGACATTAGTCTGGAGCCCTGCTTTTTAGCCGGCTCAAAATTGATGTGACACAACTGAAAAACATTGGCCACTGCCATTGGTGAAAGTCATCTTATTCGTTGAAAGGTCGATGACAGTCAACGAATTGAATCTTGACTGATACCAGTGTGTGGCCGACAAATCAGTACATCCCTAGTAATTAGGATTAGGAGTAAGGCTGGGCAGTATATAGATCATATTGATATCATATGAGACGAGATTTTGGATATCGTAATATCATCAGTGTTGCCTTTTCCTGGTTTTAAAGGCTGCATAAGGGGCCGTACACATGCAGCGTCTTCAACTGCTTGGAAAATGCGAGGTCGTGCACTGGGCACTACTCTTGTGTATTTTTTATGCCAGCTCTCAAGAGCATGGAGGCAGGTTGCGTCTGAGGTTGCTAAGTGACCATAACCAGCACCGTATCATAGCCTACTTACCAGAAAAATGCTGACATTAAATTTCAATGTTGAACTCTGTTTATCTCAGGGCGCCGCCATTGTGCCCTGAAAAATAGATGCTCGGGGATGCGTGTGCTCCGCGATGGTGTTGGTCTGGTGTCGCTCTGGTGTTTGAGCATGCCTACCATGCGTCTATATTGAAAAAAAATGAATTTGAGTATGTGTGTACGGCGCCTTACAGTAAAGTGATGTCATTTTCTGAACCTACCAGACCATTGTGGCTATTCTATTATTTGCCTCTATCCACTTTGTGGTTATATTCACATTACTGATTATTTATCAAAAATCTCATTGCGTAAATATTTTGTGAAAGCAGCTATAGTCAATCCCATGATTTCATCACAATATCAATATCGAGGTATTTGGTCAAAAATATCATGATATTTGATCAGTCTTCTTAAGGAGTTGGGTTGGATATTAACATTTGATTTTTAAACTCCACCTTTCTCAGTGGTAGATTATCTCAGTTGTTTATATTTTTTAGGTATGCGAATCAGGATAAAAAATGTATGTCTGTCATTTGTGCCTTTTTAGAAAATATCCAAGTCAGTGATGACCATGTAAGTTTGATGGTCCCACACTGGCTACAACTACATGCAGACTGTCCAGAGTACCTGCAGTACCTTTTTACATGAATGTATCCAGGGCTGCAACTAACACTTCTTTTAATTATCAACTAATCTGCCACTAGTTTTCTTTATTCATTTGGTCAAGAAAAAGTCAAAAACTGGTGGTGACTTAACTAAATGTTTTCACTATAAATGTATCCCTGAGTTTCTTCTCTCAGCCAGTGAGCATCCTGCTGCAAAGAGTCATCAGCCTGGCCTCAGAATTTTGTTGTCTCACGGTTGTTATGCTGAGTCATCGGCTTTTCCACCCTGCCAAGATGAAATAGGGAAAACATTACCACAATACTTACTTGTTTATGCACGGAACTGGCATAAAATATTGTCTGTTGGTGACATCTGACTAAAAATATGAGTCTGTAGATTCTCCTCTCACTTTGTATTAGATGGTATCAGAGCTGAGTCTTTGACAGTAAACCTCTATATAACTGCCCTCGGGGAGACACTACAACCAGTTTGTGTTAAGGAACTGAGTAGTTTGGTTGTTCCATGTAGAGCTGCAGTTATTAGTTGATACCCCAATTACTCCATCAACAGAAAATTAATTTGGCAACTATCTTGCTGTAAAAAATTACACACGTCTGGTTCCAGCTTGTCCAGTATAATTGCTGCTTTATTTTACAATTATTTGTTTTCTACAGCTGTGGGACAAATCAATACTTGAAGATGTCACCTGGCATTCTGGCATGCTGTGATGGAAAGTTTCTCACGACTTCCTGATATTTTATAGACAAAACAATTCGTAGATGAATTGATAAAATAACCAGTAGATTAATCAATAATGAAAATAATTATGAGTTACAGTTATCAAGTTATTTGCTTGGGATCAAGCTTGAGTATGATGAACATAAATGATCAACATAATTTGCAAGGTTGAGGTCACTCCAAGCAGCTGGAGACCCAGCCATATGGAAACTGGTCCAGAAGTACTTTGTAATGCAGATTGTATTAACTGTGATCTTCTACCCCTTTCATAAAAATATAAACAGGCCATTGTCTTTAAATGTACAGGACATTAAAATAAAGTCAGTCATAATTTTTGTTTCCCATCAGTGAAGCCTTTGAAAAGATTAAAGCTCTGTTAGAAAAGATAAGGACACAACAAAGCATTTTTGGCTTGAAAGATTCGCTGGGATCATCTTTTTTCTTTGGCCGGAACAGTTTGTTTTTTACACGTATGATCTTGTAAAATGGAAATCAGGGTGGAATAGCATTGAAAGAACTCAGCAGAAGGCCAACCACAAAAACCCTTCTGTTCATGAAATATGTCTAACGTTGTATTACTATGAATGGTACTGTATGACTGGACTGATGATGATGATGTTAGTCATAAAAAGAAGAATGACATTTGTTTACTTCACCTGCCAGGGCATGGAGACTCAGCAACTTTTTGAGTTTGCAAAATTGTGCTTTCCTATGTCGGACAGGAAACACGTTTCGTACAATATTGTAAACAAAAGGAACCTTTTAGGAACATAGAAACACTGCATGCATTTTCATCCAGCTCTTATAAAAACCTTAGTAAACATGACAAAAATAGAAAAAAACCCTTGAAATATCACAAAAGGTTTCTACGTTTAGGGCAGATGGAAAATTTGGTGTATCAATGAAAGGTGAATGCGACAAAGTGCAATGGAAACAGATTCAGCGAATAGATTTCACCTCACAGTCATGACATAGTGTCATTGCATTGCCCACTGTAGGCACTCTTCATTGGCCCTGCAGAACAGTAGTAGATGGACAAGCACATACATTTTCTGAAAATTTGTGCAACATTTGGATGGATACCCAACTACTGTCTGGAACTCTGGAAGCTGACCTGCATTTTGACCAAAGGCACCAGGGTATAAATGTAGTTCCTGCCGTATAGGTATACTTCCTGCCTTTAGACAGGTTCAGACATGGTAGTAACACAGACAGAAATTGGCTTCAGAAACATTTTAGTTTCTGTAACAATTCCTGGACTACTTGGTGGAAAATGATTATTACTGCGTGCCCGCTGCATCCAAGTCTGTTCTGCCCATAGTGGTCTTAGTAATGTGAAAATGATATTTCTGAGCTGCTGGGAACACCTGATTAGTCTGATGTGGCAAGTACATAAATCACCGTCAGTAGTCACCAACTTAGAAATTGATGGACTTTAAATCTGTCCAAAGTTTTGAAAGAAGACGTGTTTTGAGACAGGCCCAGAAATGTTATACTGTATTCATTTACCCCAGAGCCTCCAAGCAGGCCATAAATCAAATTCCTCTCTGCTGATATGGGAGCTTCAAAGTTTAAAGTTTCCCCTAAAAGCCTTTGATTACTAGAGACTAAATGAGCTTTGGCTTCTGCACACAGCATCCTTCTCTCTGCACTGTTTGTGCTCCAGTCTTGATAAATGTGATATTTGGCTGAAAGACTAAGACCTAGAGCCCAGCAGGAGAATACTTAACCTCCAATAAGTCTCGCCATGACACATGCCATGAGATCTTTCCAGTGTCTGTGAAGTCTTCGGGGCTTGTGTGTTTTTACATGGTGACAAATAGTGCGGCAAAGTGCTTCCTGATCTGTTAGGTCCTCACATGCTCTTGAGTGTTTCCAGTTGAAACACAGCCCAAGTGTAATAGATCAGAGAGTGACTGTGCTGATTCATTTGTTAAAACTGCTAGGGAGCATTTAGTTACAATAAAACTATTGTCAGAAGAATCGTGATCTCAAATGTGAAGTCTACCTTTGTATACTCTTACATTAGTTGATATACTTTAACTTTACAGTGCAGGAGTTATTTTGTGATGACTGTTTTAAATAGCATACCTGTGGCATTCAGTAAGTTTTGATAACCTCCAGATTTGGGGCCTAGTCTGCAGAACAAATACAGGAATACTGCATTGGGAAAAATGAAAAGCCAGTCAGATGGAGGATGATGATTCGCTGGCAGAGATTTAGAACCACCTGTCCAGGTAGATTAACTGTAAATTAAGTAGACCAAGTGATGCTTGATATGAATTAGAGCTTAACAATGAATCAATCAGTGAATTTACAGAAAAATATTGAGCAACTATATCATAATCAATTAATCGTCTAATACATTTTTTCAAGCAAAAGCGCCTAGAACTGCTCTCAACTGCTAGAAGTTGCTGTTTTTCTTTTTCTTTTGTGTGACTAAATTAGTTATAGTTCAGGCGCTGGTAAGACAAAATAAGAGATCTAAGGCCTTGTTTCCACTTCCGTATGTGTATGGAGAGGAATCAATCTAAAGTCAATTCATTCGTATGGGATTCTCCATGATATCAGATGTGCCCGTGAAACTCACTCCTCCCATCTGTAATATTTCTGTCCACAATTTTCCTCAAGTATGTTGCTCAGATTATCTAGTTAATTCTCATTTAGCTCACTTTAAAAGCAAGTAGCTGATAGACTTTCGGTATCTAGCTGCAACTCAACCCAGTCGCCAGAAAAAATGTTTGCACTGTACTTTTCTGCAAACCAGGTTATGTTTGTATGGTATAATGTGGCCAGTACTTTAAAACCTTACATTTCATGTGCATGTGGTTAGGTTTAGACACAAAAACAATCGGTAATGGTTTGGAAAAGTTCATGTTCTGGTTCAAAATACCTGGCTCTCATGGCACTATACCCGCTGGAAACGTAGCAGCGTCTTAGTACAAAGACAACTGCTTCCCCGGTGGAAACACAGTCATGACTTGTTATAAAACAACTGGTTTTGTTGAAATCAAATGTTTGGACTTATTTAGAATTTTTTTAACATGGAAGGAAAGGAGGACTTGGATATGACACATGTGATTTGCAAGCTGTGCCGCATGAGAATAGAATATTCTGGGAATACTACAAACATGAGAGCTCACCTCACACTCACACACAGAGATAGCGTTAGCCACCGATGGTCAAGCTAATGCTAAACCCGCTCTGCTAAAAAATCAACACTGGACACACTTAGCTTGACAAAACTACCATCCAACTGTGAGAGAGCAAAGAGAATAACACAGTCCATCACCTATTTCATGTTAAAGGTTTGGGGTCCATACAGCGCTGTTGAAAACGAAGGCTTTTGTTACATGCTAAAAACACTGGAACCCAGGAATGTGACTCCATCCTGACGTTTTTTTCACTGACACAGCCGTACCCATGCTCTACAGAGAAGTGAAGCATAAAGTTTAAGAGTCTTTGAGTACAGCAGGAAGGGTGGCACTAACTTGTGATGCCTGGACTTCAAGGTCAGTGGATTTAAATGTGACTATAACACAGAGAACTGGCAACTGCTGTCTCATCTTCACACTAGAGCAGTACACAAAAGTCACACATGAGCAAACATTGCAGACCTCCTGCAAAATGCAGCACAAGAATGAGGGGTTGTGGTTGTATCTGGCAGCTTCTTACATGGGTGTTGCCATTCAGTTGGCGGGATACCTGCATGTGTTTCACTCACGCACTTAATCTATCCTCACAGAGGGTGTTAGACCTGCCAACAGTAGTTTGTCGGGTGTATGCAGCATTTCTGACAGGTTTTATGGCAGTGTTGGTCAGTCCGTCTGCTGTGCATCACATTTTGCTGCGATAAAGATAATAGTATCAGTTTTACTTCATATGATAAAGTTTTCAGTCTGTTCATCTGTCTTTAAAGTTTTCTATGGAGAAAAAAAGTAATAAATTGCAATATATGACAAAATATTTTATCGCAATACTCGGCATATCGTAATAATATCGTATCGTGACCTAAGTAAAGTGATAATACTGTATCATGGGTCCTCTGGCAGCATGGGTGAGACATTCTGACGATGTGTTACACGTGCGTCCTGCCACCGGGAGATTTTAAAAGTAGCTGAAAGCAGTTAGCAGCTAACTCAAAGAAGAAGAACAGCAGCCCAAAATGTTCACAAACTGGGAAAATAATGAGGTCTGGGAGCTTCTTACTCTGTGATTAGAGGATGAGATCAGCTGCCATATAACAGAGACAGTAAAGGATTGTTATTGCCACGTTATGCCATTGTTGTTTATTAAGCTCCAACCAGAAACCGCTCCAGAGTGATATATGTCATATATCACTCTGGAGGCCGATGCTGTTGTGTTACATTTTATGCCCATCACGCCTCTTTTGCCTCTGCCATGCTGGTGTGCTGTCTATAATCACACACTGGAGCAGTATGATGCTGCTGCCGTTTGGTTCTGTGTAAAAATGCAAAGGTGGCATAAAGAAGGGACTTCATAGTAGCTCTATAGCATGATCTCTGTGTAAAAAGGGTGAGTGTTACTGAGTAGTCCAGCAGGGCCACAGCTGGCTACACACACACAGGAAGTTTTGGGGTGAACGCCAAGGATATTCACGCTCTCTTTTCTTTTCTCTTTGTGGCCACAGTGTTTAATTTCCTCCATGTTGCAGCTGTTGAAGATTACCCTTTCCTCACTTTAGAAGAAAGCTCTTTACTCACCTGCATCTCTCACATGGTGACTCACCAGCCACTCTGAAATAAAACAGGAGGCATTTAAACACGTCGTAAGCACAGAGTAAATCTGTCAGGAGGAACTGAGTGCTAACATTCTGTTTTCAGACCTACAGTCTGTGCTGTGTTTGGAGTCTATAGATCATATTTGACCTCTTTTGTCTTTCATGGACAGCAGGAATATTTGTGCAGTGCGGACAGTAGCTATTGTTGGTTACATACTTATCCTTAAAATCTTTGATCTGATACATTTGAACACAAACTCTGTGTGCTGAGACACCTCCACCTGGATCTTCCCTTACATAACTGACAGCAGTGTTTGATAAATGGAAGTTAGCTGTGTGCACTCAGCTTCATGATTCTGCGAACAGGATGGCAGCAGGAAAGCGTTTGTTATGTGGACCAGGAATCCCCAATGGCCTGTCAGGATTTCAAAGACAGGGGGCTAGTGAGAGAGAGGGAGCTGTAATCACCATCAGACTCCCCTGTACACAGTTAAAAATGCAGTGAAATCTGTCATTGCCACTTGGCTCACTTGCAGGTTTAATTTAAGAGCAGCCTATTGTTTAGTTTAGTGTCAGCCACGCTGTATTTGCTCTTGTAAAGATGCTGACGACAGGTAGGCTCACATGGCATGCTGATAGGATTTCAAGCGTTTCCACATCAGTTGTTTCCTTACTGCTCCGAAGACTGTTTTTCTTATCAACATGTCGCACAAGGTGTAGCAGTCAAAACACAGAAAGCAGTTAGAATGAGAAAGTGATAAGAGACGGTGAGCGTAACTTCCTCCTGCCGTTCCTCCCACACTCTCAGTGATTTGTTGTGCAGCTCAGAGAAGCTGCCAGACACACATTAAGATTAATGACGAACCAGTCAGTAAAGCTGCCACTGCGCTTCATTATTGCCATGCGGTTAACGGGCCAGCGTTGAGGCGTCGCCATGGAGACGGCCTAATGGCAATGCCGTTTGAACAAATGGAGGTAAAGAAGCTCTTTGGAACCAGTGAAGGGGGTGCTATTTTGGCAATAGGCGGCAGCGGCTCATGCTGCTTAAGCACCTCATTTGGAGCCTGGGCTGCCATTTAATCTACTCTGGAGATGGCATCTCTTCAGAGGTGTTTGTGATATTTCAGAGGATTGTCACTTTTATGGAAAGATGTAAGACAGTGTAATGGGAAAGAAATGGGCAGGCTTGGTGAAAAGAGTTTCAGATTTGTGGTGTGTGCAGTGCAGGAAAGATACACAAGAGCTGAGGTTCTTTTTGTGTTTTCTTGGACCAAGGTGCTCTTTGTTACAGGGAGGAAAAACACTCGAAACCAACATTTCTCCTGGTTGAAAAAGAGGGGTGTGGTGGTGTTTCATTTTGCCTGGCCTGGCTCTGTGATCAAGGACAGTTTAATTAAACCAAACCTCTGGTATTACAGCACCAACACTGGCAAATGTGAACACATTATTAGCAGTTTTTAGCATGATAAAATGGGCTGTTATGGTACTCAGAATCCACAGTACAGTCTACCTCAGTTTTGGGATTTTGTATGTTATTTACAGTACAACAGGTAAAACAACCAAGAGCAGAAGGAAACATTTTGTCTTTCTTTGTTCCTTTTTTTTCTTTCTTTTTTTTTAAATGAAAAATGAACACGTCAATCCCTTGGTGTGAGAGCCACTGCTGGGACAGTGGGTGATTTCTGTTCAACTGCAGGTTGGCCTCTTGCATGCAAGGCAGTGTATCATCCCATGACAACAACAGCTTCTGCTAATTTATACAAGGCAGTGGATAATTCCTGGATCATTATAGTTTCTGCTAATTTATACAAGGCAGTGGATAATTCCTGGATTATTATAGTTTCTGCTAATTTATACAAGGCAGTGGATAATTCTATAGTTTCTGCTAATTTATACAAGGCAGTGGATAATTCCTGGATTATTATAGTTTCTGCTAATTTTTACAAGGCAGTGGATAATTCCTGGATCACTACAGCTTCTGCACATTTATACAGGGCACTGGATAATTCCTGGATAATATAGCTTCTGCTCATTCATACAGGGCTGTAGGGCTGCAAGATTGTGGCCAAAATGGTAATCGTGATTATTTAGATCAATATTGAGATCACAAATATTTATTTTAATTATTAATTGATTTCAGGGACAAAATATTTTTGTTGTATTTTCACATTTAAATAAAGATAGCACTGCTTTCATTTCAGGTTAAGAATGGTCCTCACAGAATCAAATCACCAAATGAAAACATTCATTCGACATCTTGGGCTTAACTGAATGCCATTGCATTGGTTATTTCAGTCTGTCATTTACGGCTGAATGGATATGTATGCACTGTATTTTATTTTTTATAGCGATCATGGTTCCCGTGACATGATATTATGGATGTGTAAGCTGATGATGGACAGGGACAGGGATTCAATGAGCTAACATAAGTCACCTTATTTGTCTTGGCCTTCCTGCATTCATCACACAGCAGTTTGAGGTGTTCTTTCAGGTGGTGTTGCAAGTTAAGCTCCTTTCTCACTGCACAAAAAACCTGCTAACACTCACTAATATCTGGCTTTTGTATGTAATGGGAAAGGTTACAGTCAGCATTCACACCAGGGTCAAATGACTCAGCGGGAGTCACGGGTATTTATCGGCACCAGCTCTATTTGGCATCGATGGAAACACAACACCCCGGTGGACGCACTAATTGTAGCACCTTAACAGGTGAGATGCAATGACGTACCACAACAAATTACGATCTGTCTCCACCCAAGCAGCGCTCAAACATCGATCCCAATTAGTCTGCACCGTGTTCAAAACAGAGACTGAATAAGTAAGAGATATAAAAAGAGGTAACCACCGTACGGTTTTCACAGGCCTCCATGCTGCTTTCTGCTGTTTAGTAACCTGTTATTCGGCTTGTGTGTCACAATGAATGTGACACACACACACACACACACACACACATACACACACACAACCATGTACACAGCTGCCGTCTACTGACACTACTGGCAATGGGAAAGGAGTCTATCGCCTATTTTTAGTGAGTTGTCCTGTGTTGAAAAAAACATGTATCTAATTTTATGGAAAAGGGTTAGTTAGTTAGTTAGTTAGTTAGTTAGTTAGTTAGTTAGTTAGTTAGTTAGTTAGTGATGCTTTGTGGTGCAGACACAAGTCTGTTACGCTCTTTGCATGATTTGTTCTCTCCTAAATTCAAAATATGCTACTGCCAAACAACAGGTGTTGATGATTGATGATGGATGGATGATTTTTGTTTTACCTGTCTGGAGCTGCGACATTAAGGAAAGATTTTCATGGGCACGAAAGCTCTTCAAAAGTGGAGGCCGGTGGCGCTTGATTTGTTATGCGGCAGAGTTTTCTATGAGTGGAGCATGCATTTTAAACATCAGTATTGCAGTCAATCATGTTCATTTAATTGTGGGGAGCCAAAATGATGATTGTGATTTAATGTTCAATTGATTGTGCAGCCCTACAGGGCAGTGGATAATCCCTGGACAACTGCAGCTTGTGCCTGTTAATGCAGGGCAGTGGCTAGTTCCTGGACATAGGCAGCATGTCCCAGTGACTTACTGTAAAACCATAACGATAGAGGCCCTTCCAGCTTCAGTTTTAGACGTTGTTATATGAGCTGATCATGGTTTGGCTAATGGATCACAACTGTCCCACTGCCAAAGCTGTCCAAGTGGAGTTCGCTTTTCAGAATTTATGTTCCACAAGTGCCAAGTTTTAGACCTAATTAGAGTGCACGAGGCTAATTCTGCGGTAAATATTTGGTTCACAGGCCATACAAAACTAAAAGTCAAACTAAACCTCCTATACCAAACAGTTCAGGATGAATACTCGCACTGCTACACCCATTTTAGAAATGTATTCTCAGTCCCATCTTATTCTCTTATTCTGTGTTGAGGATGAGCGCAGGCACATCTGTTTAACAGCAGTAAATCATCAGCTCATGTGTTCTCAGTAGGGGAGTTTGTGAATGGCTGTGATCTATTTATGTGATCTCATGAAAATGATTGTAATTGTCTTCACAGTTTAATGTATCCCCTATTTTATGGCAGGACTTGCCCTATCCTGTGTGCTTCTATTGAGAAATGTAGGGAAGCCTCTGTGTGCTGCGTATCTTAAGGTGGAAGAGTTAGCCTCAGATATAATCCATAGGTTAACCCACATCCTGGAATGAAAATGAAGAATCTGAAAATACTTTTAGTAAAGCAAAGATCTTCTCTGTGTGAGGCTTGTCCCACCATGTTTTCTAGCATGTTGTCTTATTTGCTCCAAAGCTCCAAAGGGCTGATTACAGCTTTCCATGACTCGACAGCATTTACACTTGGAAACTATCTGAAGCTTCAAGTTTACAACTCCTGCCCTCACTGAGACTTAGAAAATCACTGACTTACACTCACACTTACTTAGAGTATCTTCTTTCCTTAAAGAAAGAGCGTTCTGTTCTGTTCTGTTAGCCAGATTGGCGACAGTATAAGCCCCTTACAGTGCACACACACACACACACACACACACACACACACAGGCAGATTGATGCCTGAATGATTGGGCCAACATGTTAGCCTCTGGCCATCTCCTGGGCTCTGTGGAACGCTCGCATGAAACCTTTTAACTCCCCTCATCCTCTGCTCAGGCTTAATTTGTGGCTTGTGTGCACATACCACATAAGTCAAGTCACTGCAGTGACCTATACATAAGATAGAGATCCTCAGGCTGAAATATGTCTCAGAAGCTGCGGTGCATTCCTTTCCTCTTTGCTGTGGCTTTGCTAATGTGATCTCCCTGAGCCCTGATGATACCAGTATTGATATCATTGCAGGGGATGAAGAATGCTTTCCTGTACATGTGTTCATATGTGGTTTCTTGTCTTGGGTCTGTCAGAACAAAGCTTCAAAAAGCAAACAATGGTGACATCATCATAACTTTAGAAAAACACTAGTGGCTTTTTAAAGAGAAGGTAGTAGATTTAAGATGCACGTCTCCTCTGTTATTCTGTCTACTGTTCAACAAGTCATTACAGTACTGAAAAGACATCAAATCCCATGCATTTGTGTACAATAGAAATATCTGTATTTCAAGTAACATTTTGTAATATTTCATAAACCTGTAATGATTTCTTCTGACGTCATTCGATGTGCTCTCAGGGGTTTGACCTGTACATGTTTCTAAGAAACAAATGCTGGTGATTAAGCAGTGGGGAAGCCAATAGCAAAGTAAATATTGGACTTGTATTTGTCAGGTTGTCAGGACCACGGCTCCAGTTATACGATAATGTTGCTCTGTGTCTGCTGCATGTGTAAAGAGAAGGGGTGTAACACAGAAGTCACGGTTCGGTTCACACCGTGTCAGCCTGTGTGTCCTGGAAGATTTGAATGTCCTGGACAAATAGGAGAAATTCCCGTCAAATATTATCTCAAGTGCATAATCACGCTGTTTTGGGGGCAACACATAAACACAAAGAATTTTCTTTACCTAACTGTGTCCTGACTTTTTGTGACACTGTATATCAGTCACAAAATCTTTTTGATTGCATTGTTCTCTATTGGATAGCAGTGCCATGCAGCACGCTTCTTTGAGCTGAAAGTTTGTCAGCTGCACTGTTTTTATTTATTCCTGCTGCTCACTTTGAAAGCACCGTGGACAAAGAATGGCTGATTCATAAAGTTGAAATCCAAGTATTATCTAAATAACATCTCAGGACTGTGTCTGCTTGCAATGGATATGACCATGACGGTTCAGCACCAATACACAAACCATTACTGTCTTAGTAAAGAGTCAATTAATTGCTAATGCTAAGCTGACAAATTAATAAGGTGTAATGAAGATCCTCTATCTCTGTGCATACATTTTTGTTTTTGGATAAGCTGATCCTAAGTTTCAGTATCGCGGCCGATCCAGGCATATTGTTATGGATCAGTATCGGCTAACATAAAATCAGTCTGTATCAAATCAGTATGTATTGTACTTTGTTTTATAGTGCTGCAGCGATGCTCTTATGCTGTGTTCCCACCAAACGCGAATTCGCAAATTTGCACGTCAAGATTACATACAAAGTCAATGCAAAGAGGCGATTAGACGCGAAATCACGCCGGGTGGCGCGATGAACGCGATGGTCGCAATAGAGGCGTCTAGCGAAATTCGCGTCCAACGCCTCATCGCTCGAGTTGAAAATATTGAACTTTTGAGGCAAATTCGCGTGACGCTGTGCCGCGAAAGCCAATCAGCGTTGAGATTCTCCCAACGTCACTGCCGTGTGTTGACACAGCAATAAACTGCTACTCACCGGAGACAGATGGACAGACACTCCGCAGCTGAAATGGAGCAGCCTGTAGTTGGTGTCCTGCCGGGAGATCCTGGCGCCAACCATCGCCAACAGGTCCTCAAACTGGGCCCCAGTCAGCCTGAAGTACCGCTGAAAGCGGCTATCATCCAGACGGAGTTCCTGGAGGAGGTGGTGAAACTCACCGAGCTGGATGCGCTTCTGCAGGATAGGGTGAACCCAAAAACGACGGCGTTTGGCCCTCCAACGCATTTGGAACTTCCAGAGCAGGTACAAAGCAGCGATGGTGGTTATCTCAGCCATGGTTGTCAGTGGCTACCCGGAGCTATATGATACTACATGTCTACTCTACAGAGACAGCAACAAAAAGGAGCAGGCTTGGGTGAAAGTCGCCGAGGAGACTGGTCTACTTGGTAAGTTCTGTAAATATGTGTCTTTAATTAGTTTGCAGAATGGTTGTACTATGAACGTTAGCACTAGCTTAGCTCCAGTTAGCACAGCCGGCTTCCCCGCTACTCACGCGAATGACGCGATAACGCGAATTAACAAAATGGTCAGGCGTCCAAACTCGGCCGTTACGGGTGGCGCATTACTCGCGTTACGAGCGATTAAATCGTGTTCATCGCGTTTGGTGGGAACACAGCATTAATGGGCAATGCAGCATTTTGCTCACATGTCATTGTGTGTGCTCCTCTCCTGTGGAATCATCTTCCTGTTACGGTCCGGGAGGCAGACACCGTCTCCACATTTAAGACTAGACTTAAGACTTTCCTCTTTGACAAAGCTTATAGTTAGGGCTGGCTCAGGCTTGCCCTGTGCCAGCCCCTAGTTAGGCTGACTTAGGCCTAGTCTGCCGGAGGACCCCCCTATAATACACCGGGCACCTTCTCTCCTCTCTCTCTCTCTCTCTCTCTCTCTCTCCCTCCCTCCCTCCTCAGTTGCTCTTCCTGAGGTTTCTACCGTTTTTTTCTCCGTTAAAGGGGTTTTTTGGGGAGTTTTTCCTTATCCGCTGTGAGAGTCCAAAGGACAGAGGGATGTTGTATGCTGTAAAGCCCTGTGAGGCAAATTGTGATATGTGATATTGGGCTTTATAAATAAAATTGATTGAAATTGATTGATTGATGTGACCAACTCTGAGTTTCGACATCAGGTTTGACAAAATAATGTCACACAGATTCTAAGCTCTGATTCCAAAGGCCTTTGCACACCAAGTCCATATTTTTCATTCGAAATCATTGCAAGTTTAAAAATAAATAACATTTGTCACATCAGGCACGTTGAGTTCGATTTTTCTGTGTTTTTTTTCACATCTGTCAAAAGGCTTTAAAGAGTTGCTTGACCAAGAAGCAGCCAAGAAAAAGTGGTGTAATCTGTGGGATCCATAGCTACATCCAAAACGAGAGAGGAACAGGGCGCACAGTAAAATTTCATAACCCAGATTTGAGCCTACTTTCAACAGGTCAGATTGTAATATTCAGGCGAATGATGATAAGGAGGAGGATGTAATAGTGGATGAAGACCGTAGAAAGAGACGGAGAGGGAGCAACAGTGTGGAGACACAGAGGGCGGACAGCTCAGTCCTTCAGGTAGCTGCTGTACCAAATGCAAGGCACAGGCAAAGAGTTGTGCCAGCCACTTAGGTACCTCTAGAGGAGAGAAGGGAGGGTGCAAATGTGGCTTTCTGTTTTGTCTCATATTGCAAATATTTGGAGTCTGTGTCTAACGTTTTTATGCGTATTGATTTTTATCAGATGACGGATTTAAAAAACCCATACGGAAATTCGGACTTGGTGAGCAAAGGCCCTCAACTCTCAGAACGAAACATTGAGCTAGCAGCCGTCACTGACTGTCACTTCAGTTAATGTGACAGTAGATGGTATCAGCTGATGGGTTTAAATTGCATTTCTGTTTGGTTTAGAAAGATTGTGAAAAAAGTCAAGTTAAAGCCCTGCTACGGCTGCATCTAACAATTATTAATATTGGTTAATCTGCAGGAGAATTACTTTATTAATGGTTTTATCCAGCTAACTCCATAACCTGGTTTCTTAGAGAATTCTGGTTTCTTATTTGCATGTAAACATATTGAATGATTATTAGGGTAGGGGAGGTACATTGACGTAACCAACGTCATCGATTAAGAAAATAGGTGGGTTTGCCAAACGTGTGTAGGCGCGTCACAGTAAAGTAGGCTGCACCCGGGGAAAGCACAGATTCCTCCATAACAAGCTGCAGCTGAAAACCTTGTTGCACCACAGGAGTGCAACTGCAGCGCCCAGACGCTCAAAGTGAAAGCATCCTGGAATGCTTTGTCAAGACAGCAGCAGAAAGCACCATCCTGTTTACTTTCTGTCCCCACCCAAGCTGAATATGTTAGGATTATCAACACGTGGAACGCGTTTCTGTTAGTAGTAGTTACTTAAACTTTCTGCACCACCGCTAAATATACCGCATGCATCATCTAACGTTGTTATTCTGCTGTTTTATATTTTCTGTTTACTTTATTGGCCACGCATGAGTCAGAGAACGGCCTAAACTACTGCTCCAGACTGTTGTGACTTCTGTGACTTCTATTAGTCTGCAAATTGTTTCAGTTCCTTTCCTCGCCCCACACTGGTGCAAAAATACATTTGCCAGTAATTATTTTAACTGTATATTACTCCAGTGATGAAATAAATCCATGTCTTGACCATTTTAAGTTTTAGGTCAAGTACCTAAGAAAAAATACTGATGGATTGCTTTTGAATTTGAGGTCCATCACTTTCTGATCAGGTATCTGACACATGGGGCCTATTATTTAATACTAATACTATCATAACACAACAGAGACATAGAAATTAGACTGATTTAAAATATGCTGCTATTGTTGTTGATTTTAAGAAGAGATGATTGAATAAAATATTTAAATATTCATGAGAAAAGTTTTAGACATTTATTTTTGGGTTATTTAAGTGCTGTATTAATCAAGTCATAAAAAAAATCATCTTTAGAATAATCTATTAATTAGTCGTTAGATTAGTCTAATTGAAAAAAAAAAAATAACCCTTCAACCCTTCAGAAAAAATAATCGTTATGTGCAGTGGTTGTGGTTTGTGTGTTCATCAACTGTAAAACAGTTTCATAATGCAACACAGCTTTCAGGAGGATTTAAATTGCTGATTTGTATTTCAGGGGTCCATCAAGTAATCATTTTGCCCATAGTTGTGTTTGTTTGCGAAAAAGAAACCACAGTTTGTCTGCAGTTGACACAAGTTTGACACTGTTCTGAGATTATTTACTGTATGACTTGCAGCAGTTTCAGACTTGGTGTGTAGATTGGTGACTAAACTTGAGGCTGCATGTGCAGCGTTTTTGGATGAAAATACCCAGCTCTGTGTGTAAAGCCCCCCTCCCCGTCCCCCTCCTCCAGTGTCTGGCAGAAATCAAAGAGCTGCAGGAATTTGCCAGTAATTGTTTTACGATTCCTCAGAAATCATACCTACTTGTATAGATGGAGCACAAAGAAAGCAAGAGCCATGAAAGCTGCAGGCTGGCTGCTGCTGCTGGCATGAAAGGATGGGGAAGGGGAGGAGGTGCAGATAGACGGGGCAGCCACCACCAAATAACAGGAACTGAGCTGTAAATGCCGGCTCTCCCTCGGTTCAGTCAATGAAAGGAGGTTGGAGGAAGTGGTTTATTGAAGCATGGTTTATATGGGCTGTCTGTTGGCAGCTCTTTCACCCTTTCTCACTCGCCCCTGCCATAAAACATTTGTCTTTTATTTACAGCACCTCCACACCAGAGCTGGAAGATTTGAGTCAGGAATCACTAAAGGAGCCATGAGCTCCCTTTTCGTCAAAGAAACTAACTTTAGCTGGTACTGTACCATTTTGTTACTGTGGTTTAATTTAATCTATTAGTCCATCAACAGAAAATAAATCAGAATTTAGTCATTCCAGAAGTCATTTGTCAAGCAAAACGCCAAACATTCTGTGGTTCCAGCTTCTCAAATGGGAGGATTTGCTGCTTTTCTCTGTTTGTGTATCACCGCTGTGTGAATCTTTGGGTTTGTACTGTTGGCTTTGGCTGCTGGGAAATTGTGTCTGGAAATTATTTGTATTTTATTGATTAATGGAAAAAAATAATTGACTAATCAATTGGTAAGGAAAATAAATCTGTTGCACGTCAGACTCAATTCTCAATGTTGAACTTTAAGTAGAACATCTTTTCTATATTAATATTAGGATGAACATATTGTAATAAGAAGAAGCCTTTGATTCTGTTTATAAAAGACCAGCTAACTTGTTTGCGTCTTTTAGATTTAGCTATCCTTCATTGTGCACTAATGCAGATTAAAATTGTGCTGTTGATGGTTCTGTGAGCAATGAATTGCACATTGAATGTTTTTTTTCTTTGGGCTCAGTATGTATGAAAGGGATTTGCCATTAACCTTCCATAAAGTTTAAAAGGAAAGCTCAAACCCTATGCAGCAGAGGAAGAGATATTCTGACTTTAAAGGTCCAGTGTGCAGGATTTAGTGGCATCTAGTGTTGAGGTTGCAGATTGCAACCAACTGAAACTTTTACCTTGCCCCAGGCGTGTATGAGAACTATGGTGGCCGACACGAAAATGTGAAAACACGATAATGCAACTGGCCCTCTAGAGTCAGTGTTTGGTTTGTCCGTTCTGAGCTACTGTAGGTAAACTTTCCGGACTTCGTGGAAGAGGACCTGCTTCATACGTAGACATAAATGGCTCATTGGCAGTCAACCTCCCAACCAGGCTGCATTTCACCACAGTAAGAAAAAAATCATACCGTCACAGCCCTAGTCTTAAGATGCCTTGTTTTGTCCATCCAATAATCCAAAATCCAAAGAGAGTTAATTTACAAATAAATAAAAAATAGAAAAGCAGCAAAATTGAGAAGCCAGAGAGGGATAAGGATTGGGGTCGGGGAAATGATTGATTCTTAGATGCATCGTGATGTAGACGTGGACAATTCGGGGTCGGTCTCATTCATTTGACATCCACAGATGTCAATAACTGATTATCTAAATATTTGTTAATATCGTGATGTTGCAGAACGAACAAGGCAGAATTCAACCACGAGAGCAGTGCAGCACCTGGACAGTCTACAGCTCGGCAAACACTAGAGTTTACTTGTAATTCATTTTCACAAAAGGCAGTGGTTGCAAGCGTGTTTTAATTTAACATCTGAATTAGCAAGACAACTGTGAAGTATATTATGAATACTTTCTACGCCATCGCCCAGAGAATAACGTTAACAGAGCAGAGCAGTGATCAGCAGTAACGATAACAAACGAGACGGGTAGACCAACAAAAAAAATCATTAATAAATGTGGATAACTTGTTGAAATAAAAAGGCTGCAGACCATTTATCATACAACAGTACATGAATGGCATACGGTTTCCTATGAAATATCTAAACACTGGACACTACCCTGGCGTAAATATTCCTCTAAAGATTAGTGTGTGCAGGCCAAAATTATAACTTGTTCACAAGAAATATCATAACCTTACATGCAGATTCTCTCCAGTGCTACTTAGTATATGTTATCTGCTCCCCAGAGGATGATAAGTAGAGTCCATAACGTTCCTTTTGCACTGTCCTCAGGCTAAAATATTAGCACAGCATGCAGGATATCCCCTCATCTACTGGAAGTTTGCTATGAACATTTCCTGAACTTCCTAATGAGGTGACCCCTTTTGATTTTAATGATGCCATAACCTTTCTATTAGCCCCCTCTACAGATCTAAGAACTGTTAGTAAAATCAACAGTAGATTTAGCACAGCTGCATGTTCACCAACATGTCTGTACATGTAAGGTCTAAGGGAGCCCCAGCTGGAAGCTGTGAGGCTACATAGCACCTCCCGTGCACATGTGGACCAAGAGTTAGGTACAAAACCGCCTCAATTCATGGCTGTTATAGGTGGAGCCTGTTCACAGACATGATCCACATCTGTCAACAGACACACACATAGTGTTGTGACTGCTATAGCCCGTTCGATTTGATTAGTAATGCCAATATCACTGTTTGAGTTTTTTTTAAAAATTGCATTAATTGTCCAGTGTTTTACGTAAATACAAACATTACCAAGCAATCTTGACATGGATCCTGTAGAGTATGTTTTTGTAATTGCGACCAAGATACACACTGAGCCAGGCACTTAACAGCATAAAAACAAACTTGTCAGACAAACTGTAAATGTCACACAGATTGTGTTACCTCAGACATATCTTTGACATTTCTTGTCATGTATCAGCAGACATTGCAGCATACACCGATACTGATACAGCTTTATCTGATAAGATTAAATCAGATCCAGTATATGTATAATTATTATAATAATTATAATTATTTTGTAGATACAATTTTTTTTAATGCCAACATATCCACTGATAATAAGCTAATATAGGTCTGGTTGGTTCATCAGTCTAGCTCTAGCGGTTACCAATAGGGATGCACAATATTGGATTTTTTTTGCCCATGTCCGATATGCTGATATCTAACAACTTATTTGGCCGATAACCAATACCGATATCGATATATCAACTTTTTCCCGCACCTAATTGTAGTGATCATCAAGTCTCTTCTGCAGTGGGATTAACGTCATATTTTGCATTATGGAGACATGAAATACAATACTTTTCAATGTATGTAATATCCATGCATTGTGCAAAATAAGAAAAAGCATGTTTGCCCTCCAGGATGGCTGCAGAGGCCTCCAAGCTGGGTTGGACGATATGATGTATGCCTTTAGAATATAAATTTGTCAAGTGTCAGAGCTTTTGCTGTACCATTTATACTGTGGTAGCCAGCCATTTAATGTCTTTGGTTGTATTAGGTTTATGCGGGCAGTGTTGTTGCATCAATTTGATGACGTGCTTAGATTTGCCAGGCATCTAATTGAGGGCAGATATATTGGCAAATCACAGATTTATCAAATTGGTGAAGATGTCACTCAATGAGTAACAAGAAATTGCAGTACGGAAACACCAAAAATATGTTTGAGTAGTTTAGAAATAGCATTGTTGTGACATAGTTACATACCAGAGAACACTGACATCTTTTTCATCTATTCAGTATAGGGTTGTCATGAGAACCGATACTTCGGTACCAAGTTGATGCCAACACGCAAAAAATATGTCGATACCTCTTTTTTTTTTTTTTTCAGTACCGTAAGTACCGGATACAACTTTGCCCTCAGTGGGCCGTGTCGATTCCTGTCGAAACTGACGGGGGCAGTATATGCGCGTCAGTCTGTGCCGAGGATGAGCGCCGAAGAAGAACACCTGTTCTCAATCGTCTTTGCTCGAAACAATAGCTTCTTCAAGTTCTAGAGCTTAGATCGGGCCAAAAAAATCCAGCCCGACCCCACCCGTCCCTTTAACTGCAATTATGAGCCCGAGCCCGGTTTAAACCCAACCTTTTTTAAGGATATGAACGTGGATATTGAAGTCTTTCCATAGCAAACCTTCGTCATGTGCCTCTTAAGTGTCAAGGTCCCCGTCTTTTTGCTGTCATAAACCAGCATCGCGCTGCACTTGGTACACTCGACGAAGCCGACACACACGTTGTCACTGACGATCACTCACATGTGCGCGGCCAATGGCGCCATCAAGTGGCCATCCCCCTCAATTTTTATTTTTTTATTTTTTTTATTTTTATCGTGGTATTGCATGAGTATCGAGAATCGTGGAAGTTCACTGGTATTGGTATCGACTACTGAAATTCTGGTATCGTGTCAAGCCTAATTCAGTAACTTGGTCGCTATCTTTAAGAAATCTAAGTAATCATTTAAATCTTTGTTTATGTTGAAAATGTAGTTTGTGACTATTCAGCCCCAGCATGTTGGCTGCACAAATTAGTCAAATGGAAATATTCATGTCTTGTGCATCATTTTATTCACATTTTTCCAAAATGCATTCTGATGTATTTGGTACTGTTAGAAATGTTTTAAATAACTTCTGTGGTTTTGAGTGCACAACTGGAGTCTGTAATGACTGATACATACAGCAAGCAACTGCACATTAAGGGTTTTTTAACCTCTCAATAGTGATGCACCGATTTATCAGCTGAACGTCGGTATCTCGAGGCATCAGGCATTGATGACTACACAGTTCTTTCCTAAGATAAAATGAAACAAGATGAAACAGATGAATGCAATGATGAACTATTTATTTTTAACAAAAATAAACAATTGTGCAACAGCAGTTGAAATAGTATGAAATACCTCCACACAGCAGATTCTCTTCTTCACTCCATGACGTATGACGTAGTGCGCGTCACAATAGATTTAAAGGGAAAGGATCGCCTCAGGTATAGGTTGCATTTTCCAATACCCAACTATTTTGATGATATCAGGGCCGATATTCGATCCAAATATCGGATCGGTGCATCCCTAATTCCTACTACAAAGTACCATCAGTATGGTAGTCTGCTGTGGGTATTTATGAAAAGACAAGAAGGATGTAGTCACAGGATGGGTTTGGGATAGGTGAGGGTAGCTTTAAGTTGGGGGCTGATAGGTTCTGATAGATCAGCTGGAGGGGGCCATGGTCACGATATGAAATGTCTAATTGTTTTCACGATTTAAAGCAATTGCTGCACAGTGCGGAGTTACATCTTGTAAGCTGAACGACTCTCTGAAAGAGCCCTTGAGAAGATCAAATGTCAGAACAATCACAAATAATGGTTCTCCAGGGAGGTCTGGCAGTCTGTTGGCACACCTCATCCCACCATGTGTGCTGTTTGTCAGCGACCTATCAGGAGCATCCCCTTGATTTTGACCCCCACCTCTACCCCTCGCTTCAGTCGTCCAATTCTCTGATCTGTTTTTGGTCCCAGGAGGTGGGTGCGGCTTCACACCTATGTGTTTTTAGTAGAGGATGTGCATATGGTGTTGTTTATGTATAATTTTTTTTTGTCATCCAATCTAATCTCTATTTCTTTGTTGATAAATACACTTCTGCCTGTGTTTTTGCATACTTTACCTCCTGCTGGTGGGGTGAGAGGAGGATACTGTTGATTACCTGGTATGTTACCTCATATCAGCCCCAGTTTAACCAAATGATGATGCATAACACGGCGAGTAGTGATGTCATTTTCAACTTTTAACTGCCCCAGACCTGCCACCTGTTAGGCCACCTATCTAGTGAGTTGGCTTAAAATCCAAACTTGGATGTTTCTTGCGTTCTGGTCTTTAATCTTGGCAGATTAATCTTGAGCTTGTTTGGGTTCTTGGGTCTTGTTTTTAGCTGATTAGTGTGAGGTCATTTGGTTCAGCAGAGTTCTTGCAGGACCGTGGAGAAAAGTCTAGTGTGACGTTGTTTTTAAGGGACTGTGCTCAGTCAACCAGAGACACCATCCCTTCTGAGCTGCTAATCACCACCCTCCATTGTTAGAGCAGCTCATATCATGGCTACTCAATGTTTTTTGGATTGCTACACTGTCATATGACTGTGGTTTGTTCCAGGAAATGAGTACTACTCTGCTCCAAATGTTAATTTGTATTCCAAAGACTGTTTCATCACATTCATGCTTGAAATAAGTGATTATTTTTTCTCTTCATCTCTTTGGGTTTTTCTTTGAAGTACAGTGCGGACTACTTTGCTGTATGTAGTCGTCTATGTGGCGTGTACATTTACAACTTGTAACAGAACACATGAGGCACCAGCTCAGCTTGTCTTTTCTTTGTATTGTTTCTTTGAAGTTGGCTTGGTTCTTTAGGACTAATGCTGGGTATCAAACCTCACTCCTTTTATGGTACTAACCGAAGTGTGTCCTTAGCACCATCTTTAGCAACATTCAAGTTGTTTAAGTAAGGTGTAAAAAAGTATCTGTACTAAAACTCAAAGTATTGTATCAGCAAACATTTGATCCTTGATTAAGACA
Organism: Epinephelus moara; assembly: GCF_006386435.1. Taxonomy (NCBI): domain Eukaryota; kingdom Metazoa; phylum Chordata; class Actinopteri; order Perciformes; family Serranidae; genus Epinephelus; species Epinephelus moara. The sequence continues at coordinate 6,297,051 of NC_065522.1, read as the reverse complement.
TTAAGAGGAAAAACAGTTTCTTAGGATGCAGGAGGAAGTTGTCATTGGCCAGAACATCTTGATCAAAGAGTCACTGAGATACTTGTTTTAGGAGCTTTGTGACACTTGTCTGGTGTTTCTACTGCAGTGGTTGTTCCTGGACCTTGTAGAAACTTGCTAAATCACTGTCATTAATAGTGAAATTATTGAGTTACGTCTATATACGTTTTAAATCTGCTCCGTTTTGATAATTTGTCTCATGTTTGTCTACCAAAAAAGTCAAATTACCTTGTTAAAAATTCTTAGTAATACATCTTCTCTTTCCCTCATATTGAATAATCTAAAATTATGAATATGCAGGGTTTTTTTTATTATTATTTATTTATTTTCAAATTTCAAACTGCTGACACAAGATGTCTCCTACCGATGTTTCCACATCACACTTGTGTAAGTGCATATGGGTTATTCAGTGTCAAGTCAGATAAAGGACTTTGTTTACATTTTAGATTTTGTTCAGAACAGTGCCCATTTTAAATAGGCCAGTTCAGAATGGGCTGATTGCTTTGCCTCTGGTCTTGCTGCTTGCAGCTTCTTGAGACCCGCTCATCCAAACATCTTCACACTGGACACTACACTTTATGGGTGTGAGAATGAAAGCGTTTTGAAAGCTCCATCGCTGATGCTTGAAATGTTTGAGTTCATCAATGTAACATCTTCGGTCTCTCTGTTTCTTTATCTGTTAAAAATGTACTGTAGTGAGTGATGGAGAGCAAGCTGTAGAGCATGCCATTTAGCGATGTAACAGTTAATATGGGTCCCCCACAGGCTGCTGCGGACACGATGCTGACACGATGCAACAGCTCGGAGGAGGAGAGAATTTGCACCATAAGGCTCCGAGATAAAGTTATGTTTTGCCTTCTGCTTAGAAGTTATAAATTTACAGCTCACAGCAACTTAATATGATGCAGTCTCTGGCTTTAGTTTGATATCTGCTGTCTGTACAAAGTGTTGTTGCACATTTATAATCCATATCAAGTGGCTGTCACTGTCACACTAAACGTCCTGTTCACCACAATTCAAACTCGAGATGGAAAAAACAGAACAGATAGTTGAATATTTGTATTAAACAGCCAAATTTGATTCGACTGGCATAATTCTGAGCCCTAACAGCCCTAATTAATAGTAAATCAGTGAGCCGAGGGAGCTCATATTTGAGCCACAAGCCTCACTAAAGAATTTCTTATTTTCAGTCTTGCCTTTTGTTTTATGGTCATGCATGTCGTCTAGCCCGGCCTCATTACTAACCAGTCTGTGTGGAAAGGGCAAATACATAGTGACTGGCATTGTTCTGTGATTGGCATCTTGGTTTAAACCAAGGCCATGTTAACAAACCATACGGCCCTGTCCCTCTGTGAAGGCTTCTGTGACCACTGGCAAGTTTTCTGTTACAGGTCAGTGGTTGCTTTGTGCATCTCTGCCTCTCAGACGCTCCTTCAGATAATGGTAACCTTTTCAACCTGAACTACTGAACCCCAGCCAAGACGCTGCCCTGACTTCTCCCTGCACATTAGCTGGATTTCTCTGTGTCTTCATAGAGCTTTGGGGTTTTTCCTCTCATTTATAACATAACTTGGCCTGTCATTTGGATTTTTTCAGTTACAACACCACTAAAGCGTTTGTACAGTATTCAGACACTGTTCAGTGTCTGTATTGCTGAAGTGTGTTATTTCTTTAATTACTAGTAAAAGGCAGGTCAGGGAGGTGCTACCATCAAAACACATGCAGGGTTTCCCTCAGGATATTGTCTTTTGAAGGTGTTCAACCACATCTTGTCTCAAGATCAGTTTACTTTCAATCTAATAATGACAGGACAATAACTGAGCTCATTAAATATAATGCTTTTGCTTTGTGAAATAGAACGTTTGCGCTTTTTCCTGGAAAGTTGATGTGTTGTTTCATAAAAGTGTAATGTTTAGGGTTGTGACCAGGGATGCACCGATTTATCAGCTGAACATCGGTATCGACTGATACTCGCCTTATTGACTGACATAGGCTTATTGGCAAAAAGGTGACATTCACTGATCGCATTTGCTCATATGTTTCTGTTGTGTCACATCAATTTAAGCTAAAAAGCAGATCTCCAGACTAACGGCAACAAACTTAAATGAATGAGCAGGTACAAGAAGAATACTATGACTGTTGTGTGACAAGATGGCTAGTAGCAGCTGGCGTCCCGTAGTCCTGGGGACAATAGAAAACATGTTTGGGACAAACAGAGATGGTTCCTGGGACAGCGTCAGGATGATGAGGATCATTGCATCAGAGAACACACACTATTGCTTTCCTGATAATGCGACATTGTAAACAAAAAATCAGTGTCGAAATCAGCAGGAGGAGAGCTAGATAACATTAGCTGTTAGCAGCCAGAGGCCACAACTAACTGTTAATGGAGGTTGCCTTGAGTTACATTATGATGTGTTTCAGCTCTATTAAGTGAAAATAAGTATTGGGTGAAGGTAAATAACGTTCTCATGATGCGTTAAAATGTTATGTTGTAAAATGTAGTTTTTGGTGAGACACAAATAATAAAATAGTTTGAAGGAGACATTTGTTGATGTTTTCAGCAATGTAAAATGAATATTAGAGAGGCAACTCTGATAAATATACTAAGAATGCTTTTGAAGCAGTTTTGGGGGAAAAAAATAAAAAACACATTCTGCGGTTATACGGGGTATATCCCCCTCCGGTTGTTTACAATATACCCATCTATCAGCCAAAAGATCATTTGAATATGTAGGAGAGTATACCCGCTTCCTTCTTGGTAACCTACCCATCTACCTACTAGTACACCCACCTCATCAATTACCACTACACCACTGCATATACGGTATATTGACTAATAAATAACCAGAAATGCCAAACAAATGTTTGAGGACAGTTAGAAACTGTGTTTTCATAACAGAGTTTGTACATCAGGGAGTGCTTAAGAGATGATATATATCTCTGCCAGGTGTAAGCCTGAAGGGGATCATGTATTTGGTCGTGTGTGTGTGTGTGTGTGCGTGCGTGTGTGCGTGCGTTAGTGTGTGTATCTGCTGTCCGCAGCTAATCTCACAAACTACTGGACCAATCAGCCTCATATTTTGTGTGCACATGTATGACTGTACGCTCAAGGATCTGTCTTGGTTGTGATGATTCACAGTTGTTGATTGACTGTTATATGCCGTCATTGACTGGTGACTCCCCTCTCCTCTTAACCAGCCAATAGCTCCCGCAAGTTTCTTGAAATTAGCTTTGCTCACAGCACAGGCCACATTTTGGCCTGTGCTGTGGCTCAAAAACTGACATCCATAGAAAATGTTTGGTTTCATTTTAACCAGAGCATCTGCAGAGTTATTCCATACACAATTAGGGGTGTAACGATACATCGATCCACATCGATACATCGATTAATTGATTAACGATCCGATTACATCGATGCAAAATGAAAACATCGATCCATATCGTCATCTTAAAGATACACATTTATTTTGAAATTCAAATAGCACGTCTGTGTCACCATTTCTGGGCAAGTGCGCCTCTGCTCAAACAACAAACAGAGCTCAGAAATAAAATGGTCAAATCATATTCTAGTTATTTTTGTGAGTTAATGTAAATGATTGTGTGATTGTGGGCATTGGCGTTATATCGATCGCAGGCTCCTGAATCGAATCGAATCAAAATTGTATCGTGACAGACTTTGTGATATCGGCAAACATCGTATCGTCATCCAAACAAATCGATATAATATCGTATCGTGATGAAGCTGGTGATTTACACCCCTATACACAATATGTTGTGATCCACTGAAGTTAGGCACAATATGAGATTAATGAATTACCATTTTTGTTATCCTTGCTGCCATTTTGACTGTTGGAGAGCTGGGAGGGACACTTCCACCTGGGTGCAATTGTCCGCTGTCTGAGAGCTCAGTCCTCCACACAGTGTCACACCACACTGGGAGAGTTTCAGAAGTGGAGTGTTTTGTAGACTTGTAGATTTAGATGATTTTGTCATATCTTCCTTGATATTTGTGCGTCTACCATAAGTGAATGAGAAGGGGACGTAGTTACATTTCTTTGTGTCTGTTTTTTTTGTTATTTCCTTTGTTGTGCCACCTGGCAGAGATCTGCACTCTGCTGAGTGCACTGTTTTTGTTTTACAGTAAAATGCCCATTACATATCTTGGTCCTAATTTTTTGTCAACCAAATTTAAGGAATTCATATCAAGTTGTGCTTTTTTGTCTTTTATGAATGTTCCAAGTAAGAATCCAGCATTGGTCAGACCTTCACTTGGAGGTGTGCAAGTTCACTGTAGCTTCACTGAAAACATCTCAGCATGACATCACGTCTACACAGTTATCCATGCACATCAGAAAAATATACCAGCCCATGTAAAGAGTTAATGCGCTTCAGTGTGAATTTTTCTTTCCATTATGGGGTGGTTGGGCTCATCTCCCTCTCCACCTCAGTTTATATTTGGTGTGGGAGTGAATGGGCTCTTTTAGCTGGGTGTAATTGAACCTGACCCACTTGCACAATTAACTCTAACCCATAATATTTGCTCAGTGGTATTGGGTTTTGGATGGCTTGGCCCCAGCAGTGAGGTCGACCTCAGCGTCGTCAGCTGAGCCATCAATCACTGCTGCTCCCTGAAGGGGCGGGGCTCCAAAATGAAACAAGAGAGCACAGTGATGATTAGATTGGTGTCAAAGGCTGGTAGGCGCTAAGGATGAGTCAGGGTATTACCGAGGTCACCTGCATCGCTGAAAGCCAAGCTACCAGTTGTTTGCTTACAAACTCGGAGCATTTTTCTTTTGAGGTTACCTTTATATTCCATGTTTGTTCTCCAGCAGTCTGCTGTGTCCACTTTAGGATGAGTTTGGGACCAAGTACTTTTTGAGTGCCTGTCAAGAACTCAAGTTTGACACCAAATGCTTGGTCAGCTCTGTGCAGTAAAAATAAGCTTTGGGCCAAGGTAAATTATAACGTTATCACAAAGTGTTCAAACATTCAGATGTAATCTTGTAAAATTTAGGTTTTGGTGAGAAACTTGAATAAATACAGTTGTTTGAAGGAAATATTTGTTTTCACAGCAACATAAATTAAATATTTTACAAAACAGATTACAAAATGATAACAGTATAATAATAATAATAATAATAATAATAATAATAATAATGGCAACAACTATAGTGATAATCGTGATGATAATCAGTAATAAGTAATTGTGATAAAGCCTAATTCATGGTCCATTTACTATTGTTTGCTTAGGGCTAATTGATCAATTTTAATTTAATAAGCACTAGGGCTGTAGTCAACCAAAGAAAATCTTGGTCGATTAAAGTCGCACATAATCTTCAACCAATCGATTTGTCGTGGGAAAAAAAAAATCTGCACGTTATTTTTATTTCTGCACTTTTACGTCTGTCACTCTGCAGTTACTCCTCCAAAACACTAGTCGGCAGTGGAGGACTGTGTTAAGTGCTGTAAAGTTTAGTTCAAATCAAACTTTATTTATATAGTTGATTGAAAACACACATTAAATGTGGCTAAATAGAGACAATTTCAAACACAAGTACGCAAATTGGCTTCACTATAAATCGCAGAACTGACAGACAAATACTTGTCTTTATCTGGACACATTTCCCTCATCAATACAACATGCTAATGTTGTTAGCACAAGTCTATGGCGTTTTACATTGTATAAATTAGCCTAGCGTCTAGCGATCTTTTCCTCTTCTCATATGAAACCAGGGACAACAGCAGCATCTAACAAAGGTAACGGCACATAATTTGGCTCCATTACAACTCACAACATTCACTGACAAAACATCTGTCTTATACTAAACACGTTTTCCAAGCAAATATAACCTGCAAATATGCCTATGGCATAGGGATGCACCGAATATTCGGTAACCGAATATATTCGGCCGAATATTGCAAAAAAATACACATTCGTTATTTGGTGGAATAAGTGAAAAGCAAGGCTGAATAATAGCGGTGTGTTTTGATAACGCAGTCAAACGGCTTGCGGTGACGGACGGAGTAAAATGTCGGCAGTGTGGCGATATTTTACTCTGTCCGTCACCGCACTCGCATTTGCGACTAAAAATAGTTTTGTGCGAGCAAAATAAATCATTCAGCACGCTGTGCGAATACAGATTTCAACCAGCAGCAGAAACGAAAGGCGAATCCCGCCGGTTGTGGGTTGAACGGGGGTCACAGACACAGACAGGAATGTATTCCTGTCAAATATGGCGGCCATAGGCTTACCAGCGACGGAGAAGTCCGGCTCCAATAATGTCCTCTTCTTGGTGTCATGACTGCCCAAAAGTACCTGGACAGCCGAGCCGTGGCAGCACACAGGTATGTGACGTGTCAGAGGAGAAGCAAGCCGTTCACACTTCTCTCTTTGTGGCAGTAACGGCCGACAAACCTCACCGCACTTTAGGGACTGTTCTTTACTTATGAAGGGACTGTTCTTTACTTGTCAGGGAAGGAGGGTGGCTGGTTGATTTTTGGTTGATTTTTATTTTATTTATTTATTTTAGGAGGGTGGCTGGTTGATTTTTGGTTGATTTTTATTTTATTTATTTATTT
>NC_065522.1:6282685-6290363 GCF_006386435.1 Epinephelus moara | reverse complement strand
TTTGGTACCATGACAACACTAATCTGGAGGGTGTTCATCTGCAAAAACTAATGAAAAACTAAACAACGGTATTCGGTATTCGGTACTCGGTATTTGGTATTGGGCCAAGCGTTTAATTTTATTCGGCTTCGGCCACAAATTTTCATTTCGGTGCATCACTACTATGGCATTTTACATTGTATAAATTAGCCTAGCAACGAGCGGAGATTTCCTCTGTTCATAAGAACCCAGTATAAATCCCTGAAGGATAAATCACACACAAGACAAAATGCTATTTTAGTGGAGGCTTTACTGTCTTCACAATTTATTGTTTCTTATCTGTGAAATACAAGTAAATACAAGCTTCGTTTCCACCGACAGCCCTAATAATAAGCCCTAATAAGCACCACAGAGGAAGTCATTGAGATATTAATGAAAGTTCCCAAAATACTAGTGAGTGGAGCTTGAGTTAAGGCTTTCATTGTAGAGAATGACCTTGATTAACAATAGCTGTATATTGCAATTAGAGCTGAAATGATTAATCGATTAGTCAGTCAACAATCAACTGTATTATCAGCCACACAATTATTAGCTGATTGAGAAAATAATCATCACATTACCTATTAATGAAAATTCATTAGTTGCAGACCTAATTATCTTTGCAATGTGTAAGCCTGGCGGGGAACGTATGTTTGGACGTGTGTGAGTGTGTATCTGTCTGTCTGAAGCTAATCTGGGAAACTATTGAACCAATCAGCCTAATATTTTTTTGTGCACATGTATGACTGTATGCTCAGTAACCTCTTGTGGTTGTGATGATTCACAATTGTTGAAAAACTTGGTCTTTTCAATACCGTCACTGACTACTGACTCCTCTCTCCTCTTAACCAGCCAGTAAGTACCGCAAGTTTTTCGGAAATTTCCTTGGCTAAACAAGAAGCCTTAACGTCTGTTGCAGAACACATTTTGGCCTTCGCAGTACGTCAGAAACTGACATCTGTTGAAAAGTTTGTTCTCGTTTTTAACTGGAGCATCTGCAGATTAATTCCATACCAGATATGTTCACTAAAGTTAGGCACAACATGAGAAGAGTAAATCGGTTGATTTCTTTCTCTTTGCTACCATTGACTGTGAGGAAGCAGGGGGGACAATTCCACGGGTGCCAGCTGCGCCGTGCTCAGCCCTCCATGGCTTCCCACCCAGTTGTGTTCTGTCCGCTGCATGGCTTCATACCACACCAGGAGTGTTAGAGAAGCACAGAGTTTTGGCTGCCCGATTTTATAGACTTGTAGATTTTGTTGATTTGGTCATTCTTCCTTGATATTTCTGCTTCTACGATAAGTAAGTAAGCAGGATGTCACGTTAAATTTTCTGTCTTTTGTGTTAATTGTTTTTGTTTCCTACTTTGTTGTGCTGTAGCCTATAGACAAAGTTACTTCCGTGAACTCAAGGAAAGCAGCTAATGAGGTTCAGCAACTTACTGACTAACTTGTCACATTATAGGCTTCTGCTTCAAATTCCTGGATGCGGTAGTACAGCTGTAATGGTCTAATGGTGCCAGAGTATATTTTGAAGGTGCAATATCATTGTTCCATTCTAAACAGAAAGCCCTGAATTAGGCATGTTAAAATAAGATGTCCAAAAAATGTCAAAGCTTTTTCTTTATTTTTTCTGAACTTGAAAGAACTTTTCAAGTCAGCCTGAATAATACATTTCACTGTGGTTGCTACAGACTTGTGACATCTTAACTATCCTCTATTCATGCTTTGCATCAGAGTGGCATTACCTAAAGGTGAACCACAGCTAAGACTTGCTTTTATCCGCTCTTTCAGTAAAAACACCCAGGTCTCCAAATACAGGAACTTAATTGGTACCTTTCTGGGGAGTCTAGTGGGAGAGAGGCTGACAAACACACACCTCCAGGGAAGAACACCTGAGCTCTCGGAGAGTTTGTTTGTCTTTAAAGCCTGTGGGGACAAGGGGAGAAGTCTTCTCCTTGTCATGAGCTGAGTGGATTCACAAGCTTTAAAGGCCCTGGTTCACAGCTTTTGTCTTGATATCAGTGCAGACAATGGAAATAGGAGTTAATGAGATCTCATGAGAGCAGAGATGCAGGTTTAGTGGCTCAGTTCATTAAATGACAAGACTTTCAGAAGCAAAGGCAAAACTCATATATTTTTGTGTCCAGAATAGTGAGAGAATGTGATAATTGTAATAATGTGTGTTCATCAGAGCTCCTGTCCCCCAGCAACCACCAACACTCACACACAGAACGCTGCTGTGCGCTCCATAGTGATTGAAAGGAGGCAGCTGTTTTACTTTTTACAGAACTAAATGAATTTAAACCAGCCTCTCTGTTTTCTAAGTCACCTTGTGTTGAAGGTCAATGGCCTCTCTTTAATGGCAAATTTCTCTTTCATTTCAGTGTGCAAGGATCCACCATACAAAGTGGAGGAGTCTGGATACGCAGGCTTCATTTTGCCTATTGAAGTTTACTTCAAAAATAAGGTACATTTTACAATTCTACTCGCCAACAAACTGTACGTTTTACATCTTCAACAGTAGATTCATTTTAAGTCCCTCAGTTTCTTAATGTGCTTTTGATATATGCCTTGGCTTTTAATAAGGAGGTTTTTACTTTTTTGTTTATTTATGGGCAGAGATGTCTGAAGAGTGTTTACCCAGGGACTGTTTTTATATAGTTTTTGAGGAATTTCTGCCTTTGTTTTATAGTGGCTAGAAGAGAGGTGACAGGAAATGAGGGGAGGGAGAAGACTGACATGCGACCAACTTGAGCCAGGGACATTGCGTTCCTTTAGCCAGTGTTTAAACATAGGTGCAAGAGCTCCGTCTACGGATTGTGTTCCATCGTAGTCTGTCTGTTTTAGCTGCTAATGCAAAAAAAAAATTATGGGGTATTATTTGCTTCAAATTGCAAGCATTCAAAGTGTTGCAGTGTGTGTATGTCTATGAAAGAGTGAGGCTGTAATGCACTGTCTTTGACAGTGTGGGATGCAGTTCAGTTTTTGCCATCTTGGTCCAGAACACAGAGCCTTTTATTACGTTCAAGTATAGGCACAACTCATGACTAGGGCGGCACAATTAATCAAATATTATTCATGATCACGATTTTAATTTCACACAATTAAATGAACGTGATCAACTGTATATTGATGATTAAAATGCATGTTTCACTCATAGAAAACTCCTCTGCATATCAAGCTGCTACAGGCACACACCCTGCAGCGGCAGCTTGTGAAAAACTTCCCTGAATGTTGCGGCTGCAGACGGGTAAATTGAGAAATCATCCGTCCAATAACCACCATCATTCTTTATTTAGAAGTATTTTGGATTTTTCCAGATGAATAATTTTGGATCAACATGTTGAAGCAACTGAAAAAACACTCCAAACTGCAGTACAATGAATGCATGAAAGCCAATAAGAATAATGTCGATAACTTTACCTCACTAAATACCCGTCTTCATCCAGCGTCATCTCAGACATCCATAACAGCGACACTGTACATATTACTGTCCCGTGACCACTGTTAAAAAGAATATATATATTGGTGGATTTTATTTTGACGCAAAATTTGTAGCACATGTAAGTAAGAGCAGCACTCGGGTTATTTAAATGTGAAAGTAAAATCAATAAATAATCATGATCTCAGTAGTGATCAAAATTGTATCATTTGGTCAAAACCGTGCAGCTCCTACTCTTAACCCCCTTCTGCATTATTTAAGACCGTAGTATTAATAAGCTCCAATGTTCGCAGTTCTTTTATCTGTACTTGAACATTTTGATGTAATTTATTATCACACTGCAGCATCTCCTCTGCTCTCTGTGTCAGGGCTGCTCCTCCAAGTAATGTTACACTTGTTATTGTAAGTGCAATAAAACCTCAGCAAGTATAAAGCCAATACTTTATCAATACACCTGTTCAACAGCCATAAACATGTAGAAAGTAATATTTCAATCTAACAGTTTAAGTGTTTCTCATAGTTTGACACTTATCTTAAGATATACCAGCACTGCCCGCAGGCAGTGAATCACATCAGCAGCAGAGGGGGGAGGAATGACTGATACTGACTGATGTCAATGCAGAGTCAAATATTAACACCCACTAATGCCAGTAGATTTTCCATTTGGTGAGTAAATGTTGGAAGGCTATCTGCCACACTGGCGGGTAAATGTTTATATCAAAATAGTCATGTAACTAATTACTATGCTGAGAGTCTTTACCATGTTTTGATGATATTCACAAGTGTGCTGCTCTGCTGCTCCTTTGCTGTCAGTTCTGATGTTTGACACACACACACACACACACACACACTACATGTGTTTTACTCGTGTCTAACCAGTGCCGCAAAACTGAACACCTGGAGTGCTGCTAGTTTTGCGTCTCCGTTTACCCTACAGGACACCAGATGAACTGCTGAAATGCTAATGTGTAGCAGACAGGTGTGAGTTGCTTATGAAGGTAAAAAATAACACCACGGAGGCTCCATAGTCTGAGCTAAGATGGCAAACTCTGTATTGCCACCACATTTGTTAATGGCAGTGAATTACAGCTTAACTCGTTCAGTACTTACATTTCACAATAAATGCCCTAGACATTTACACTGCATTACTGATTGATTACTTCAGATGTTTTCTTGGCCAACAGTGTAAGTTTGTACTTACCATAACATCTTATTATCTCAATGAAAATCACTGAAACAAATATATATTTGACACAGAAACACAATTCATTATTTTGACCTGGAAAAAAATGCTTGGCTGGTAGATTTTTTCATCTACCACTTTGGCCGGTGTGTCAAAAAGTTAATTTCAGATACTGGTACTGTGATGTCAAGAATATGACTTATCTTGCTGATATTTAAGATTTGTTTTGAGTGAGATATTGAGTTTATATAGTGACTTTGCTGTTGTAAACTGACTGTTACTAATCCTTGCCTCAATTTATTTGTTTTTTAAATACTATTTTTATCGTTTAGTTTTGAAGTATAAAGAATCAAACCGATAAGGAGTATCAATAAAATCCTATCGCTCCATCCCTATTCCTCTGTTGAAGTATGAAAAAGGAATAGGCTGAAGGTCAACAACTTCATTACTAGCAGCATAATTTGAAGGAAAGATATTTTATTCAGGGATGTCAAACGATTATGTTTTTTAATCGCAATTAAACACTTTTTATTGCAGGTTTAAAATTTCAAAATTTTGCATTTCAAAACAGTTCTGAAGTCCAAATTAATAAGGTAAAGCAATTCTTACCAGAGTGTTTTGATTGGGAATCAAATGAATGCAAAAAAATATATACTTTTTGATCGTGGATTTTAGATTTATATGTTTTAGATTAGCGCTGCACTGCTATAACAGTGTGAAGAGACAAATAGCAGCACGCAATTAACCCTCTGAGACCCACATACTGTAGACCCTTTTTTGTCTTTTTGAGGAGGACAGGGGATCTTTTGGGGGAGATAGCAGGTCAACAGAATATACCACATAGAAGTGGTAGAAGTTTTTCTCGTCTTTAATAAACATTGCATGCAAAAAAGTGTGTAGTTTGTGCCCAAAACTAACATAAAGTGGACAAGTCTATAAAGGACAGACTCGTGGGTACCCACAGAACCCATTTTCATTCAGATATTTTGTGCCTCTAATCTAGAGTTTTTGGAAAATAGTTGTGATATTTAAGTATGTGTAACTATATAGTGTGATAGAGGATCGATATCATACCTCTATAATTGACCATGGTCAACTTCACACTAAATGCTTTTTTTTTTGAGATGTTATTTTTCCTTTATTCAAGGAGGGGAAAACAACTGCCAGAAAATCAAAATGGATTTGAGTTTCAGTTTCAGGATTTAATCTATTTTCCTTCTGGTATGACAACAAACTCTCTGCTCAGGTTTCAGAATTCACTATGGAGCTATGGCAAGTATAGAGACTGTCAAGTGTAGTACTATTTTACATGACTGAGTAGGTGCGTGAGGTTGTGATATGACATTCCTTCTTGCAGAACAAATCCAAAAATATGTGCAAGTCAGTCCATAAAGTGGTACATTGGTATTTTTATTGATTTCCTAGTTGTGAGTAACTCACTGTAAATGTGCACATTCTGAAAAATCATGAACATTTTGGCAGTTTCCTCCCACATATGTAGCTTGAAATGCTTTGTAAGGCATATTTAAACTGAACACATCAGTTTAACTTTTGTTGTCCCACCGAAGAAATCACTCAACAACAACTCTGTCAGTTTGAAAACAGTCTTGAAGGCATTGTGGTGGTTTTGATAAAAGAATGTAATGTTGGTGATAGACTGACTGTGACTCTTCTCCTCTTTTCCCTCTCTGTGTGGATCGCCACTTCTCCTCAGGAAGAACCGAAGAAAGTTCGCTTTGATTACGACCTGTTCCTCCACCTGGAGGGCCACCCACCTGTCAATCATCTCCGCTGTGAGAAGCTAACCTTCAACAACCCAACAGAGGAGTTTCGTAGGAAGCTACTGAAAGCCGGCGGGGTAGGAGTGTGAGGGGGAGGCTGGGGCTTGACTGACATTTCTTAATGCAATACACCAACCTCTGCTGCAGCCCGCCCAGGAGGAAAAACTTTCGTCTCTATTTTGGTTGGGAAAGTTGATGGAGTTCAGTGCTGTTTTTCCAGAAACACACCTGTACACACTCATGCAGTGTGACACATAGATACAGTTCTACACAATCAGCCTGCCTCTAATCAGCCACAGTAAATCCAGTCCTGTAGATCTGCTGTTTTAAACTGATGGTAACTGGGATCAAGTGCCTTGCTAAGCATACTTTATCAATAAGTGGTTGAATCAAGACACTCATACAGTAGCACATAAATATTTCTTAATGTCAACATATCCCATGAAAAAACTTGAGCCAACAATTTAGGTAAAAGTCAATGATTCAAGCCATGAGTTTCAGTCAATGATTCAGTCAAATCACTGCATTTGTTTTTGTTTTTTTTTAGCTGCATCAGTGAATATGTTTACATGCACCAAATAGTCTGGTTTTTATTCCGAAAAAGACAATGTTACTTCTAAGCTGTTTACATATTTAATTAAAATTAATATTCCACTAATATTACCCTTTAAATGCAGCCATGCATACTCCAATGATGTTCCCAAACGTGAATATGGAATATGGAAAAGTAGAAGAGCCGCTTGTCATTTTGCTTCTTTGCATCAGAAAAGGATTTTTTCAGTTTCCTACTGATGGCGGACTTGTTGGCCCATGCAAGCTCAGCCTCCCTCTTTCCTTCCTTCAGCCACCTTCTTGAAAAGGTAATAATGATAGGCGATAATTAAGTCTTTCATAATGTTTAAAGTAGTGGTGTTTTTTCTTCCGAACAAAAATGTGTGTGTTTCTGCATGCATCTCTACACCAACGTTGAAAACTATTGGTGAGTTATAGTGTGTGTATATATATATATTTAAGCAATATCACACGAGAGGGAGTGATGTTGTACTGTGATATCGTCACGGCTGTGATTCGGTCATAGGCACTCGGCCTGCGGCCTCGTGCCGAAGACAATCACAGCCGTGACGATATCACAGTACAACATCACCACCTCTCGTGTGATATTGCTTTTATACAACAGTTCAACAGTTAAATAAGCAAGGCTGATTAAGAAATGTTGAAAAATGAGGACAAAATAGATAATTTAAGCATTTTA
>NC_065522.1:6264867-6282505 GCF_006386435.1 Epinephelus moara | reverse complement strand
TATATATATATATATATATATATATATATATATATATATATATATATATATATATATATATATATATATATATATATACATATATTATTCTGTACAACGTATCCATGACAATGCACAGAGCTGACTGTAAACAGATAAGAGGCCATGTGGCGTAAACTGTGGTAAAAAGCCCAATTGAGATGCATAATCTGAATCAGCGGTAAACATATCTAAATAATGCTATTAAAACCTGATTAACAGTGGCAATCCCCCATGCCTTATTTGAAATATGCTAAATTCGGAAAAAGGCCCAATTCTAAATATTTAAATGGAATATGCTGTTTACATGACCCACATCAAGTGCAGAATATTGTTGTATTTGGAATAATAGGGGAATATTGGTGTGCATGTAACCATAACCAGTGTGCACAGAGCAATGCAGGAGCATCAGCATGTCAGGCTGTAAACTTTACAAACTCATTCTTGTCTAAAAATGACTTAACCACAGAACTTACTGTGATAGAGGGGTGATGGAATGGAGGGCAGTGACTCCTGACTGTTAGAAACTCTGGCTCTGTCAGCAATCTGGCAGTTGAAATGCTCTGCCTGTGTGGAAATCTGATGTTTCATCACAAAGGCATGATGATGCCTTTGTTCATGATGATGAACAAAGGCATTAAAATGTGGTTCTAAAGAAGCCCACACATGATCAGTTGTAAAAGCGCTCTGCACTGACTGTGCTATTGTCTTCCTATGGGAAGAGCGGTGGCGTCAGACAAGCACTGCACACAGAATTCACATTATTTAAACTCTGATCTCAGTTACCATTGACCTTTCAAAGCACAACCAATGGGATAACAGCTGTATGTGACATAGCCAGAAGCACATGTGCAAGCAGAGGGAGGAGGGATTGATGGAAGAAAAATTCATAACTGAACTCTATAAAACAACATTAAAATCCTACCACAATCTTGCCAGTGAAGGTAACCATGGCCAAATGTAAGCAGACGGGGCTGCCAGGTTTGTGAATAGGCATATAGTTAGCAGTGATGATATACCTGCTCTGTGCCTCTGCAAGTGCACTATGATCTGCGGCCTATGGAGAGCAAATTTCTTATTATGTGAAGGCAGCTTCACAGGTAAAGCATGACACTAATGTAGGTTGATACATGGGAGCTTATGGACGGGTGGGTGCTCTGCAGGTGAGCTGAACTGACACTGTCTGAGCAGGGGAGTAAATAATATGTTATTTCACAGGTATGTATATGTATAATCATATGTGTGTGTAAAGTAGATAAGACATCAGTAATAATAATGCACCCTCTAAGTTGGTGTATCACTATCAAGTGTCGATCCTGAGAGTCCGGGTTCAGGGACAGCTCTACAACGTGTCTATTTGCGAATTTGGAAATTGAAAAATAGTGAAATAGGACCTCTTCCTTTTCTTCCTTAATATTTCTAATATTTTATTTCATGTATATATGTTTGGATTCCAAATATTCCAATGGCCTAATAAGGCTGCCATGACATCAGTATGTTAATGTCTTTGTTTAACTCTAAAGCACCACAGCTGCTGTTCACAAAAGAAGTGTGACTGTAGATGCTGAATGTCAGTCTTTTACAGTATATAAGGTGAAACCTTACCACTCATGTTATTTGTTCTTCTGCTCTGAGGAGGCTGCTTTATTGCTTGGCCTGTGTTGACTCAGCTTTTTGTATATTTATTCATCGTCTGCTTTTAAAATTATTCTGCCATATACTTTGTTTAAACGTATAGATACAAGCAATTCTCTTGCTTAAGTATTGTTTTAGGAAATTCAGAATGAATTGTATACGATTCATTCAAGGACATTATCAAGCACATCATCTCCAGCAAATGTGCTGAACTTCTACACTTAGAAACAAAGAGAGTTTTTTTAATGGGCCAAATGCAGTCTGAACAGATGAGTTTTCTGTCTGAAGATGTGTAGAGTTCCTGCTGTCCTGATGTCAATAGCGAGCTCAATCCACCACTGTGGAGCCAGTACAGCAAACACTTGTAATTTTATTGAGTTATAGTCAGGCTTTATTTGTAGTCAGTTAAACTGACTTCTGCCGCCTAGGTTTCAGGCCAGCAAATAGATAGAATTAGTTACATGTCATCTGCATAGCTGTGGTAGGGAAAGCCATTTGAGTGAATAACAGTCTTGGTGTAGAGAGAAAAACAGGAGAGGACCCAGAACAGAACCCTGAGGGACTCCAGTAGTTAGGCTACAAAGCTCAGACACAGCTTCTGTCCAGGTTATCCTGTAAACATGGAGCTAAAGGTAGGATGTGAACAGGAAGTACAGAGCTTGAGACTTCCAGTTCTTGGAGGATGGAGAGGAGGATCTGCCAGTTCACTGTGTCAGACACAGCTAAAAGGCCCAGCAGGGTGACAGCAAAGAAGAGGGAGGCTGCTCTAGCAGTGTGGAGTTCCACTGTGTCCTACCTTAAAACCAGACTGGTGGGGTCCAGAAGTTTGTTCTGGTGGAGATATGCAGTGAGCTGAGAGAAGTCCGCACATTAAAGTGTTTAGAAAGAAATGGAAGGGGGCGCCGGTGGCTTAGTGGTAGAGCAGGCGCCCCATATACAAGGCTGTTGCCGCAGCAGCCTGGGTTCGACTCCAGCCTGTGGCCCTTTGCTGCATGTCACCCCCCCTCTCTCTCCCCCTTTCACGCTTGTCTGTCCTATACATTAAAGGCGAAAAAGCCCCAAAAAATATCTTTAAAAAAAAAAAAAGGTCTGGAATTCTTGCATCAGAAAGGTTGACTGTGGGTTTCTCTAGAAGAACTAAACAGAGTCCATAAACAGTGCACATTCACACACCCTAATTTTTACTTGCATGTGGAGCAAAATGCTTGCAGTGTAGAGGCTAGCTGTGGCAAAGGAGAGCAGTGTGCTGCAACACCAGCAGGCAGAGGTGGAGGAAACACAGCATAGTACATTATCGGATTATGGTAGGCTTTATTTTAGCACACCGACCCATTGAAGTACACCTGGAGAGGCCCTGGTACAGTCCTCAGCATAGGCTTGGATATCCCTGGTTGCTTCCTCACTGTTGGGAGCAGTGAGTCTGTTGTTCCCCTGTCAGAGGACCCCAGTAGTCTGGAGGTTTTATGACTGAAGCTAAGTGCTCTCTATTTACTTTGCCCTGCACCCTCTTGTTAGCCTCAAAAAGGGATCTAGTGCTGACATAGACCATATCAAAACTCACATTGTCTTTTTTGCCATCAGAGGCAGTCTCACCACTAAAACACCTTAGTACATTTCTATGTACAGTTTCATTCAATTCAGTGTTACAGTTTTGCACATTAACAATCTAATGAGTGTATAGCTAAGTGAAATGTCTTCATATTTTCTGGATTTAAGCTGTGAATGATAATTATCCATTTCTTTTGTTGTCTCTCTCTTTAACAGCAACGGGATCCTCATAAACGAAGTTCAGAAGACTCAAAAGTAAGATTTCCAATATGCTCTGGGGGTCATGTTTGAAGCAGGTTTTTTTTTTAAAAGATGACTACTGATTTGGACACATGTATAAAGTGGCTTCAAATTGCTTTTTGTGTAATTATACTACTACTTTTATCCTGGCTGGGAGATTTACCGTCATGTGCCTCAGCACACCAGTACAGACACACTGAAGCAGCTGTGTTGCCTTTACTTGCATATTCTGGCCATGTTTCTAGTCCTGCAATGACTGTAAGGTATTCCAGCCAAAACAGGCAGCTTCAGATGTTTGAATGTGTGCTGTGTAGACATTTGGCATTGAAGATGGCGGTGCACTAATTCAGTACTCTGAAGTCTAATAAAAGCCTTATTTAGTTCATACTAGACCACTTGAAGTAACTAAGAGTTACTGTACTCATTTAATAATTCCAGATTGATTACATTGGTTGTAATTTGTGTGATGAGAGTAAGGTCCCAATATAATTTAAGAGATATATCCAAAACATCTGTGCTGTTGAATTTACCATTTATGTGAGGAAATTTAATATTGTTTGAAATTTTTTGTACCAAAATGATACCTGAGAAAACAGTTTGTTGTGTAACAAAATAAGCCAAACTTTCCCTTCTTTACTATTTGTACCACTGTTGTACTACCGTTTCTTGAGCCTTTAGCCCAAAAAAATATGGTACCAGAGGCAGTTAAAAACATTATCTTGCATGGCAGCTGTAGCAACATCACATGAAAATCCATCTTGCCAGACTTCAATTAAAGGTTTGTGTCAGCACCACCAGTGGTCCAGACCAATCAGCATCCTTTGAGGAGCTACTGGCAATAGGAGACTATTCAATCACAACGTCAATTGCGGCTCCTAAGAGCTCATTTATGCACAACGTTACATACTGAGATGGATACGAATGGAGCCTTATGTCCGTACTTTGCATTAATTTCGTCCGTATTTATGCATGTTACCTGAAAGCTTATGATATGGACGAAATGGAGCAGTACCACCAGAGATCGTGGATGCAGTGTAGCATAGTTGAAGCAAGATTTGATCGTAGGAGATGAAGAAGAAATTAAAATAATGGTGGAACAGAACAAGTTGGTAATGTGGTGAAAAACATTCTCCTTCCACATATAAGGATGTATGCAATGGCTACACAGACCACCGCTGTCTAGGTACGATATTAAGACCTCCTCTACCGTCGCCTCGTTTGTTGTTGTGTGAAACTTTTGACTCTGCCCTCTAGTGCAATCTATTGGCTGTATCTATGTCATCATAAAGGATGCATGGAAGTAGATGTATCAACAGATGTACAGATGTATCTACTTTCGTACATAAAGGGAGTATGAATGAGCCTTAAAGAGGTTGATAGAATAGCATTCAGTCACTTGCGAAGTATTTTTGATGATGCCTTCCATTTTCGATTTTCCAATAACGGCTTTTCAGATGGTTCTGTGTAACAAACTATTTGGCATGTCAGATAACTTAAATCCAGTAACCGTTAAAAATCACAAAGGCTATGTTCACATTAAAGGATTTAATGCTCCTGAATCTCCCAAACGATCGCCATAGTAGGAAGATGTGATGACGTCATTCCGCATAATAATTAGCCATATTCTTCTGTTTGGGAGAGTGTATAACCTTAATGTATTTTCGAAGAAATGGCTGTTTGGAGCAACAGGCATTGGTTTTTGGGATAACGGGCTTTCGTACAGATGGACTTTCAGTCCACCAGCTCTATTAGCAGCTATTGCTGCTAGTTTTGTGGAGAGATGTGTGGGTTCAGCCAGAGGAGGAGATTTTCACAGAGGAAGACTTCTTCCAAACTTTGGGATGTTCAGGGCTACATTCCAATCTCTCTGTCAGACCTCATGACAATGCTGTCATAGCATGTAGGCAAGCTGTCCCTTGTCAGCAGCAGTACGGCTACAGCAGCCTTCTGTAGTTTAAACACATCTCTCTGGCACTGTATGGTACTGTATGGTGAGTGATCTGCTCTTTCTTAAAGAAGCATGATGTGGAAAAACCATATTTGTACTGTATGGGAAAACGCTCATGAATTCCAATATGACCGTCCTCACGGCGGTCGCATGGCCAGTGATCAGATGACATATTAAAGCAGCCCAGATCTGACTTAAAAAATAGGATTTCTGTTTCCACACTACTGTGAAAATTATCTGCGTCATATAAGAGCCGAAAAAATGAATTTGGGTCATGTTTCCTTGTGATTTACCAAAATGCCTTATATGCAGATGATATGTTGTGTTTCATAAATCAGGTACTCACAACACGTCCAGCCATTCTTGGTATAAAACGTTTAGTTCAGTATCAGAATATGAAATAAGCTTTTAAAGCCTTTGCTGCTTCCTCTCAGTACACCAGCGGTAGACTAGGAATTCCAATAGTGCACATTATGTAATACCTTGAAATGAACGTTGTTCCATAAAAATTCAAAATAAACTCTCTGATCAAAGAATAAAACCACAAATGAGTAAGAATCTGGCTGAGCATTTACTGCCAGCTTTGCGTACTCAAAGGTTTTCAATACTTCATGATGACATCAAAAAAGATTTAAGTTTGATACCCAGTCCTGCTTTTCTACTTTATAACTGTAGCCCAGTGAAAACTCTTTGAAAGTAAAGAAGCCTCTGATCATTGTGATTTGTTGCTGTTCCTCTGGCAGGTGATGGTAATGCAGGAGGGCTCCACCTCCCTGTTCGGCCAGCACCTGAAGCTGCCCACACTTCCCAACAGCTCGCTGACATCCACCTTCTCTGACCCAAAGAAGAGCAAAAGCTTCCATGGGTCAAAGGTCAGTGCAGTTTCCAGGTACTTGCCTGGAGCAAGACAACCTTCTCCTCTGCCTCTTCTCCCCACCTAGCTCTGAAACTTTTTTACCCCTTCAAAGTATCCAAGCCCTAATCCCCCCGCATATTTGGCAGGTTCAAAGACCTCCAAGATATTTAAACTCAGGGATTTCAAAGACATCCAACTTTGGCTTAAGCAAACTATATCTTGGCTGCTGCTCAACCATAAGCACTTACTCCACTGACTCAGACACATGTTGTGAATCTTTGACAACCTGTGGGTTTGACAGTGCCCATATTTTGCTCTAATGTCTTTTTAAAACTTGTTATGCATGGAAGTTATAGAAGATAATGTTACAAAATTGGGGCATGGAGAAAAGAAAAGGCATAAATGATGGGCCTAGGTGCTTCATGTGAGATATAAGACATTATCTCGTGCAGCACTAAATCATGTGTGTCAATAAGCCGGCATGTTGTTTCCATTATGTGTTATTTTTAGTCCCTTTAAATAGTGTCATTTAAGAGCCAGGTTGGGAGAGGCCCATTTCACATGGAAACAGTTTCCAGTCTAAACACAGTGTATGTGATGAATTACTTGTGGAGCAGGAGGTCACTCTCTCTCTCTTGCTCTCCGTCTCTCTCTCCACCACTCCATTGCATGTTGAGAATTATTGCACTGGTATTAAACACATCAGAACTTTTTATAATAAACCATAACTATTTGGAAAAAAAAGGTCATAAATACTTTAGTTTCCCCCCTTTTATTTATTAAATTCCTATTATTATACTGCAACGCCTGAAATATTTCAACTAAAAAAGAGCAGTGGATGTAAGATGCGTATAGATAAAGAAGACTTTTTTGGGTGAAATTTACATGTTAAAGCAGCACATAAGGTGAGCAAAACAAAAAACAAAAGAGTAACAAAAACAAGCAAAGACAATAAGTAAATGAATGAAAAAAATATATACACACATATATTTATTTGTTCATGTGGATATTTATATTCATGTTAATTTATTTAATTAGTTTCCCAACTTATACAACTTACATGCATACACACAAAATGATAATGAAAAGTTAATACTCTGAACCAGTGACATACCAAAGCACGTTTTGCTGACTGAAGAGGTGTAAGCCAGGTATGTAGGTCAGCAACCTTTACTATCAAGGGAATTTTCTTTTTAAAAAAATCTGTCTGGAGTTGCAATACATATTTGTGCCTTATAGTGGTGGCAACACAGGCTATATATTTTACATTAGCCTGTAAACATTCCTAATAGGTCTAAATGAACATTCATTATATGTTTTACAACAAAGTAGTTACTCTGCAGTGGGCTGTTTATGATCATTTGGTACCACTCACTATGAGATTCTCTATTTTCCTCCGAGACTTTTTCTTTTTTGGATTTGGAATCAATAGCTAGCCTCAGTAAGGAGAATCAAGATTAGCGATATTAGCGTTATACATTAATTGTGCTGTTTTGAAGTCCACCAAATCTCTAAATTTGAGAGCATGTGAGTTTATAAATTATACTAAAAAGACACAAAAGTATTGAGTTCAGCCAAACGACTGTGAAACCCTTTATTGAAGTAGTACAGTCTATTATTACCGATAAGTATGGATAGTTAATATAATGAATGTTAAAAAGCAGTGTTATATGATAGATTTATGCAATATATGTACACACCATACAATATGAACAGAATATAAAATATTTAGACAGAAAGATAGATATACTATCCTAAATATATTAGTATAGTATATAAAGTATATAATATAGAATATAATAAAAGTCATTGGTATATGCAAGTCTTAAAAACATAAATTAACTTAAATAAATTATTGATTTTTATTAGCTAATCAATACAGTCTTTTTATGCCCTTTATTCAGGTCCAAGTCACATTAATTTATGAAGTATATTATTCCAAGCCTTATTGTAACTATTCAATTGGCTTTCAGTCATACTCAAATACTAGTTGTATCACCGTCATGCTAATACAGTATGACAGTGATACAACTGCATTCTATGTGGTATAAAAATTTAGCTGAACCATGTAGAAACCCTGAATATAATGCAATATAAATATCACTAATGTCAAATGATATGGTAATATGACATCCACATTGAAAAGAATAATGTTTGTAAATAAATTAGATGATAAAATGCAATATAGTAGGGATGCACAATAATATCTGCATGTCATCGGCATCGTCAGGTATTGGCTTTAAAATGAATTGGCCAACATGCTTTTTCTTATTTTGCACAATGAGTGAATATCACATACATTGAAAAGCATTCTATTTCATGACTCTATCTGCTGTTGAGCCACCAAGATAAGAGTATGCATGCGTAATATGATGTTAATTCCACTAAAAAGAGACTTGATGATCGCTAAAAGTGGATGTATCGATGTCGGTATCAGGTATCGGCCAACCAAATTGTTACATATCAGCATATTAGCGAAAAAAATCCAATATCATGCATCCCTACAATGTAGTGGAGTGTTAAATGTTACTAATTCTATTGCTTAGAGTGAAATCATGAGAAAATATATCAAAATGGTAAATTACTTAATCCAGACATCTTTTTCACTTAAAGAGAATGCATTTTTGGAAAGTAAGAAATACTGTGTGTGGTGATGATGATGTGCTTTCAGTTCCACTCTGACAGTGTTATTATTTTGGGCTCTTCGGTGATTTATATGAACTTTGGTCACCTGCTAACCTGCCAATGTCACGGTGCTGAAAGGTTTGTTAAAAAGTGCCACTTTAGTGATCTCTTCAATGTTGATGGCAGTAGAGGCCCTGTGTCCCCCCCCCCCCCAAGAGCACTAAACCAGTTTTATGTTGGGCTGCCCTGGGAGGGCATGCTGGAGTTTAGAATGAGCCGGCAGCTTTACATCCTGAGGTCCCAGGGTCACCAGCAGATAGACAAAATGAAAGGTTTTAGAGGTGGTTGGGCAGAGTTGTAACACACCCCGTCGTCTAGACTGCTTTAATGGGTTTACTGCATTGATGAAATATTGACAAGGGGGCTGGAGGTGAGACCCAGGGACAAATGGCCCCCGTCGTTAGAAGGAATGCATTTCCTCCTTTCTCCCCATTGCCCTTCACTCCACTTTTAAGGTTGCGCATGTGTGGCTGTTGAAAAGGCCCCCTCACACCACGGAACAGCACTGTTCAAAAGAAGTCCTGAGTTTGCTCTTTAAGCCCATAGATGAGGACTAAGAAGACCCTTTTGATTTTCTTTTAAGAATAGACCTCTTTTCACAGATGGTAATGCCAAACTGCAGGGTGGCATGCATGTTTTCTCTTGTGTAAAAGGCGGAGGATTAATCTTCATTTGACCTAGCTGTCTGGGTTTTGCTCACTTTGTTGTTTGGTTCTTAGCATTTTAGAAGTACTTCATGTAGTTTAACGCACACTCCAAAGTTACCACAAGACGAACAGTAAGAGAACAACATGCTCACAGGAGACATTTTTTCCTGCTGCAAAGATTTGAACACTGCTTGGAAAAAAAAATGTTTGTCATATTTTTTGGGTTATTGAGTTATTTTCAGTGGCACACCACTTATATTGGTTATTATCACAGCAATACAAGCTCATACCATCCTCAGATGACAGTATCTCTGTGGCTAATTATGCCCTTGCCCTATTATGTTTGCCCACTGACCTAAAGTGGGATTTCCCTTCACTGTGCTCCATAATCCTTTGAGCTGAAGTTTATTCTTGTGTAGCTGAGATAATTCTGTGTAATTCTGCTCTAACACCCTAAATGTGGGTTAGAATTTCTTGGTGTTATTGTTTCATACATGACTTAACTTGCCATCATGCAGTTCGTACATAATCATTTAGGCTATCAAGAAATCTGAATCTATTGCTTATTGTTCTGTAGAATATGTTCATACAGTGTATGATCTTTCTCATTTGATGGCTTTGATCCACAGGATGGCTCCAAAGGAAGCAGTACCACCCTTCTCACCACCGCCACAACCACCAGCACCAACAGCAGCAGCTTCTCCAAACTCCACAAACCCTCCAAGGACCACAAAGACAAGCCTCCAAAAGACTTGAAAGAGCCCAAAAGTGCCTTCAGAGACTCTGGCTGGGAACCCAGCAAAGCCCCCAAAGAACCTTCCAGGAAACCCAAAGAGAACCAGCCACTTAGAGATACAAATCCTAAGATGGGCTTCAAGGAACCCAAGTCTTTGTCCAAGGAGCATCGGACTGAGGGGATGACCCACGGGTCAGGGCTGAACAAGCGTCTGTCCACCCCTGATGGTGACGATCATGTCACCAAAAAACGTAAAAAGGGATTTGTGGATATATCAGGGAAGCAGACTTCAGGGTCAGACGCTCAACATTTGGATAAGAAACTCTTGAAGGATAGATCGCAGATGCGAACGAGTAAACTGCGACCAGAAGGTGACGAGGCAGAGCGCAGGAAGGTGACGACACTTCCGCCATTCCAGGAACTGGTCGACCCCAATGACTCGGATATGGAGGACCAGTCCACCAAATCAGATGTAAGTTGAATGTTTGTTTATTTTTTTTACTTTTAAATGTTGTCGAAACGAAGAGCTTTAAGAGTTCTTGGACTGTCTTAGCTTAGCCGAGTAAAGCAGCTAATTTAATTGATGTAAGCACTGACAGCAAAGAGACCCATTTCCCTTTATCATCTTGGAGGTTTAAGAAGCAGCTGTCTGACCTTTGTACAATTTCAGCACATTGGACTCACTGATTTGAGCTTTCAGGCCACTTTACTGGAAAAAGTGGTGAGGGGAGGGGTTGTGGAAAGATATCCAATTCTTCCAAGGCTTTAAAGGGGAGGGTTTGTTGGTGGTCAGTCCTTCCTCGGCGTTGAAGGGCTATAAAATGAAATGACCAACAGAGAGAATCTTTTTTAATGGCGGTCTGGTGGACTCCAGGGGGCTGGGCAGGGGAATTGGAAGAAGGGGTGGGCACCATTAACTAGTGGGAGTTCAGCTGCATTCATCTGGGTGGCCAAACAGGAAGTGGACAAAACTAGAGTAACGTAGTTACAACATGAAGTTTTGTTATCAGCAAATGACTGATTTTGTACACTTAAAATGTATATTAAAAGTAATTAAATATGGATGTAGAATGTGCTTACTTAAACTTGTATTAGTATTCCTCTTTACTTCCACCTCAAGAGCTGGATTAGAAAAACTTCACGTCTACAGTGGCTCCTTTCATGAATAGGCTGACATTTGACTGGGTTGCCTGGTCCACGCACATTTGGTGGAGAACCTTCCCATAAAGAAGGGCTGTTTTAAAGCCAAATAGTAGACAAGAAAGATTTATGGTTTTACAACACCTGAGGAGAAAGGGGAGACGTGGCAGTGAATAGCAGAGAGTTCCCCTTTAATCCTTTTAGCTTTTGAAAGAAGAAAAGGGATGAGCATTTGTGGAAGAAAGGTCTGAAACCCTTTGCTTTGAGCAGTTTTCTTTTATGCGATGGTGTTTTCATTTCTATTCTCTAAAGCTTGTATAAAGCGTGGGTCTTTATGTATCTTTCTCCATAGGGGCAGCTTGTTTAGCCAGGGGAGTTATTGCTTAGCACTAGCAGAACCTGTGTTTCTCTCTGCGCTGTATGTAAATGCCTTTTAAGTTTCCCCATACAGGGACTGGGGGTCGCGTTGGTTGTAAAGGGGATGTGGGGTGACAAATGCCAGGTGTTTGATTCTCCCCAGGCGAGCAACTCCGGTGGCCAGCGCCGGGCCGACACAGAGCGCAGCTCTCATTTCTCATGTGACCGCTTGTTTGATCTCAGTGTTTTCCTGTGAGCAGCGGGCCAGAAACAGCAGAGAGAAGGAAATGTGGAGTAGGTGATGACATGAAGGGAAAGCAGGCTGGCGTGTTCGCATGAGAACCTTGTTTTTAGCACGCTGGATGTGGGCACAGAGTGATTTGTCACCTGCACACGTTTGTGTAAACTTAAACCCTTATATATTAAAATTCACATCAGCACAGAAACAAATTGTAGATTGTTTAGAGTATTTTTATGAGACTCGTGGTATGTGATATTTCAGTGATGATTGATTAATGTTGTTTTGGTTGATGACAAGTTCAACATCTGGCACTTGGTTTAAGAAACAGCTTAACCCTTTTTTGTTTCTAAGAGCCTTTGGAAAGGCAGCTCTTAAGGGTCAAAACACAACGTTTCAGAAAACACTAACAGTTCACAAACAATACATTTCACAAAACACAGCATTTTACAGAACAGCACATTTCACAAAACACTACAGTTTTCTTAAGCACTACATTTCATAAAACACTACAAAAAGCAACACATTTTAGAGAACACAACACTTTTCTTACAAAACACTTGAACAATTCACAAAACACATTTCATAAAACACTATATTACACAAAACACTAAATTTTACAAAAACCCATTTTACAAAACACATTTCACCAAAGAACAGCTTTCGCAAAACACTACATTTTTCAAAAAAACACCACAATATTTCACAAAACACAAAGGCAAAAGAGAAAACGCAGTGGCTTTTCATTAGACTTAAACTGGAATAGGTAGATACTGTTGGACAATGATTCCCTGTCAATAGTTTAATATATTGTGTCTCAGTCTGTGATGCACTGTACAGTTGCTCTGATTTCTCTTTTGCCGTTGTCTTTTGGGAATTGATGTGTTTTCACCCTCAGGGCCACTTTACTTTGAATGGTAGCAACCAAAAAACACAAAAAGAATGAGACTTGTTTGGGTTTTTTATTACCAAATGAACAAACTTGAGGGTAGGCATGTAAATTATTTTGTTTTGACACATCCAAAAATGTGATTACTTTTGAAAACCTCACCCTGAGTTTGCCACATATCAGGAGTTGTTTTTCTGCCACTAACTTGCTGGAAGGAAACCAACTGAAAAGGTCTGGATGTGGGGCCAACTATAGTGCTAGAGATTGCGCATTGGGTTGAGGAAAGTGCAACACATTATTCAGCAAGATATTACAACTACCACACAGCTGAGAAACCCATTAATGGGTTAACTGCAGCGAGAGTGAAAATGAGCTGATACATTTCTGTTGCAAACCACAACATCTCAGTATAAATGAGCTGGCTATGTTTGAATGAAGCTAGTGTCAAACTGAAAGGCTTCTTAATTCACATTAAAACAGTTCTGTTTGGACAGCCCCTGCTGAATTAGACAAGCACACCAAATGGTCTTGGTCAGTTTGGTCTTGTTTGCTGGCATTTCTTTTTGGCCATCCTAACTGTGCCAAGAGTTAAGAGAAGAAGCCAGATTGATGCCAGCGAACTCTGAGTAAAGCCTATTTATTGTCTTTGAAGAGGGCAGCTTTGGTGGCTTTGAGTAAAGCAGGACAAAGGCCCTTAAAAGGAGTAGTGCTAAGATTTATGGCACTCTGAAGAAGCTGTCCCATAAACCAACAGACCAGCTGTGTGTTGTTTGTTGGCAGGAGGTGACAACCATTGAAGTCGCTCTGCCTTTTGTCCTCACTTCTCTGTTTTTCTCTCGTTTCTTCTGGAGGTCGCTTCTCACCACTTTGTTTTCTTGGCCAGCTCTGGTTTGCAGCAGCAGTCTCCTTTTATAATTTTGTTTGTATACTAACATCTAAGTGCACTTTAAACTACCTTTAGAATGGCACAGTGACACATTTTAAACTCCTGTTCATTTAAGTGGGTCACAAACATTATTCTACAATGAGAAAATAAAAATGTCATCTGTCTAGGTGTGGACAGTATGATGAGATCATTGTTAAACATGATAATGGTTGGTCACAGTAATGGTCCTCACTCAGTTAGGCAATGCCTGTTATTAATTTGTGCTATATTCAGGCTCTTTTTTTCACTTGCTTTCTCCATGCATCACCACATTGTTAGTGTTTAAAAATACAAGCAAAAACATGCCAGCATACCCCAGATGCTCTACGTAATTACCCAAGTAACCCTAACTCCAACAGGAAAGTTATTCGCTCTTGTGAGCAAAAAAATGCATATTTGCCCATCTGGTGATTTTTTGGTTTCAAAAAAGCAGAGCCAGAGAAATTGAACAAAGTGATTTGAAAGCTGTGCAATAAGCAAGTCAGGAAAAAAAAATCCTTAATGACGAGTTTTGACGCCTCTGGCATATCCATAAAGACGACTTTTGACACCCATTTGAACAGGTTCCGTGTTTGGCTTTCAAATGGTGATGACTTACTGGCAAATGAATGAAACACATCGAAATCCTCATAAATAGATGGTTTAGAGCCTCAGGTTTCTAAAGATATATGACATGTCTATGTTTCATGTAGGTTGGTGGAGTGTAACATTCATTTATAATCACCTGGCGAGATTTAATTTTTTTTATTCAAATGATTCCATGGGTAGCCTTAGAAATGTTCTATAAGGGTGATTCTATTAGGCGTTTTATGGGGTAAAGAGTTAAACTCACCATCCAACAGAATACGCAAGTCTGCCACCAACTCCATCCCCAAAGCGCAGCTAGCCCAAAACCTCTACAACAGTGAGCAATCCACCCTCAATCATCCGGGCTTTCACAATGGCAGCAAAATAAAAATTTGATTTAAACATGTTATTGACTTCAAATAAGCTCACTATTGGATTGATCTGATATCTTTATTAAAAAAAAGCACTCGCTGTCTATTAGGGATGTTCCTGGCGAATGAATCCTGCCAATTATCCGACAAAAATGATAGCAATTCACTTTAAAGTTAATAAAACAGCATCTAAATTATAATAAAATTTCAGCTGAAATGAGAGGCATTTTGCACCATGCATTATGAATGTAAACCCTGCACTTTATCTGACAACAACTCACTTGAAGTTAACAAATATTATTAACATCTTAAAAAAGATAAATTGCTGCTGAAGTAATTTTCTGGATTAAAGTACTGTTAAACTGCGCTGATTTTGCGAGGACATCTCTCCAATTTCCCACCATGCTGTCTTAAAACTCCAGTCTACTTGAGCATTACTGCAGGTAGGGGGACTGCTGTCTGACGGCTCTGTAGCACCCACTAGTGGTGGGCGGCTGCATGACAGTTAGGCAACCTTGTATCTTATCTTACTATCTTACTATATAATGATGAAAACAATGTCTGTCTGTCTGTGGGTGTGTGTGTGGGTGTGTCTGTTCTCCTCACTGACTTGGTCAATCCATGTGAAATTTGGCACAGTGGTAGAGGGTCATGGGAGGATGCGAATGAAGCAATATTACATCAATGGGCCAAAGGGGGGTGCTATAGCAACCGATTGAAATTGCAAACTTTGAATGGGCATATCTCATGCCCTGTATGTCGTAGAGACATGAAACTTTGCACAGAGATGCCTCTCCTCATGAGGAACAAATTTGCCTCAAGAACCCATAACTTCCAGTTATGTAGATTTTCCGCCATTTTGAATTTTTTGAAAAACACTTAAAATCGATCTCTTCCTAGGAAGTTTGACTGATCTGCATGAAACCCAGTGAACATAATCTAGGGACCAATATCTAAAGTTCCCTCTTGGCAAAAGTTGGAAAACTTACTAAAACTGAGTTTCTATAAGGCAATGACTTTAACTATCTGCCTTTCAACGTGCTACCTCAACTAATGTACAGTTTTAGCCCACTAGCTATCCCACTATTGGCAATGGTACTACTGTACTTTCAATAAAGCAAACGTACTATCAAATTCACAAAAACTCTGTCTGAATACATTGCTCTTCTTAATGGGTTCAGTTGACTATTTAATCTGCAATGACCTGTATCCCAAACACACACCATGTGAAACTGTACTTGGGCAACTGTGCACTCAATGGGTATGGACTAGTATCAATAGAACACTAATTTTTTTTTTTAGGCGGTTTAGCCGCCTAATATTTTTGGTTCCGACTAGCGAGGGGCGGACGTTTAATCGTTTAGACGACTAATCGCGCTCATCCCTACTGTCTATACACTGTAAGTATTGCAACACGTGTCTCCAGTCTATAAATATTTATAGTTAATAGTTAATGCCTCTACACTGTTATATGTCACGCCTAGCATGCTGGCATGCTGTCTAAAATCCCACACTGGAGTGGCATGATGCCGTCATTGTTTGGTTCTGTGTAAAAATGCAAAGGCGACATAAGGAAGGGACTCTGTAGTAGGGCTGCCACAATTAGTCGACTAATCGATGACTAATCGAGTATTAAAATAATCGGTGACTATTTTAGTAGTTGACTAATCGGTTTGAGTCATTTTTCATAGAAAAGTACTATAAAAGTACCCCAAAATACTCTTACTGCAGCTTTTTACGTTCAGATATTGGCAGCTTAACACACTCTCCCGTGACAGTGAACTAAAACCCTTTGGTGTGAGTATGAAACAAGACATTAGATGACGTAATTTTGGGGTTTGGGCGAGACAGACCGACATTTTAACATTTTCAACATTTTAACACATTTTTCGATGAAATGATTAGTCGACTAATCGAAGAAATAATCGACAGGTTAGTCGACAATGAAAATAATCGTTAGTGGCAGCCCTACTCTGTAGCAGCCTTGTAGAGAGATCTCTGTCTAAAATGGGCTCTTGTTTTTGTCTGATGCTGAGAAATCTTAGTTTAACAGCATTGACAAAATCTCCTTCTAAATATCTTCCTCTCTCCAGATACTTATAAGGCCCTTCACATCTGTTTGTCTGATATATGTTGTTCATTGTACAGCTGCAACCAGTGATTATTTTCATTGGTCAGTTATTTTCTTAATGAATTAATTAGTCATTTGGTCAGGAAAGTGTCAGAAAAGTCAGTCAGCAAGTTGTTGTCAGTCTGATTTATCAGTTATTTGATTAGCTTGATTGATGGCTGAGGCATGGATGGCTTAGCCTGAGTGTCAGACTGAAGCTCCCAGAACCTTCAGTCTGACATCGCCTCCATTGAAGGCGATTTACAAGGGGGAGGGAATTTGATTTTTCCCTAACTAATCAGTAGAGATCAACGACTCACCCAGAATCTGACGTCATTAGTATCCATGCCTTGGGGGTAGGGCTGAACGATATGGAGAAAATTTCATATCTCGATATTTATGCCAGATATCTCGATACCGATACGATACGATATGACTATGGGTTCAGTGAAAACTAAGCATTCTTTATAAAAAAATTTAAAAAAAAAAAACGAGTCCGAACCATTTTCTGGAAGCCCTCTTTAGTGACTGAATACACGGGAATCATGTGCAGCAATATGGTACGTTATAGCATTTGTAATGTCTTTGTGCCTGCTGGACGTCGATTGGTATGGCATTATGCTACTTAATGCATCGGCAATCCGACCTTGCTTGGGCTTGACACAGGAGGACCCAGATGTCCCTGCCGTGTCTTTTAATGCAAGGCACTGTTCATACAGTCCTCGGTA
>NC_065522.1:6231969-6264418 GCF_006386435.1 Epinephelus moara | reverse complement strand
TGAAATCTGTACTCACACAGCGTGCTGAATGATTTAATTTGCTCGAACAAAACTATTTTTAGTCGCAAATGTGTTGTGTGTACTAGCAAGTTGCTAGCAGCAGCACGTCTCCCTCGCTCAAGGGGATGTTTGTGATTGGCTGGCTTTGTTGTCGATCCAAGGCAAGCAGGAAATGAGGTTTGTGATTGGCTGGCTGTAGCTGTACATTTAGGGCAAGCGTAAAAAGGATGTTTGTGATTGGCTGAGCTGTACATGCAGGTCAAGCTGGGGAAACTCATAGGGAAATTATATCGTCAATATCATTGCCTTTTGGGATATTAATATCTTGCATGTTTATATCTCGGTATAGATACGATAACGATATATCGTTCAGCCCTACTTGGGGGTGCCGAAAACAAGCAAGCATTGCCCGTTTAAAATGCCTTCGTTGTCGTGCACGCCCAGCTGCATCGCCGTTAAATCCAGTTTAGCAGCTTCCTTAATTTGGTCCTCCATTAACGCGAGTAGTGGCGAAATACCTCGATAGCATCGTTAATGTGGTCTGTAGGATCTGTAGCGGTCGCCATTGTTGCTATCCTCACCAGTTACCCACCGGCGTACAGCTTGACATCAGCGTGGCGCTGATTGGCTAATCGCTAGACCCGCCCCCACCCCCGGCGTTCATTGGTCCTTCCATCTTTTGGACAAGATAAATCGCAAATTCATTGCAGTATGCCAGTCCAGAGATGCAAGCCTACTCAGTTGAGTGGGCGGGGGCTATGGTCTGGAACCAGGCTATGGATGGCTATGAAAGCTTACCCCACTGCAACATCAGAAAACTTGCATACACACCGTAAAGAAACACAGGCAAAAAGAGGATGCTGCTCTTGATGAGTTGATTAATTGACCTCCATGTGCTACGTATCCATGGCACAGTGTGTTGACACCTTTGTTATCCTGAACCTTAAGGCTTTAAGCGGGAAAGGGCAGAGAATTGCATTCAGTTTCAGGGGTGTTCAGAGCTGTCAACAAATCAGGGGCAGAAAATCCCACCTGACTATCTCAGTGTTTCCATTTCATCTGAACACCAGTCTGCTGGTGTCAGCTCTTTGTTCCCCTGAGCACTGACACTGCATCGTAGTTTAAAGAGGACAAAGAGCAACAAATGACTCTGTATCAGTGTGATCAGAGCTGGTCATCGGAGGACAGATAGCACCTCATTGTATCTCCTGAGCTACAGTGAGTGAGTTTTTAAACATCACACATATATCGTGGATTGAAAGAGAATGTTTTCGATATGCGGGAAGAGAATAAAAAATGAATGAAAATGTTACTACACTGTCACCTATGTTACCTGCAGCTGTGATTGCTGCAGTGTGTGCAAGATCATTGTTCAAAGGAGTAAATCTTTTGTTTCTCAGCTTTTCCTTTTAACACACCATTTCCTTTAAGGGATGAAGAATGTCACATGCTTACTGTGTTTCTGGTTGCTTCTCACTGTTTGAACACACATTCTATATCAGTATTATGTCCTCAGCTGATTTCTGTGGTTTATTTATAATTTTTAATATTTTTTTGTTAACTGTCATAGACACTAACATTAGTCTAACATTTTTTTTATATATTTTTTTATATATCAGATAATTCTATGTAGTATTTAAAAGTAGAGTTAGGTATTGTTTGTGTTTTTTTCTGATACTGGTACCTAAACAATACTAATAGTATTAGGGATGCACGATAATATTGGCACGTATCGGCCAACATTAGCTTTAAAATGAAGTGTCGGGATCAGCCAGCATGCTTTTTCTTGTTTTGCAAAATTAATGAATATGTCAGATGTCTCCATCTGCTGGTGGGCCATCATGATAAGAGTATGCATACATAATATGATGTTAATTTCACTGCAGAAGAAACTTGATGAGCAATAAAATTAGGCAGGGAAAAAAGTGGATATATCAATATCAGTATCGGTTATTGGTTATGGCCAAATAAGTCATAAAATATCAGCATATTGGATATCAGCAAAAAATCCAGTATCGTGCATTCTTAATTAAAATGGTAACGTTGTTTAAACGTTGCCTGAAACGTTATTTTAAAAAATAAAATAAAATAAACCCCAAAACGATAGTCAGTGACATAAATAAACAGCTTTGTTTTATTGCAAAGGCAAATTTGAGTGTAAATTGAACAATATATTGACTTAACAGTTTGATTTTTACTTAGATATATAAATGTGAATAAATACAAAACACTACTAACCATTTCACATAATAAACCCAGCTGCAATCATTTAATCCAGTTTGGTTTTATTTATAACGCCCAATATCACATATCACGACTTGCCTCAGACGGCTTTACAGCATTTGACATCTCTCTGTGCTTAATTCAACCGTAAAAAACTGTTACAGTACTAATAACCGCAAAATTAAATTTGAGTTGGAATCAATAATTGTCTCACAAACTCAGGAAAGACTCAGCAGGCAGACATTTCTCCATTAACCGTTGTGGAGCAGCTGAGATGTTCACGACAATGACAACAGCTGGTCCACCTTAACAGTCCACCTTAAGTGAGCATGGTCAAGTTCCAATGGGAGGCAGACTTCGCTCACCAACTTTGGAGCTAACCCAGCTTCACTTGAATCAGCGGGAGCTAGTAGGACACAGAAACCTGTCTTGGGTCTTGAAGAGTGTTAGCATTTATTCACTGACAAACAGTTGAAACTGTTCACACACTGCACCGCTATGTTTAACTTCATACTCTCTGCTCCGGTCGCTGCAGCCTCACTGTCATGTGTCACCATGACACACCCACTCTCTCCCCTCAGCCACACAATCCTAACGCACAGAATCTGGCACCAAAATGAGACACTGAATTCTGTATTGTGATTCAGTCTGATAGGTACCAGTTTTATAGGAACCTGTGCCATATTGGCACTGGGTTTCAGCACCCAACCCTGTTCAAAAGTCTTGTATTTAATTTGGTAAATACACCAGAAACTCTAATTGATTTTTTGATACATATTGATTCTGAACATTTGAAACAGTTTCAATAATCATTTTCCACAGAATCAATACACTGGTACCAGCTGCACTCTCTCTTATTGTTAATATTTACTGCAGTCATTCAGCTGTTCTCTGCTACTAATGATGTAAAGAATCATCATCATGTCATAGCCTTGTTTTGTTAATCTTCAAATAAAAATGTATGCCCTCCGTGTTACTTTTTTCCTGTGGTATCAGAAAAAGTATCAAATATCTATATTTTCAAGGTATTGTAAAGTAGTTAGAAATTGTAGTATTGTGACAACACTAAGACACACTTTGTCTCTGTTGTCAGAAAACTGTCAGGAGTTGGTTGTATTTAAATTTATCAAAGGTACAGTGGGTTAAATGAATGGTTAGACAACTTGCTACTGTACTTTGCTGTGTTTTTGCCACAGTGTGTTTAAGTTACTCATGAAGCTAAAGTCAGGTGTCCAGAAAGTATCACAGTAGGAGACATGATTTCCTCTGATGTTTGCGTGTCCATATGGTTTGTTGGAACGTTCACACAAGGAAGACTGCCCAGAAATATCAAAAATATTTTGACCCATATTGGCGCAGATATTTTCTTGGCTGTTGTTGAGAAGTTAATCCCTGTTGTGCTGGGATTCTCCCATCTCTTGTCTAAAAGTCTCCCAGCACAGCCAGCAGGCAGTTGGTGTGACTCAGCCGTGAACTAACAGTGGAAGAAGTACAAATGTCAGGATTGGGGTGAAAGAAAAGAATCAGCAGAGCACTTGGAGCTCTGCCTGTTCTCACACCTGTGCACACCTGGGATCACCGCAGAGAGCACACACGGCTGACAGATTGCCAGTGTCTAAACGTTTCAAAAACTGTATGAGGGGGACTCTGAATATCTGAAAGGAGCTTTTTCCTATTAAACAAGCAGCTCATTCCAGGAGATTCAAACAGTGCCATATCATATTCACAAAAATACTGGTATATTTATAATGTGATTAAAAAAATCATATGGAGATAATGGCAATAATCCAACCTGTTGACACGATGATGTCGTTCCGTTATGCATAGCAACCACAAACATGGCTGAAAACAAAATGTTGATAGAGCATTCACACTGCTGAGATCCCAATCTTTATTCTCGTAATTATTTCAGGATTCTCTCGTACATTTTTTTCCTGCATACTTTCATCTACGGAAACCATTCAATATCAAAATGTTCAGCTCTTTAAGGACATGATGGTTATATCTTGTCTTGTTTCTAGTTTTGAGTTTTGTTGCATTTTTTCTACAATGTAACCCAATAGAGAGAATCTTCAAATCCCCTGAAAGCTCTCCACTTTGACCTTCTACATACTTTCAGCTACAGACTGCATTTAAATATAAAGTACATCCGAAGACTTTGAAGCGTTAAATTTGTATTCAGCTTTTTGATATCTTTCACAGTTTCTATATTACTGCAGTTTGTGTTTTATGCTTTATATTCTGATTGGTGCATCTGTCTGTCTCACCCTCTCCCTCCTATGCTTGTCTCTCTGTTTCTTGTGCTTGTGTTCTGCTATAGTTCTTGCTTTTTACCCCTACATTTTAGACTTTTTAAAATATTGTGCTTTTATTCATCATTTCTTATAATGGCAGTGACGAAGCATTTCTTCTTTCAGCCCTTTCAGACAGTTCATCTCAACTTTCAGCTATGACAGTGTTTAAGTATAGCCTCCAGCTTTTCCAGCAATGTCTGTCAGCTCTTAGCTTGTTTACGTAATGCACCATCCAGGTAACAGTGGTGGCCATGATGTTGGCTGGATTTTCAAAATAAAAGCTTCCAGATGGTAATAGGACATTCCTGGGGGGCCCTGGACAAGTCTTGATTTTCAAAATAGAAGTCCCCAGATGGTAACAGAAGTTTACCGGGGGACCCTGGACGAAGCGGGACTTTCACAATAAAAGCCTTCAGATGGTATCAAGAGATTAACAGGTGCCGTGGGCGAAGCTGGACTTTCATAATAAAAGGCTTTAGAGGGTATCAGGAGATAACCAGGGGCCCTGGACATGGCTTGATT
The DNA here is from genome assembly GCF_006386435.1 of Epinephelus moara. Taxonomy (NCBI): domain Eukaryota; kingdom Metazoa; phylum Chordata; class Actinopteri; order Perciformes; family Serranidae; genus Epinephelus; species Epinephelus moara. The sequence continues at coordinate 6,259,379 of NC_065522.1, read as the reverse complement.
TTAAAAGTGAAAGTCCCAAATGGTAGCAGGAGCTCACATTGGTGGCTCTTATGTCGGCTGGATTTTCAGAATAAAGGTCCCAGATGGTAACAGGAGATTACTGGGGGACTCTGGATGAAGCTGGACTTTCATAAAAGCCTTTAGATGGTATCACGGGTTTACTGGGGGCCCTGGACATGAATTGATTTTAAAAGTCTCAAATGGTAATAGGAGTTCACTGCAGTGGGGCCCTGCTCAAGGCTGGATTTTCAAAATAAGAGCCTCTAGATGGTAAAATGATCAAATGTAAACCTTTTCCAAATGCCTCATAGTTGCAGTGAATTGGAAATAATCTTCAGTCTACTCCACTTTGAAATTAAATTCCTCCATATGTTTATTTACAGACTTCATTTAAGCTTTAAACGGGTCACAGAGTAATTATATATTGGGTTGGTCTGTACTATACTTCTCCATCTGTTTGCCAGAAGGTGTATTAATCAAACATCAATTAGCTTCATGTGTATTTTATTTATCAGTTTTTTTTCTCTTCCTCCCTCCAGTCCGAACAGCCCAGTCCAGCCAGTTCCAGCTCCAGTTCAGGCTTTGCTCCCACACACCACAAGCGACAAGGTAATTAGTTTGAACCTCCATAATGTTTATAGTCTTTTTCAGTCAGAAATGATCTGTGTAATATTCCAATGTAGCTCATATGGAGCACCAGGTAGTTTCAGTGTAACACTGAGTCCAGTTGGTTTGGCAAACAATAAAAGAAACTGAGCCAGTGGTGGAGACAGAATTTAAACTGAGCTGGCATTGATTTCCTTTCTATCTGAACATAACAGAGCTTTATAATCAAACTTGTTTGCTCTGAGACCAAAGAAACTTTTTTTTTAATATAGGAAAAAGAGAATGGAACACCTGCTCACTTTATTCATCCTGGAACTTAAATTGATTTTTAAGTTCAGAAGTGTCTTTATTTAACTTAAATTCAACTGAGGGGCTGTTCTCCAGGTTTTGTAAAGAGCAAAATGATTAGGTCTGAGCAAAAGCCTGAATTCTTTTCAGAGAAAAGGAGACAGTTTGTTCTAATAACATTTTTTCTTACATTTTTATTTCTGAAATCTTAAGATGGAGAATTAGAGCCACTGTTGGGAAACAAAATAATGCAGTTTTGGAGTTTTTTCAATGTTTTCTTTAATTATTATTATTTAATTATTTTTATTCAATATTTTTTGTCAAGTAGCCCTGAGGGGCAAGGTTAATTAATTCATTTATATATTTTATTGTGGGCAATGTTGGCCCACAAGTTAATCTCTCATTTACGAGATATTATCTCCTACGTATGGGATGTTATCTTCTACGTAGGAAATATCTCCTCTTACGTAGGAGATGAACTTCGGACTTAATTAGGCTGTTTTGAGAGTATGAAGCCCGTGCAGAATGAAGCACTTTGTGCATAACACAAAGGGCATTGAAAATTCTTTCATCAATTCATCATCCTTGTTCAGCTTTGACTTTTTTTTTAACTTAAATAAATGGTTTAGACCAGTAGGTTAAACTTGCCATATATTTCGACTGTGTATCTTGGTTCCACTTTGGAATCTGTAGCTGCTGCAACCCATACATCTGAGCAGTGAAAATATAATGACTGTCATCATAGCTGATACAAATGATTTCCAAAACAATTGAAGAAAAAAAAGTTTTAAATGCTGTAGAAGTCATTTAGGCCGAAAATAGTCATGCCAGCGTCAGGTGAGTCCAGAATGTATATGGGGCATTTTTTGTATTTTTGAGGGCTTCTTTTCTCGAGGGTGACCTCTGCTTGTGTTTGTAATTTTCTCTGGATGCAGTGGTGGACTTCATCATCAGGAAAAGGGTGGCTATTCCTGCCACCACCCACACAGGTAACAGTTCCTGTGAGGCCCCAAACACCCTTTTCACATCTGCATGGAGAATATTGTTCCAGCTTGTTTATATGCATGAAAACTCATGCATTTCTCTGCAGTCATGTTAGAAGGGTCTGGTATTATATCACTGATACGATACCACCCACCAGACACCCATCACTGCTGATGCGGCAACGTGTACACACACAGTGTGTCCTCTTACACTCTGTGATGTCTCAGTGTGAGAACAAACTGTTTATCTTTTAGGTGACTGCCTCCCCTGTTAAACTATTAAACACACATCAGTGAGGCACACTGCTGCACTGGGGGACATGCTTCTTCATTACCATGAACACACACACTGTAGTCCTACACACACCATCCTGCTGCCTCACCAGAACACCAAATGTGGATTAAAATTAAATGAAAACAAAAAGTTCCCAATAATTTTCCTCCTCTTTTTGCAACATTTGCTAAAAAAAAAATACAGTGACCATCTGTGTTAGTAAATGATTAACTCTTTTATGAAATTGAAAACTGTTTTAAAGATTTACACTTTCAGTAGGATCCAACAGGCTTTGGGCTGAGAAGCACAGACAGGGTAGAAGAGTCAGAGAGACGGACTGACACGTTGGTTGTTGGACTTGTTGACATAAGAAAAATAAGAATACGACAGCCTGATCCTTTTGAAAATAAAGTGTAAATTAAGGATCAAACCAGCAGCAGCTCTGCAGCCACAAGCTCCACGGGACCATCCCACCACCTCACAGCATGATCCGCTGCCCTGTGCATGGTTTTACTTGTCCTTAATTTGAAAGAATAAAAACAGACCTCAGTTCCAACATTGTGGTGTTCTCTGTCACTCACACACAGTGCTGGGCCCGCTGCAGTCAGTCATGCAGGATCTGCACTCAGATGACAACGATGAAGATTCAGAGGACGACGATGACAACGACATGGACTCTGATGTGGAGCGACCAGCACACACACATCTCACACACCACCAACGCAGGTTAGTACATGGTCACAAAAAAAACTGTTTTTTTGGGGGGGGGGGGGGTTCCTTATCCGCTGTGAGGGTCCTAAGGACAGAGGGATATTGTATGCTGTAAAGCCCTGTGAGGCAAATTGTGATTTGTGATATTGGGCTTTATAAATAAAATTGATTGATTGATTGAAAAAGCCAGTTTGTTAATAGACCTCTGCAACTCACATTTGCTTCATGAAAGTGTAACCACAGACTCAGGCAGCAGATACTAACAGGGTACAGATTTTAACTAGACTGTTGCAGTTGTGGGGGTTGTGAGGAATTGGAGGAGTGAGGAGTTGTCATTTTCTGTATAATTGGATTTGGGCATGTTCTCAATGTTCTGATGAAGTTACAGTCAAAAACAAGTTCTGCACAGGGCTTTGATTATCTCACTGTGTGCAACACTCTAGTCAGAACTTCTTCACTGCACCCTCTCATGAGTCCCAGTAAAAATGCTTTCAGGTTGGCGTTACCACTGCAGTCAGGGTGGCATTGCTAAATATACAAAAATCAGCTGGCAGTCTACAGACTGATACGATGGTATAAAGCAACATACTGTTTACACCAAGGCACAGTATCCATCCCTTTTAAAATCTTAAGATTTTTGCATCAATGTGCTGAAGGTCCTTGATTTTCTTTTGGTATTTAAAGCTGTATTGTTCAGTATTTCCATATTCACAATGGATTAAATGACTGTATGTAATGTGAAAGCTGAAAACAGCTGCCTCACCAGTGTAGGAGTTTTTTGGATTTGGTTAAAAAAAAAAAAAAAAAAAGACAGGGTGCTGGCAGACACCCTAGTCTGCAGGAAGTTATTGACAGTAACGCAAAAGAGTGCAATACCACCAACCTGTTCACCCACCTTTGCCTCCATCATCCTGCAGATTTCATCACAGTAGAGGGAGTAAAGACCTTTGTCACCAGCTAAAAATAAATATGACCTCACGTTGTGTCAAGCACACAGAGTCTGAAACCTATGTCCGTCATTAAACTTTTAGGAACTGGTTTGATTTTCTGCGTTTTTCGCATCCATCCCTTTAGAGAGCTAACTCAGATAGCTACTTTTAGCAGATAGTAATATTCAGGTGGATGATGAAGAAGAGGAGGAGGATGTGGACCGCACACAGAATATGGAGGACAGCTCCGCCCCTTCATGCAGCTGCGATGCCAAATGAAAGACAGGGAGGGAGTGATGACAGCCAGATAGGTAACTCCAGTGGAGAGAGGCAAAGGGAGAAATTTGTCTTTTCATTTTGTCTCGTAATGCAAATTTTCACAACGAATAGACCAGTAAAACACATCAGACTCAGTGTGCAAGGTTTCTGTGTACAGCGATTTTTTTTTCGGATGACAGATTAAAACAACACATCCCAAAAAAAAAAGGTTCTCAGCGTTCAAAAAAATATGACGTTCTTAGTTGTGTGCTGTTAAAGCTTAGTTATCATGATGTTGGACTTAATAGTATTTTCTCTCTCGTGGTGCTCACACACAAACTGTCTGTCCCCTGCTCCCCGCAAGTGATTTTGTGTCAGTTGACTTTGTATTGATGCAGACCCCTCAGTGAGTGTCACAGCAGGCTGGTAGCCAGCAGCATCCCAGGTCTAAGCTGGTAATGGGAGCAACAGATAGTTTGCTGATTCAGAGGCGAGTCAGGGCTGTCAGATCTCCTGGAGCTGGGGTTTGTGTTGGCTGGATTGAGGTTTCTGCGGCTGCTGACTGGGGGTCTGCCTCTGGTCTGCCCCCCCCCCAACCCCCCAAGGTGGTAATTTTTGGACCCACAGCAGCCTCACTGAAGAAGTAAAATGCATCTTTTGATGTGCTGACACATTTGTTCTTTGTCTTTTCTCCTGTCATCAACTACCCAGGGTCAGTTTGAGTGATGGCAGTGAGAGTGACAGCTCCTCGCCCTCACCCCCATCCCGCAATGAAGCCCCGCCCCTTCTAAAGACTACTAATAACCAGGTAAGTTGATGTTATATTATGTATCATGTATTTTGTTAGTTTAATCTAATGTACCACAAGGGAAGCCAGGTGTTAATGTATGTAGCTCTAAGTCACCCAGAGGGACTTTGACTCCATGTGTTTACTCTGTCCTCTGTCAGATACTGGAAGTGAAGAGTCCCACCAAGCAGAGCAAGCAGGACAAGAACAAAAACATAGATTGTGACAAGGTACACAAGGCTTTTCTTCTTAGTATTTCAGTGTAAATCAGCCCATGTACAACAGATCAGGAAATAATACCAGTAACATGGGGGTGTGCCACAGTATATTCCACTGTTCAGACAGAGTGATGCAGGGTTGGTCTGTGATTACTGTTAGATTCAGTGGGTTAACATGTCATCCAACCTGACCAGAGGATAACATTGCTCTGATGCTGCTCGGCTTTCACGCAGCAACTTTTCATGCTGTGTTCAGCTGGAGTTCTCTAAAGTTTCCAAAGATAGCAAAGGCTTGGGTTTGAATTATTCACTATGGGTGACAAAAAACATATACAATATATGTGATGCTCTCAGACAGACACAGTAAGAGCTTTGGAGGAATAAAATGGGGCAGTAACTTTAAAGGGGTTAAACAGTGACTGAATATACATAAGAACTCCTATAAAAGTGCATCAGTATGTATCAGCATAGGTAAAGCTGGGGTAGGCCGAAATCTGGAAAAGGCACAAAAACAAAAACAAACATCCGAATGTACACCCTCCTCCTGCAGCTCTCCCCTCTCTGTCCCCTCCTACCAGACAGCCACAGGCACATGCACGTGCCTCATACAGTAGCCCAGTGCTTCCCATAAATTGATTTATTTAATCTTATTTCTTTGTGGGCTGCACACAGCAAATTTACTCCTCCTGCTCTCTCTCTGTTTATCAGACCACAGATGAGACAAGAATTAGCTGCTAGTCACCCCACAGTCCCTACACTGCTGCGGACTGCTTCGCCAGGAGGAGAGCTGGCAGCAGCTCTGGAAACAGAGCTTTGGTCAGCGGTTGTAGCAGCATTAATTCAGTCAGTGCAAACCCCTCAGCACTGGGTGTCACAGCAGGCTGGTAGCCAGCAGCATCCCAGGTCTAAGCTGGTAATGGCAGCAACAGAAAGTTCGCTGATTCAAAGGCGAGTCCAGGCCTTAAGATCTCCTGGAGCTGGGGTTTGTGTTGGCTGGATTCAGGTTTCTGTGGCTGCTGACTAGGGGTCTGTCTCTGGAGCTGCTGCCCACTCTCCTCAAGGAGAGGCTCCGGTTTGCAGAAGGCTAAACTATTAGCAACATTTTCTCTCCATCTCTGAAACACTTTTCCAGTGTTGACACGTGTTTCACTTTGGGTTGCTTTGCAGTGTAGGCAGTTGTTGCCAATGCTGGAATAGCAACTTTCTCTGCAGGATTCTCCACCATTGAGTCAGGCTTTTACTGTCTAAAGGGACACACATGCAAATCTGCATTTATAAAGCAGCCAATAGGAAATGCCCTCTCTCTGAAATGAGCTGCGATTGGCTAAAATCAGCCATCACAGGCTAGATCTTCTAAAGCCTGAAAACAGAGCCAAGAGGAGGTGCAGAAGTCTTTTCTCTCAGACTACTTGAATGATAATATGCTCAAAGTTTATTATGGGATTTTTGGCCATTGATGCCAAAATGAAACGGCCTACCTCAGCTTTAAATAACTAGTGTAAGCTTTGCGGTAGTTGACAGCTCTGTTTGGCAAATACAGTTTTAAAAGATTCAGACTAATTCTGTGGTTTAGCACTGATGTATGTTTAGAGCTGGGCACCAATCACAATGTGTCCCTGGCAGTGATTATCAAACTGAAAGCTGCGGTCCAGATACAGAATCTTTTTTACTTGCTTTTTGATTACATAGTTTTAATTTAAATTAAAATGTGTCCAGGTTTAGACTATTCATTGGGCTGAGTTGCCACACTGTTGCTTGAGATTAGATAACATCCCATTTTTAAGAATGGTTGCTTCCTTGTTAAATGGAAAAGGGGGGTAACGTATCAGCACTTTTATTGAAGAATTCCAACCACACCCAGCTCTGTGTGTGTGTGTGTGTGTGTGTGTGTGTGTGTGTGTGTGTGTGTGTGTGTGTGTGTGTGTCAGCAGTTTCAGATACAAGTCTTGTATCTGACAGCCTGGAACAAGGCTGCTATGAACAGGTGAAATGTGGGTTGAGTGTATGTTTATTACAGCAGGTTTCTGTGTGAAAGTAAAATATGAGAGCTTTAAAGCTAACAACATGTTGCTGTGTGTTTCCCAGGCTTACCTAGATGAGCTGGTGGAACTGCACAAAAGACTGATGACACTAAGAGAGGGTCACATACTGCAGCAGGTGTGTATGTATACGAGGTGATGAATTGTGATGTATCATTAGTGTGAACTGAAGGTATTACTTGGTGATTACTGTCATTTACTTTGTGGTGCAGCTTTTTCACTTAACCTGCCTCGTTAATTCAGCTACAAATGTCCAGCATGTATTTATTCACTGTAACATTGTTGGACTCACAGTGGATAGATTTAGAACAAAAAAAGGATAAAAATTGCAGAACAAAAGATACTGTCTTTTTTATTTCACACTTTATTTGTCCTTGTCAAAATTTGGCACTGATAATACCCACAGTGCAACTCTCAGGGTTCCTGTGGTCATGGGAAACCTGGAAAAGTCATGGAATGTCACAATCACGTTTTCCAGGCCCAGAAAAATCATGGAATTTTGTTCACTGTAATGAAATTGATAGTTATCTTTTGGGATACACAATATTGGATTTTTTGCCGATATCCGATATGCCAGTATATAACAACTTAATTGGCCAATACCGATATTGTTACATCCACTTTGTTTCCCCACCTAATTTTAGTGATCATCAAGTCTCTTCTGTAGTGGAATTAACATCATATTATACATGCATACTCTTATCATGATGGCCCACCAGCAGATGGAGACATGAAATACAATACATTTCAATGTATGTAATATTCATTCATAGTGCAAAATAAGGAAAAGGATGTTGGCTGATTCTTTCATTTCAAAGCCGACATTGGCTGATACAGACGACATACTGATATTATCATGCATCCCTAGTTATCTTCCTTGGATAACCTTCTACGTAATGTAACATTAAGGCAAATTTATTTTCTCTAGCTGTCAACGAAACATACCTCTTATATATGTTGATGTGTGACATTTTGTTTACTATTGCATACTACAATAACACTGCAGTAAAGAAAAAGTTGTTATAATGGGTTCTTGGAAAATCATGGAAAAGTTTGAAATTTTGTCAATGAAAATGTGTAGAAACCCTGATAAATGTCAACAGTTTAGCTGGAGATACAGGTCTGTTAGTAGCAGCTAATGTAGCCTGGAGCCTTTAGCCTGCAGCAGAGACGGGGAGCTACAGAGGTTGAGTAACAACACTTCTTTCTAACTCCACACCTCCAGATTCTTTGACTTTTTAAACTTTTCAGACCCAACCAACACCGACTCGTGTGACATCACATGAGGACATTTATCAGACTTCACACAGCTTCCTGTGGAGACACTAATGCAAGGCCGTACACATGCTGCGTTTTTTTGCGCCTGCAAATTCATTGTTTTTGATGAAGACGCACGACAGGAACATTCAAACTCCAGAGTAATACCGTCGCTGCGCACATGCATTCCCGAGCCTGTTTTTCGGGGCACATTAGGTGCGCCCTGAGATCAACATAGTTCAACTTTTGGGACACAGCAGCGCACACTGCATGTCATGTGACGAGCAACAACCAATCACAGCCGCAAGATTTCTGTCCCGTCTTCCATAAATATCAGTCTGTGGTAAATATGGAGAAGTTGATCATTTTAGTGCAGGGCTACCAGAGCTTTACATCTGTCAATAGTTTTGGCCTAATAAACACTTACAAAACAACGCCTGGATGAAGATCAGCTCTGCACTCAGGATTTCTGGTATGTGGGCTATGGTACAGTGCTGGTTATGGTCACTTAGCAACCTCAGACGCAACCTGCCTCCACACCCTTGAAAGTTGGCACTAGAGTAGCACCCAGTGCCCGACCATTTTCCAGGCAGTTAGAGATGCAACATATGTACGGCCCCTTAGGCAGCCTACTTTGCTGCGTTTTAGGGCATGTTGCAACCAACAACATGTCAAGCATAAACACCATTGTGCATGCTCATAGCCTGTGTGTCACCCATAGAGACCTCCACCACGGTGTCTCGTGCCAGCATAAACAAAGCTTAAAGGCTTTGTAATATTTTTTTGATATATGCAGTAGCTCTTCCCAACACCTGAAAACACAGTTTGATGTGTAAAATCAGTGCACTTCTCTTCTTAACTATGACAGTAATTTAGCATTTTGGTCTGATTTTCTATTAACAGTTGCACATTGAGCACATTTTAGTTTGTGTTTGGCCAGTAACCAATTATAATTGATTGGAAGGAAGAAAATGAAGAGACCAAAAAGGACTACATTTTTTGGGGGGTGGATGTTTCCTTCAGTGAATGTAAAGTATGGTCTGTGTTAGATGGTCTTAAATATCAAATAGCAGCGGCAATAAGGAACATTTAATGTAGTTGAGGTTTGGACTTTGATATTATCACTTACGTTCCTGCTTTATTATGTTCCATGAAAAAGTTTCACTCAACTGCAAAGCTCCAGATGAAAATCAAAAACTGCACTGGGTGGCTTCCCACAGTTTTCACTGATCTCAGCATAATATCACTACATGCCAGTTCTATTAGTCAGCTATATTGTTGCCTTGGATTAGAAGAAGAGCTGTGATCTGTTACAGATCCTCTGTAATCTGCCGCTTCATCTGGAAGCAATGAATTATTTGGTTAACCTCTCTCCACCTAAGAGATTGCATGTTTCTTACTTATATTCTCGAGGCCTATCATATGACCGTGTTGGTGGATCTTCCCGGCAGCGGCTGCCAAGTTCTGCCTCGCTCTCCTAACAAGGCGTCTGGCTCTGAGGAAACACGAAATCCCATCCAAAACAGCACCACCCGTGCACAGCTTTAACTCGCACAGTAATCAAGCTAATCTAGCCGAGTTCACCAACTGGCTCCACTTCCTGCTCCAAGAGATGGAAATGATTAACTCACAGGCTCTCCTGCACACTGCTGGGGACCACATAGTGTATGGCAGAGAACACTGTAATGCACATGGCATGTCTTTAGACAGAGGAACACGACATGGGTTTGGTAGCTTTTTCCAGCTGAAATAAATCCTAAACAGCAATGAAAATGAGCAGATGAGCCAAAATGCCACCCAAAGTGGAACGAGAGAGGTGACGCCTGAGTGTCTGACTGAAATCTACCCTGTCATAAAAATGCCTGTAATTTTTCCCACATTTCTGAGAACCGTACCTACACCAAGATACATGGGATGGTGTTCCTTGTAATCTCCAGGACTCCCAACCTCAACCTTCATTTCCAATACTGGTTACAAAATCTGAAACCAATAATACCTGCCCCACGTATCCTTTAAAGGCAGTTAAAGTTATCCCATGAGGGAAAAATGAGAATACCGATATTTTACCAAAGTCTGTGAAACAATATGCAACGCAGACACCCAGGATCCTCTCTCTGTGTGCCTGTGTGAAATCAGATTAAATGTTGCATTGCCAGGGTTTGTTTCTTAGTGGCACACAGAGTATTCATCTCTTCCCCTTTTCACTCACACCGGCACATTTTGTATTTAAACACAGTAGCTTCAAAAACTCTGAATGCAGGCGTGGGGTGCAACAAAAGAATTATATCATTATGTATGTTCTCAATGCCTCTGCATTCTGAGGTAACCTTTGCATTCAGGGTTTCTGATGTAGCCTTCAGTTTAAAAATAAAGTTAAACGGTCGTGTTGAGTTTGCAGGGAAGAGACGAGTATTTGTTCAAGAAGCTATTGAGCTTGGGCTTACACAGTGACTGATTATTACCAGTCCAAGGCTTTGCTGAATAGTTTTTTAATGTATTTTAATGTCGTAACACTGTGGAGCAGCCTTTAAGCCTGATTTGTTAAATACTTGTAGCAGCCTTGGTTTTTCATTGCTGGTCTTGTAGTAGCAATTTAATACTGATTTTAAGGTAGCCTGTTAGCATCAATACACTGCAAGGCCTGTTACGATGATTAGGTTATGGACAAGGGATGTCAGTTTTGTTGTAATTTGCTTTTGATATCCCAACACGCATTAACTAATAACTACCCAGTAAATTTGTAAGGAAAAAAAAAAAATACAAGAGGCCTCTTTTTTTAGTCTGGTGCTTCACTGACTCAGTAAGTTTTAGCACCGTGTTTCAAAGCGCTATCCATTTGAAATTCAAATGTTTTGTGATGTAAATGTTTTGCCTTTTAATTTATTTTCTGTTGGCTTTACTAACAGGCAGGCGGCTAGCAGGACTAACGTGGAAACACTGAGCCCACTGCCCAGCCTCTGGTCTCCACTGGTTAGCTAATGTTAGCCTTGGCTGCGCTGCAATGCTGTCCCAGTGGTGGGATGACGTTGCTGCGAAAACATGCTGCCCATGCTCCAGTTTCCCCCTAGGTTGCTGTCCCAGTTTCACAACAGCGCTGTTGGGCCAGGACAGCATTGCTAGAGGTAATCGTCGAATGAGCGGCACCCACTAGCTAAGTCCCACCCGACCTGGCTGGTGTGCAGTGCAGAACAGCAAAGGATATCTAAACAATGGAGACCAGAGGGTGGGCAGTGGGCACTATGTTTCCACATGTTGGCACAGCTTGCCGACTGTCTGTCTCCCACCAGATCTGGTTGGTGCAGCAGTGCAGTAAAGTGAAGAGCAGCAAAATTAACCTACAGACTGACATGCGTAACCAGTCAGACGGTAAACCGTTGACAGCTCTGTTATCGACTTAACACACCATATATGGGCATGACCTCGACCATTTTGCTGACCTCGATATTGCCCATTGTGTTTACATGCATGTTTGTTTACAGAAGAAATTCACCAACATTTTAACCAACATGATGCCAAAACAAACAGCAGGGTTTCCTGACCATTATAAGACTTTGCCGCAGCGATTCTCCTTTTTTTTTTCTACCCACCCCCGCCTACTTGTATGATTCCAAAGAAAAATAAAACAGCACTTCAAAGACGACACAGTGTAGCTTACTGGTAGCCTGCAGCTGTACTTTTGGTGTGGAAAAGGCACAGTCCTCATGGTCATTAGCTTGCCAACCCCTGGCAACAAGCCACAAAGTCTGTCATTTGTAGTTTTACGCTCCAAAAATTTTATCCACCACTCCGTAAATCCACCAGCAAACTGCCCATCCATCCCCGGGAGCCGACTGCAGCACAGCAGCCATATTACGGAGGTAACTGCTGTTTTCCTAGAACTTATCTAAGCTTGTCTATTAGTAGCAGGAGGCATCACTTTGTTTAATTTTTTTTTTTTTTTTTGCAAAATTTTGTATTTACTCTCAAAATAAGAAATTTTTGGCTGCTCCCACAAATATACTATGGTTTTATTTATACTGTCTTGTACATTAAAATAACAGTTAATTTTTAAAAAAAAAAAAAAAATTTTTAAATTTGTTAAATGTTTTTACAGATTCCAATTCCAATTTCTGAATATTCTCAAGAATTTAAAGTTCATTGCTCTTTGAAAGGGTGCACTTGCATTATTATGTTATTATATTGTTATTATATCAGTGGCATAAAATGGTCTCAAAATGACAACAATATTGTTTATCACAATTATTTCTGCAACATTAAATCCTCAAATACAAGCAGTTATTGGAACAGGCCTAATAACATTTAATCTTTGCCCAAACTGTAAAACATGTACCGTACATGTGACCAGATTCACATGTGTGTGTGTTCCCCTCTTCCTACTCTCCTCACAAAGCTGCTCTGATTCCCTGTTTGGGATTATTGTGATGAAATGAGTCGTTACTTCTGCCAGTGGAAAAGGCTCACTGTGTACTGATGTTATTTTAGTTTCTCTCTTTGGTTTCATATTTAATGAACCATCACCTGTATCCAGTCAAAACATTAGTTTGGGCAGATATTTGACTTGCACAGAGCCCTGATTACAGATGGGAGCAGGCAATGGTACCTATTTTCCTCTCTGTTTTCCAGATTGTGAACCTCATCGAAGAGACTGGACACTTCCACATCACAAACACTACTTTTGACTTCGACCTTTGCTCCTTGGACAGAAGTACAGTAAGAAAACTCCAGAGTTACCTGGAAACCTCCGGACTGTCCTGAGTCTCTGAGCAGCTGGCTGCTGGATCTCTGTCTCCACGTAGACTTTTGATTTTTCTTGAATAAACTCCAACTTTGGATGCAATGCAAAAGCCCCACTTTGGCTGGGTCCAGTTGCTGTGCGTCCAGCCTGCTGGTTGGACTGGGCTCTCTGAATGAAGAGGTGGTCCCGCTGCACAAACCAGAGCCAGGTATTGTGGGGATGAGCCCTGTCGATCAGGAGATCACCCAGAAAGCCTTGAAAACTTCACTTGATTTATAAAAAACAAAAAACAAAAAAACAAAGTGGGGAGTGGCGACCTTGTTGCTCTTAATGAATGTGCATATTGTTACCATGTATGTTCCTTGATTTGTTGTTCATTGTGACAAATGCATGGTCAGCATTGCCTTACAACATTGTAAGTCTTATTTATTGAATTTAATTTGCAGGCGTGTGTGTGTGTGTGCGTGTGTGCGTGTGTGTGTGTGTGTGTGTATTTGAAAATGGCAAAAAGAAAAAAGCGCAGAATGAGACTTTGTTGAAGCACTTCACAACAGGCATATCTTTGAATCTGTGTGAGCATTACTGAGGACTCTCGATTTGTCACTGACTTGAATTGAAATCGAATGTCATACTGAATAATTTCAATGGGAAGAAAAAACTGCCACAGGAGGTGTGAAGGTGATAAATTTAAATTCCGATCCATAAAAGAGCAGTCTCACAGAAACACTCCTAAATCTTGTGAGATTCAGCCAGAGGCCTGGAGGGGAGTGGTTTGACAAATAAGGGATTTTTAAAATAAAATGGGGCTACAACTGGGTCACAACAAAGCCCATTCCAATCCAAAAATTGTGGTTGTGGTGAAACTCTTATCTAGTTACTCAGAGACACATTTTAGTGCCCTAAAACAAATCCCAGATGCAAGCAAATCCCCAAAGGAGAAGGCCGTATCCGCCGGCTGTATTTGCATGTTAACATGTAAGTTCCATGCTGTTGGAAAATGACTGCACACTTTCTACAAACCACAATTAATTTTAAGAACTTTGTGACAAAATGATCTAATTGGAATCTAAATTTGCCTGGTTTGGGGATAACCAACCCAGTCCCCAACATAAATGTTGGCATTGTAAGTTTTTGCAAACCAGGATTACCTTTTTACATTTAAACAACGCTGTAGTTTATGTGTGATTAGGTTTAGGCACAAAACCACTTGGTTAGTGTTGGGAAAAGATCATGTTTTGTCTTAAAATACACACTTTGTGGCACTGTTCCAGCAGGAAAGGCAGGAAATTCTCAGTAAAAAAAACACTACCGCTTTTCATGGCACTATCCTGACAGGAAAAGCAGTAGTATCTGGCAAAAGCCACCATTTTTTGTGGAACTTCCCAACAGGAAAAGCCACAATGTCTCAGCAAAATCAGCCACTGTTTGTGCCGCTATCCCGAAAAGAAAACCAACATCTCGTTTAAATCGACTTTTCGTGGCCCTATCACAACAGCAAAAGCAGCAATGTCTCGCTAAAAAAACAGCCACTCTTTGTGGCATTATCCTGGCAGGAAACACAGCGATGTCTTGGTAAAAAACAACCACTTTCCGTGGCACCATCCCATCTGGAAAAGCAGTGATGTCTCAGTAAAATACAGCTGCTTTTCATGCTACTATCCTCAGTGGAAGCACAGTGGCACCTAAAAAACGCCCACGTTTGGTTTCTAAAAAACACAATGACTCGCTGAAAAACAGGCAATTTAGTTTGTTGGTCTCAATCACTGGTCTGCAGCTTGACATCCATTTCCCCTGGTTGCCATACCATCCACCATCCTCTCCACCTGCAGATGACAATTGGCTTGCGTCATTGTAGAAATGTTAATATGATGCGTATGAAACCTACAAATGTAATGTATTCGTGGTTCGCAGAGACGTACACTAGCAACATTTTCTTCCGGCAACTGGGCTGGGATAACACACGTTTTCAAACATCTCTCCTTGAAGGTGTTCATGGTGTTGCACTTTCACACCTCAGCGCACCTGGCGCTGCGTGCAGTGGCTGTGATTGCCAAATTGGATTGGTTTCAGAAAGATTTCGAGGGTGTTTTAGACTGTCAGAAAATCCAACAGGCATGAATTGTTCTGAGGCTTGTAGTGTGCGGGCATCATTCCAGCTTTGCGAGACGACATCTGATTTTTAATTTAAAAAAAAACAAAAAAACTTTTCAGCTTTCAAGTCTTTGGTGATTAGGGTTATTGCCATATGTGTATAATTTAAAAATATTCTGTGTTGGCGCCCCCCAGTGGTTGTATGAAAAAATAACACTCTCAGTAGTAAAAACAAAAAAAAAGTCATCATCTCCTGCATCATGGATCGGACCATCTGCAACAATTTTACTGGAAATGTTACTTGTACAAACAAAAACTTGTACAGCGAGCGTCATGTTAAAAAAAATTCTACCCATAGTGGCTTTAAATCCCCACATTTTGGTTTTGTCCTTTTACAGAAAGCTAATGTTAAAACGTGTTTATTTTAACATGACTTGCAAACCCACATGCATAAAATGTATGCATTATATTTACTTTAAATTAAAGATTGGTTTTCACGCCACCACATCATTTCATCCATGTGCAACATCATCTGGCAGTTTTTTATTCCCATATTTGAACACTGTATAAAGTAAGACTTGAGTGGCTGCTGGAGTGAGCTGAGCACAAATCAATAAGGTGAAAGTTCTCATGATACAATCGAAAATACTTTTTTTTTTTTTTAACCAAATCCAGGAATAATGTGCTGCAGCAGGTCCTGCCCACCTGCTCACTGGCTGCAACGTAAAGAAAGATTTGTTGTGTTGGCTCATTCTCTGCTACAGGGCCGATGGAACCTGCCAAAAGCTTCGTTAATAGATCCAGTTGGTTTAGGATACTACTACTGTTTGTCTACACAATATGATTGAAATGAAATCATTATCTCTCTGCCATCGCTGGAAATGGATTTGTAGAAGAGACCAAGCCCTGTAAGATGAAATGGAGAACAAACTCCCTTTCTGATGTAAGAAGTGAAAAAAAGAAACAGCTCCTGTGTTCTGCTTCTCTGAAATGTGTGAAATATTTGGGGTAAATTTGACAAAAAAAGACGGCCAATGGGAATGTTGGCTGACAGGTACTGTTACGGGTGTAAGAAAAAAAAAAAAGATCTTTTATTTATTTTGTGGGTGTTTGAGTTGTTAAATCAGAGCTCAGCATTAATTTTCCAAGCAGAATGCCTTTGTTTGATTTGTAACAGAGGACACTTTAGCCAGTCTGATAACTAAAGTTCAGGATGGTAAACAGCCGGGTCCTTTCCAAATGACCTTCAAGGGTTTTTCTTACCCTGTGTTCTGTCTTATGGTTTATTGTGTATTTTGAGGACATACAATAAATATTCTGTATGTACAGATGAGTTATTAAGTAACTTGTGAATGAGCACACATTTTTATTCTGCATTTTGTTTTCTATGCCTCAGCGCTGGCGATAGCTGTAGCCGAAGGCACTGTGTTTCAGGTTGTCCATCCATCTGTCTCATTATCATGAACGCAATATCTCATGAAGGCCTTGAGGGAATTTCTTTGAATTTGGCACAAACGTTGGACTCAACAATGAAGTGATTAGATTTTAGTGATCAAAGGTCAAGGTCACTGTGACCTCATCTGTCTCATTCTTGTGAATGCAATATCTAAATAACACCATGAGGGAATTTCTTCAGATTTGGCACAAACGTCCACATGGACTCAAGAATGAAGTGATTAGAATTTAGTGGTCAAAGGTTAAGGTCACTGTCTCCTCACAAAACTTGTTTTTGGCAGTAACTTAACAGTTCATACACTAATCATGGGAAGGTTTCACACAAATGCCTAAACTGATGAAATTTGAAGTGATGACATTTTATATCCAAAAGGTCAAAGGTCACTGTGACATTGATATTTTGCAGTAACACTTTTCTGGCCGTTATTCAAAGTCATAACTCAGGAACAGAAAGGGAGACATTTGGTCAGATACTGAACTGACACTAATCTTGGGTGTCCGCCTTGAAACTGTGCTGATTGTATAGATTCTCTTTGCTGCCAGGGGGGAAGATGTGTGTAAAGCATCCACACTGATTGAACTGACTGTTAAAATGCACAACTTAAGCGGATGACACAACTCAAAACAAAGAACTCAAGTTGAAGAAACCCAGTGATAATGCCATGGTGTCACAGCTATTGTTCCTAAGTCAAAGCTCGCTGCTCCAGCTCTTTTTCTTCTGCTTCTCCAGTTCTGTCATTTACTACATTTACATGCAAAAAAAAGTTCAGATTTTTGCCCATATTCCAAAAAAGACAATGCTCCTAAGTTCTAATAACTTTATATGGCTAACAAATGTAAATATTCCAATATACTCCCATTTTCATGCAGCTGCCCATACTCTGATTAACATGCCCTAACATAATCTAGAATAGTGTCATATTCAGAATAATAGGGGAATGTTTCATGCATGTAAACCTGGTTAAATATAGACATTAAAATAACCAATTTACTGACACTTTTCATTACCTTGGAATTATAAGGTTCTGACACTTTTGTCAAATTGAATTATTCATATATTTTTATTGTGTGACAATTTATCATCATTATGTGAGGTTTTTTTTTTAAGTTATGCACATTTTTGGACTTCTCCTTTAGAAAACAAAAAGGTTCTATCTCCCAGATCAAACTCTAACTTGGTTTTATAATATATATAGAGCCCAGTTCAGACTAAAGTTTCGCAATGAGACAAGTTGAAACAGGCAACTACTTGCAATGTGTGGATCTGCGATGTTCTAAAAACGTGCCGGTTCACACCAATGCAACTAGATGAGACAGTGTATCATCTCTATGCAACAACTCTCTATACCTCTGTTCTGATTTGCAGCTTTTCAGGCTTATTTTGTGTCTGAATATAATTTGTAGCTTCTTAAAATATGATAGTGATAGTGAGATACTGGCCGCAGCTGCATTTGTAGAAGTGATGAAACGGGGAAACACATAAACAAAACAAGAATACGCCACAATGATATAAGTAAGCAGCACCAATTAGTTAGTCAATGAGAATGTATGTGTGGGCAGGGCATAAGCACATATAGCGAGCAGCAGCACCGACCCACTGTCCAACACCAGCACACCATAAGGAGATGTTTCCACATGTTAACGCAGCCATCCATCTGTCTGCAAAGCCAAGAGAAAATAAAATAAAATGCAATACATTTACAGTACTTAACAAAACCTTCTCCATCTCTGTCCACCTGTGAATAGCTCACTGACCCAACAGAGCACCAGATCAAAAGGAAAGACCTCTGGTATTTTCTTTTTTTTTCTTTTTATTTCTTTTAAGATTAACACAATTAATTAAACTTGACATCCCTATTACAGAGAATATCTAGAATATCTTTATACTTTACCTGTCCCACTTTCTGTGCAGCACAGTCCTGGTTAGATGTGTTACAGTAGCTGCTCGCGTAACTTAATCTTATTGTTCCTGGAATAATGTGTTTAATAACCAACCATATTCCTATCTAAAACTGACCTCTGCACTGAACACAATATTTATTAGGCTACTGACCTTCACTTAAGCTGCAATGTATTTTTTAATTTTTTAAAGTGAAGAGTTGTTCCACAAAAAGAAATAAATGTCTTAAAAACATAATAGAAATCATTTAACTTTCTAATACACTTAGACACTCTGTTACAACACTAATTTTATGTTTTATAAAACAAATTGTAAGTATACTGTTTGTATTCCTTGAAAATCATGTTTTGCAAGATAGTGCTTCATAGTTCCAAGCAGAAAGAGTTATTAGGATGAGATGGTTCTATCTACGTTTGACCTGTCCCTAAAACCCCCATTTACAAAACTGACAGGGTTTTGATATTGTACATGTAGAATATCTTCAGGGAGTCATTTTCATGTATGAAACAGACTTGTTCCATGTGTCATTTTTGACATTGAGAATGCAAAAAAAAACCTGAAGCTCAATATCTGAAAACTAACACAGACAGTACCTTTTATAATTCTAAGGTGGCGATTGGCCCCACACTGAGCTTCCACTCTGTGTGACGAATAACTGCAGGAGTGCAACACATGGAGGTGGAAGCCCAGTGTCATTTCGTTTTGACACTTATCCCTCAGCTGTCAAAGCTAAATGAAACTTGAATGCAGTACAGGGCTTGAGGAGCTCACAGTGTGTAGTACTGACGCCCATGTCTGTATGAAGGGTGCTGGTGGAAGACCCACAGTGCTGCTGTACAGTAAGGGTCCCCTCTTTGTGGAAAGAATTTGCACAGCAAGTTGTGACTTCAAACCTTAACACAACGATAAAGGCTCTTTATCTGTCTGGCAGGCGGTGCTGATTAAACTTGTAAACAGAATCAAAGTATAAAGGAGTAAAAGGTCAGCAACAGAGTAAATTCCTGGATTCTGGGATCAAAATGTTGATCTCCTGCCTCTAGTGGTTGACAAAAACTGTGCCATGCATGTTCTTTTTATGTCAGTCTAAGTGGGTGGTCGGATAGAAGAAAAGTTGGAAGTCATCCAGTTTCCCCATTTATTGTGGGCGAGGAAGAATCGCTCATGCTTTCCTCAGTCTCCATGTCACACATCTTAACAGGCCTGCGCTGGAACAACCTGTTCCTGCTGGATAAATGTTAAAAATGACTGTGTGGAGGAGTTGGTAGGTGTTCAGCCGTGTTCTTCTATATTTAGTGGTGGTGCAGAGCTGTGCTGTTCCTGTCCAATTTCATCCTGCAGATTTTTTTTGTCCCAATTGGTGAATATATTCACATGTGCACAACAAATATTAACATCTAAAGGCCTCTCTTATATGAAATGTCCTGAGCAGGTTCATGTACCTTTGATTTTAACTGACCCCTATGTTTACTGTGTGAAGAACTCAGCATGACACCTGTCTCATATGGAAGCACTTGAAGTCGGGTTGAAAAGCCTGCCATAACCTTCTCTACATCCTTGATCTGTCTCTAAAAACCCTTTTGCTTTTCCTTGTAGTCTCAAAAACATCAATTTCATTGCAGTTATGGTGATGCATCCGGTTATAAACGCAAAAGGAACAGAGGCAGGGGCATAAATATAGACAGTGCAGGCAGTGCGGGTGGGGTGGGGCCTTCAGGTGATTCAGATTCCCACCTCAGGACTACACCTGTGGTCCAAGAAGAACTCACATGAAATTAAAAATGGTGCCATTTGCTATAGGCTATTTCCCTCCAAAATGCAAAACCATCTCGAGTACCCTGTAAGTTATTCATATCCCTTTAGTCCATAAGGCTCCTCAGATCAAAAGAATCAAAAGATGTTTTTTTTTTAATAGAAATTATTTCAAGCCATGAGTATTGTTTTAACAAGATAGAGTGGTGCTGTGATGGTATGCCAGGTGCCGTAGTCCTCTCTGATGTGCTGTCTGTGGGAGCTAGATCAAACGAAAGATTTATCATTGATTATTATCTGAAGCCTTATTTTTATACAAGTAG
Organism: Epinephelus moara; assembly: GCF_006386435.1. NCBI lineage: Eukaryota > Metazoa > Chordata > Actinopteri > Perciformes > Serranidae > Epinephelus > Epinephelus moara. Next base: position 6,238,776 of record NC_065522.1, on the reverse strand, counting down.
TCATACTGGTTCAAATTAACAATTTGATTGTAATTCCTGATCTCTGCTGAGCAACAGTTTTTTTGTGTGGAAAGAATGAAAGGCCTATTCCTTATAGGTGTCTGTCCAAAATATAGGCCTGTTGTTTTCAGTGATTTAAGCAACTAATAGCCCGGGCTACTAAATTAAGTTTTACAGTATATAAAATTATTTAATTAAATGAGTAATTTCTTATCTTCTTTGATATTTTGCTTTACAGGTATGTACTGTTGCTAGGTAACATGTATGTCGATGTTGTCTAATGTCAAGTCTCTATTTAATCATGTCACAAGACGATCCGATACAATGGCTAGTTTAGGTGCAAAATCTGTTAGGGCAGACAAACTGAGCACATCTGCAAGTTCAGCGAGCCGTCATGCCTCTTAAACATAAAAGTGACAGTAAGAAAGGACAAGGGACGAATGAATAGAAGTGGTGTGTGCATTTTATAACTGGTAACTGCCATGCACAAAGGCCCGTCACAATGGCATGCACGGTGGTAACTACCTTACGCCACTGACAGAGGTCAACGTTCAAACCCTGCTCACCCTCTCACCTCCACACACCGTACCACTCATACAGTGGCTGTAATTGTCTGTTTGTCAGTTTGTAATATTCTACAACTTGTTCACTGTGTAGTAAGAAATTAGCTTTGATTTGAGTGAGGATTTGCAGAGTGAGTGTGCTGTTGCTGCCTCACCAAAGTGTTCATCGGGGGTGTTATACACAATAGATAAAAGCACAGCCTATGAATATAGTCAGTTCATTAGAATCCAATGAGACATGTGAATAGCACAGAGTACATAAAAAGTATTTAGGACCTAACTCAATATCAAAAACCTGATAATGAAGTGCAAAAACAACACTGGTAGTTTCATGTTTGTCTATTCAGCTGTGTTTTTAGGTGGAACCAAACTTGGGAGCAACAGTTACTTTGGGTGGATGCAAATCAGAACTTACACAATTTGACATGTTAAACATTTCTCACACGGTTGAATCAACCTGGTCACACTCCCAACTCGTCAAGGACCGACGTTGGGTCAGTGGCCTTCAGCGTCAGATACCAACGCACCGAGGCATCCTTTAGCGGCGGTATGAGATGCACGGAGCGGAACCATTTTCTGATGGTCCCAGAAACTTCTCTACTTTAAGAGTGAGAACTCTTAAAGTAGAGAAGTTTGCCAAATGCTTCAGTACAAGCGGGAAAGTTTCTGGCATTCCAGATGGAGACAAGAAAAAGAGAAAGTGGCTGCTGAGACTCTTGGATTAATTTAAGATATTTTCCTCTGAGAGAATGGAGCTGAGAGGTGGGGGGTGGGGGTGGGGTGGGCGGGGGGGGGGTTGTAGAGGAAGAATGGAGCCCAGGGGGGTGGGGTGGGGACAGGGGAACGGTTCAGAGTCCAGGCCAGCCAGCAGGACATCCTGTTTGAGCTTCCAAATACCATTTCCTCCAATAAAAAGGGGGAGACCTTCGAAATAATCTCCCACAGAAGAGACACAGAGACATTGATTGTCACCCTGGCACGAGGCCAAGGCTGAGGAGAAAGGCTCCCCTCCCGCCGAGCCTCTGGACGCTAGTCAAAAAGCACCTCGAGGAAGTCATTAAAGCTCAAGGTTGATGAAAAGTCTCTCCTTCCTCCCTCATCTCACCTCGCTGCACTGTCTGAAGGCACGCCACTTGGAGAATATTTGAGTTATTTACACAGAAGCAGGTGTTGCTGCCAGGGCCACATGACGGAGATATCATTTTGATGAATTATAGTCTGAACAAAAGACCTTCTACAAAAACCCATGATCTTAAATTGTTCTGTTCTATGTTGCCAAATTGAAAGTAATATTCTAAATGTCTTAAAGTTTCAGAATTCAAAAATATTAAAAGATTCCTTAGAATACAAGCTTCAAGTCTTATAGACTTCATATGAACCGTTCTATGACAATATGTGTATGTATATAGGCAACCATCTAGACACCTACTCTTACTTACAACAACTTGGCTTTTCTTTCTGTAGCTCTGTCCAGTGGTACCCCAGAAATTTTTTATGTGGATTTGGCAGATGGGGCCACTGAATTTCTTGGGGGCCTTTAATGCAGCGATTAGACAGGTTTCATTCTATGATACTTAAGTACTGTGCGCAGCCCGTGGAAAAACACTTTGGTATTGGTATAAACAGCATGGATACTTACAGTGCCAATTCACCAGTCGTATGGGTGAAAGGGGGGGGGGGGGGGGGGGGGGGGGGGGCCCCCGCGCGGGGACGGCTCCCCGGGGGCCAGGGGGGGGGGAACGGGGGNGGGGGCCCCCCGGGGGGGGGGCGGGGGGGCCGGCCCGGGGAGCGGGGCGGGGGGGGGGGGGGGGGGGGGTGGGGGCTCTCAGACAACCTCTACCAGGGTCTCAGGCCTTAATTAGCTTGTTAGGGCTCTGGCTTGTTCACAGCCATTGTTAGGAAAGGCCAGGGGATGCAAATTTCAAAGCTTTAAAAATACTCTGACTCCTGAAACCTTGTCCCAACAATCAGCAGCCATGGGCTCCTCTAAACAGCTGCCTAGCACTCTGAAAACTAAAATAACTCATGCCCACAAAGCAGGAGACGACTCTATGAAGATAGCAAAGTGTTTGTAGGTAGCTGTTCCCTCAGTTTGTAATGTAATTAATAAATGGCAGTTAACAGTAACTGTGGAGGTCAAGCTGAGGTCTGGAAGACCAAGAAAACTTCCTGAGAGAGCTGCGGGTAGGATTGTTAGAAAAGCAAATAAAAACCACCATTTGACTGCAAAAGACCTGCAGGAAGATTTATCAGACTCTGGAGTGGTGGTGCACTGTTCTATTGTGCAACGACACCTGTACAAATATGACCTTCATGGAAGAGTCATCAGAAGAAAACCTTTTCTGTGTCCTCGCCACAAAATTCAGCGTCAGATGTTTACAAAGGAACATCTAAACAAGCCTGATGCCTTTTGGAAACAAGTCCTGTGGACTGATGACGTGGAAATAGAACTTTTTGGACACAGTGAGCAAAGGTGTGTTTGGAGAAAAAAGGATGCAGAATTTCATTAAAAGAACACCTGTCCAACAGTTAAACACAGAGGTGGATCGATCATGCCTTGGGCTTGCGTTGCAGCCAGTGGCACGGGAAACATTTCACAGGTAGAGGGAAGAATGGATTCAGTTAAAGTACTGACCATGCAGGGTGCCCAATCTTTTGCTCCAGGCCCTTTTCCTTTTGCTATTTTGAAACTATAAAAGATTTAATTTTGCCTAAAATATTGAAGATAACTTAATGCCTTCTGGAGATCAGTTCATCCTCTACTTACTTAACTATTCACAGTGAATGAAATTTTGACCAGGGTGCCCAAACTTTTGCACACCACTGTACTGAACAGATAAAGAGCAGATTTCCCGGTCAGCTTGATGGTGTGTTTCATTCTGCAAGATGTTGTTTCCATTTTCTATTCATTCCAATTCATCATAAACACTTCTTGTTCACTAGGTGCAAAATGGAAAACATCTGCCTTATGTCGAGTCACTTTTATATTTAATTCAGATGAAATATGTTTGGTGTGTGGAGCTGACTTAAAGTACATCCAAATATGGTATGAGAGTATGAAATGTGGAGGGTCCAGCTCATGTAAATCTGCTGTATCAGAGCTCCTTCAAAGTGTTTATTCATATTTGCCTTTGCAGCCTATAGCTGTCTCTTCCGTTGGGTAAGCTGATAGCAAAATGAAGACCACCAAAGCATGCGTGGTCTCTGTTTGCAAAGGGATTTCAGCCCCCTGACCACTTGGCCATTGTCATCAAATTTGCACAGAGCTGCAATGATTCAAAGACACTTATCATATGCTTTTGGCTTGCTTGTGTCCCCTGTTTCCCCCTGTGGCCAATCGTGTTGACCTTCCTGTCAGCTCCCCTGTGGAATTCTGGGTGGCAGGCGGTTCTGCCTTCCTCCCTCCACCCCCGCTCACAGAATGCATACAAATTAGCCTTTCAAATATCAGATCAAGTTATGTAAAGAACAAAAGCAAAGCAGACTTCAAAGGGGAGGGACGAAGAGGGATGCTGCACGCAGAGGCTTCAGCCAGCTCTCTCAACCGGCCCAGTCCTCAGACGCTGTGGTGGATTTGATTATTGTTTTTAACTCCCCTCCTCCCCCTCCTCCTCCCCTCTGCTCCCCGAGACCCCCTGCACTACCAAAATGGGTCCAGCCTTTTGGAGCGGATCCCAATCCCAAACCTGGTCTTTGATTTCGGGGGGCTTGGCACTGCTCCTTCTCCCCCTGCTTTGTTCCTCTTGATGGATCTAGGCGGGCCGGCGAACCGTGACCCTGCCAGCCCACCCCGTCTGTGTGAGCGCACACACACACACTCACACACACTAACAGACAATGCCAAGCCACCAGAGAACCCAACAGGAAAGGAGGGGAAAATGGAGGAAAAAAAAATGTCGACAAATGTGCTGAAAGCATCTGTGAATCAAAGTCTCATCCCTGACAGAGATTACAGGCGCGGTGAGTGTCGTTGCTGCTTTCATTGTGTCTGTTCTGATAAGTTAGCCATGTGTGATGGGCGAGGAGGAGAGTCTGGACCGCTGCCTATTCAGCTGCTCTGAACCACCTGCCACCAGATGGACCCGAGTGTGAACTTGAACAAGGAAGAGGGGGAAAAAAAACCACTTCAATTCCCAGCCCTCCCGGCAGCCGCCTCATTTTCTCTCTAACTGTGTTATCAAACCCAGCATTATATCTGCTTTGTAGTGTGCTCGGTGCTGAGTTGACAAGCTTTTACAGTCGCTCGCTGCAGAATGTTTCATGCTGCGAACTTTTTGTGTGCTGACCCTAAAAACAAAGCAGCTGCTTGTCAGGCAGCTTATGAGAGGCTACAGGAAATCACTGAGACATCTTTCACTGACCAGCATGTGGATAGTGCTTTATTAAATAGCCTACACTCATACTGATGCGGAGTTCACTCCTACATTCAGAACACTATAAACTATATCCAATTAAAATTGATTCCAATTTATTACGACTTGGGTCTTATGCTGTAATTCTGGCCATAATTTCTGTCAGTTATGATAACATTGCATTCACTAGGCCTGTCCAACAAGGTCTCCTAGAAAAATTACATGAAGAACACCAGCTTGCCTAGCTTGCCATGGCTAACTTTAGCTTAGATTATGACCAGCCGCCCAGCTAGCTAGGACCTGGCATTGGTTGCTTCGTAGCCGATAGTAATTCACAAACCAGCCCCAGAAATCTGAATAAATTAGCTGATGTTATCCACTCAATACAGTATTTGGCTACGTTTGCTAGCTAGTAGTTCATCCGGGAGCATGCCTATGTTCCCGCAGCCCTATGTTCCCGCAGCCCTATGTTCCCACAGCCCTATGTTCCCACGGCCCTATGTTCCCACAGCTCTATGTTCCCACATTTCCTTTTTCATAAATTTGTATCAGATTTTATCATTTGTATCAGATTTTATCCCCCTTTCTCCCAATTTGGTAGCCAATTACACCCAACCTATTACCCCCCTAACCCTAACCCTAACCCTTGTTTACATGTGTGTTTGTTTACACAAGTATGTCACCAACATTTCAGCCAACATGATGCCAGAATAAACAGCAGGGTTTTCCCAGTTAACAACAACAACAGCCTGTCACAGGTTACAGTGTGATGATTAGAGGAGAAATGGCAGAGCATAAAGGTCCATGTGGAAAAAAAAGAACTTGGTCATTTAAGATTTGATAAAAGAAGGAAATCACCTGTTGATTTATATATATATTGTTTTATATTATTTTAGGGCCATATCGCCCACCGCTACCATGTCTCACGCAAGCGCACACACGTGAGCGTGGTGGACAGAGGAGCAGTTCGACCTACAGGCTACAGTGAGGCTAAAAACAGAGTTCAAATAACGTTTTTCCAAACAACTTTTTATGTTGGGGCTTCAGGACACTTAGATCACTATGGACGAGCAGTATGGAGATATTTTGTGGTTTCAGTTATGTGTTTTTGGACGTTTGAATCTGGGGCGCTGTAAGTGAGTTGTGTTGCTACCCCCTCTCCCCTTGGATCTCCGCAAGTGATGTGAGCTACCCCCTCTCCCCTTGGATCTCCGCAAGTGATGTGAGGACTCTAAAACTTCACCTGAGCCTCAGTCGGCATATGGGTGAGTAGATAATGGCTGAATTTTCATTTTTGGGTGCACTATCCCTTTAACTTACCATAAAACTTCAGTTAAAGGCCTAGTCCCAAGTAAACACCCAGTTGCTTTTACTAGCCACATGTGGCTACACGTTTTTACAAATAAAGGCCTGTCGTAATTAGACGCCTGGTCAGTTCATTTTTAAAGAAGTTCTTTGGATGAATAAAACTGGATTGTTAACTACCCACTTGAGCTAACATCAGTTAGCTGTTAAGATTACAAACAGATTACATACAAATATAAATGTTTAAACTTTTGTCTATATGAAGATGCTACACATCGTTAGCTTGGTTTATTCCTTTTTACTGAAACCATGAGCACCAGAGAAGTCCATAAGTCATACAGATTCACCCGTATGACGAACAAACAAGTGGTGACTCCCTTCTTGTGAAGCTGTGATAAAGTCAGAATATGTGTCCATTCCTTGATTACCAAGTAAGTTATTTATATTCCTTAACCCTTGTGTCTGATGTGGACAAAAATGTCCATTTTCATTTTTCAATTCTTGATTGTCTCGCAGTGGTTAGGGTTATTGCCATGAAATTTGGTAAAAGGTCATCATTTTTCACCAACTTTGGAATTCAAAAAAAA
>NC_065522.1:6184765-6229383 GCF_006386435.1 Epinephelus moara | reverse complement strand
ATAGGACCCTATATACTGGCATTTAAAGGGTTAAAAGTCTGAAATTAATTGAATATTTGGTATGGATCATCAGAGGAGAAGTAGAATAGAAGATCTATGCAAAAAAAACTGGGAAAAAATATTAACGGATACTATTTTTATGGTGTTTTTTCCGTGGACATTTTTGTCCTCATCGGGTAAGAGTGTACCTAAATGAGGACCAGACACAAGGGTTAAGTCCACAAGGATCCGCTGATCAGAAGAGTCAAAGGTGTTTTTCATAAAAATTAATACAAGTCATGAATACTGTTTTAACAATAGTGGTGTTGTGTTGGTTTGGCGGGTGCCATTATCCTTAGGTGCCATGAAACAAGTGTCATAATACATAATTGATTGAATTTTTTTACAAATAATATTCATGGTTCAAATAAATAATGTGGTCATATTTCCCTATCTTTGCTGAGCAACAGTTTTGTGTAAAAGGCATTAAAGGCCTGTCCCATAAACGCCTGTCCCTAATATAGGTCTGTTGAGTTCAATGATTTAAGCAAATAACAGCCTGGGCTACTAATTTAAGTTTTACGATAATCATTAAAAAGTAGTGCTGACACTGCACTTTCATAGCAAATAGCACTATTAACCAGCACCACAACAGAATGAATCTAGTATGCTTCTGTCCTGTCTTGTTCTATTTAACTCATACCGGAAAAATGCCTATAACTGCCTCTTCCCAAATTTGTAAGACATTTTCTGTTTGACTACTCTGCCTTTAAAGTGATATTGTATGTTGTTGCACGCTTTTTAAATGGCATACTTTATCATCTATGGGCTTGGTGAAAGGTATCAAGTATTTTCAAGTCAAAAGGCTCAAGTCCAAGTGAAGCCACCAGTCACTGGTGTTTAAGTCCACCTCTGTCAGCTAGTCTCTACCTGTGTGTCTGCTGTTTGCTGCTGAGCAAGTAGTGTACAGAGAGTTTATCTGAGCTTTGTCACTGAAATCAGCTGCTGCTGGTGCTGCTGTTGGAAATGGCTGTAATGAGAGCTGTGAGACTGAACCATAGACTGTATATAAAGATGGTTGACATATCTCCACTTACCCCAGCTGTACAGAAAAGAAGACAAAGTATCCACAATATGGCCGCTGCTTGCACTGGTGACATCATTTGAAGCCATTTGGAGTCTGCACAGTAGCAATCTCTGTGAGTTCCTGCCCATACACCTGCTCAACCAATCGTGAATGGTGCCATTCAGAGCAAGCATACATAGCTGTCAATCATGACCTCAGTTCCCCTTTTTGTATCATCAGATTTAAGGAAATAACCAAACTAACTAGAAAAACAAGCACTTGAACAAACGACAGCGTGATAAAAAAATACCTAAAATAACTAATATTTTCGGGAAAAATATCCGCTAATATGGTGGGGGTGGGGTTTTTGAGCTGTGCTGCAGCCAACCATCAGGGGGCGATCAAAATGTTTTGGCTTCAATTTGGGGAGCTGTTATTTGCAGGCCATAAAACCAAAACAATGAGCTAAAAGCAGCTAAAAGACCCCATAAAGCTGAGGAGAACTGCAGAGTTGAGTTTAACTCTCTGTGAGTTCATCACTATGAGAGAACCGTTCACATTACACATAAAAATATTGATCTGAGAGAGGCTTATAAAAATATTTCAATATTTCAACGGTGGTACTGCCAAAAACAGCAGTGAGATAGAAAGTGATGAGATGAGGGAAGGAGAGTGTTCTCAGGTCTCTCTAAACCTGCATTACTAATGGATTATACAACACAACTGAACGCTTCTCACAGTGACTCTTCTAACAATCCTCATAGTTTATTAATTTATTAGATACAGAATTCTGCTGTCTTCTTTCAAATATCTGACAGCACAATCAGAGAAAGTAAAGATGTTATGTTGGTATTCCTGTATAATTCATGTTTGTACACATCCTGGAATTAAAACGTTTTATAGGGTATTTATGACATCATCCATGCAGTTGACATAAATAGAAATAGATAGGCATCAACTGATGTTGGCATACTCCTCTCACCTCAATATATATCCTGCACTCTTTTTGATCACTCTTTTACTGCATGCCTGCTGCCTCACTGCTTCCCTGTGAGCCATGCTGTCACTTTCTTTTACTGCTGTTCATCACTTCCAACCCAACATCAGAAGTTCGTATCATCACTCCTCTGCTGAGCTGAGCTCTGAGTTTTCTTGTGGGGAGTGATGAGTTCAGAACCCAGACACCACAGATCAACTCTGTACATGTTACCTGGCAGACTGAGCTGTATATACCCTTAATCATTCCTACATTTTTACAGACTGATCAGACATGAGAGGAACATTTATTGTGCATCTGAAATAAAGATATATTTAATACATAGCTCTGAAGAAGGTGAAACAATACGTGTGTTTAATAGCTCTCTGCAAAAATTAAACTGTGCTGCCTGCAACTTATACATTAATGCAACAGCATTTAATTCAAATTTGAGCTGTGCTGAAAGTGTTATGGAAATGTAACTCTGTCTGCCATCATTACTTTCACATAAAAGTGACTCAAGGGCTTATAATCTCTGCCAGGTGTAGCCTGGAGGCAGTGGCGTAAGGAAGTTACGACGGGCCCCAGTTCACACTATTAAGACGGTAGTGTACACTATGGTGCATGTATTGTCTTAACACAAACACAGACTTGACACTGGACAACATCAACATACATATTACCCAGCAATCATCACTGCATATCTTTTTAAAAAGTAAGAAATAAATGATTTAATTAAATGTTTTTATAGTATATTTATACATTGTATAGCTTATATAGAAAAAGCATATAATCTTGTTTTAGATAGCTACTGACTATTAAAAAAATGAAAATAAAACCATAACACAGATGGGTTTACCTTTTTGAGGATATATAGCAAATGGCACAGTTTTGAAATTAATAATATTCTTTTTTTAATAATTTATTTTAGAACACAGGTATATTTCTGAGGTGGCAATCTGAATGACTTGCAACGGCCCACTCTCTTAACTGGACCCCTCCACCTCCACTACTGCACTGTCTTTATTTATTCCCCTGCCTGGAGGGCATCGTGTGTTTGGTCGTATGTTTGCATGTATGTGTGTGTGTGTGTGTGTGTGTGTGTGTGTGTGTGTGTATCTATCTGTCGGCACTTAATCTCGTATACTACTGGACCAATCAGCCTAATATTTTGTGTACACATTTATGGCTGTATGCCCAAGGACCTCTTATGGTTACAGTGATTCACAATCATTGAAAAAAAGTTTTATTGACTGTTTTATACCATCATTGACTGCTAACTCCATACTGCTCTTAACTGGCTGGCAGGGGCCACAAGTCCTCAATGAAATCATGTAGCAAAAGCATAGCGAGCAAGGAATTTCCTGAAATAATCTCAGCTAAAAACAAGAAGCCTTACTGTCTGTTGCGGGACACGTTAACACACACTAATTTTGAGCATCTGCAGGTTGATTACATACTATATATTATGATCTACTAAAGTTAGACACAAAACAAGATGAAAAAAAAAAAGTTTTTGTTATCTTCACTGTAAGGGAGTGGGATGGGACAGTTCCACCGCACACAGCTGCACGCTAGCATTGTTTAAATATAACAGTCAGTTTATCTTTAAAGTCTGTTATAAACTAAACTCAAAAGCTACACTACAGTGATTACTTACACTTGGTTAAAGGAGTGTCAACAAAATACCAGCAAGAGAAAGTACTATAAGAAAACTTAAATAAGGCTCTGTTTGTCGGTGTCTGACGCCACAAGTCACTGCCAAAGCGCCAGATTTTGACGACTTTGGAGTGAGACTGGGTTGTGCCATCAGCTCCGACGGCTGCAGCTGAAACGTGGGCCCCTGGCAGAGAGCTGCACCCTACTGAGTTCACTTTTTTAATTAAAAGATGAGACAGACGTAAAATTTAAATGACACATTTATGTAACAAGCTGCATGTTGGAAAGCTGTTGACAAATGCGTGCAGAACACATGGTTTGCAAAATGGTTAGTTGTGATGTCAAGTCTCAGTGGTTTGTTATTAATGGTCTAAAACAGGCAAAACCACTGGTGTGGTCCTTTGAAGTCAAAGTCAAGGTATTAGTGGATTCATCAACGCACATTTTGCATCATTTCCTGTACATGCAGTACAATATGGTCTATATTGTCTCTTACATACCTGCCAGTAATGTCACTGACTAAACATTAGTACAGCATGTACTTTATAGTACAAAGTATGGAAATCAAAAAGAGAGTCTTTTCAGAGACAGAGGAATTGAACAGCGGTCTTCTTCACAGACTGTAAATTCTTCATCTAACTTGCAATGACGTGCTGCTATGAGCTCTGTAAAACCAAATAACTGCTAAATTCATCCAGTGAGGCCAGATGTGCTAATGGCTTCCAGAGAGCACCGCAGAGACCGTCCAGCCTGAAGGTAGGTAGGTGAACGCCGCTGTTTCACTTCCTGCACTTTAATTAGAACCAAATTAAAATTACCCCCCCATCCCCTTTAATGGCTGCGTGGTGCCCTGCATGGCTGGAGCTGGGGGAAAGCCTCATTAGCACCCTGGTTGTCACCAGGCCTACAAAACAATTCATCAACAGCCGAGCAGACACAAAGAGACCGAATTTTGAAGTACATTCCACTCATGTTGACTTTTAGAGAAGCCTTTGATCCGTGTTAATCCTAATACAGACACTTAATACTCAGTCCACAACAGTTTGGGGGAAATAATCTAGTGCAAATTTGTAGCAGTCAAGAAAGGAACGAGAGCTAAAGAAGGAGAGAAAAAACTTCTCAGCCGAGTTTTGGAATTTCAACTTTTCATTCAGCTTAGAAGCTCAACTGTGAATTGTATTGAAGTAAAAAACCCTTAAAAGAGATCTGGGAGGAAATACTGATAACTTTCAAAAAAAGAATTCAACATTTTTCAAAATGTGCTGCAGGGATGATGTTTTTCTATAGGTCAAGGCAAAAGTTAGCATTGTCCTGGTACTCTTGTCAAAAAGCCTATGGTGTTTTTCCATTGGATTTGGATTATTGCAGTAAATAAGCTCTGTGGCAAACAAACATTGATGATACTCGCATATTTTGTTCAGCAAAATAATCCTCACAAATGAACAGCATTTTTGTGATTCTTAAAGCCCAAATGCAATCACCAGAGGCAAAAAGCTAATGTTAAGCAATAGCCGCACTACACCACAGTCACATGACCGTGGTGTCGCCACCACAACAAGACTGTTAAGCCATGTTCGGCGTGATGACGTTCTGTAGTCTATTTAGCAACTTGTTAGCGACTGCCTTTTTTAAGACAGCAGAAGGCTTCAAAATGTATGAGTGGGGTATTTACTGATGTATGTTCTGAACTAAACCTAAAAGTCTCTTCAGCTCGTGTTAACCACAGACCATGTATTGGGCATCTAACCAAAAGCCAATTCAAAAAAACCACTGACTTCAACACAAGGGAACCGGGAGTGCTAACATGCTAACTCATTTCCAGGTTTTAGGACTCATACCTGGGGCACACAATTATTACCTTTGTCGCATGTCACCTCCCACTCTCATCTCTAGTCACCTGTCTCCAGTTTTTTATCAAAAAGTAGCCACAGAGGACACAGTTAGCCATGAAGACAAAAAGCAAGGGAAAACGGTGAGCCTGGCGCTGTCCAAAGTTAAAAAGATGAGCTACATGCTAATGTTAGCATACTAACATGCTCACAATGGCAATGCTGATATTCTGATGTGAAGTAGGTGTAATGTAAGTGCTATAATGTTAGAGAAAGTCAGTTTAGTGTGTTAGCATGCTACTAATTGCTAATAAACACTAAGGGACTGTTTGTTACTTATGGGGGGTGAAAAAGGGGGAGGCACTTTAAATTTATGAGTTATGATTTTCGATTTAGCTCAGAGGAGGGACATTCAGCTCTAAATTTTGAATTTATTTTAAATACCCTCAGAACCCCAAAACCAAAGACGGCAGAAACTGGGAAATATTGTTATTTATGATGGAGGGAGGGGTTGTGCATTTTCCCCCAGTCACTCAAGGGGGCTAAAGAAAAAAATATGTGTATCTCCAGGGAGAGTCATGATTAAAAAAAACACCCACAGTCACACCAAAGCCATACCCCTCTGATAAGTAAAGTACAGTCCCTAAGCGCAAACAGGCCTACAGCTGAGGCAGATGTTAGGTTTATTTAATTATAAACTACTGGACACAATGAAATGTTGGCCTAATGATGGTGCTTGATAAAAACACAGACGATCACCAAAGTTGTTCATCAACTCATCCAAAGAAAAACATGAATGTGTAAACCACATTTCATGGCAATCCATGCAATAGTTGTTCTGCTAACTCAAATGGAAGAAAAGTAAAAATGTCTGCATCAATCCAGGAAAACCGACGAGCAGACTGAGCTGACCCTTTCCCATGATTCAGTACAGTTTCAAGAGTTTTGGTGCCATCACATATGGGATCAGTTTACTAATTATTCCTCTCATTATTTCCACATAAATGAGGCACAATGATGAGTGCACCCAGGTAGTGTCTGGACTCATTTGTCCAGTTAGGACCTCGGCCTCTCCTGCATCTTTGATTAGTTTGGACATGCCAGCAAAGACCAGCTGCAGTGCTGCGTGCAAGCCAAGTCTGTGTCACACTGAAAAGTTTTCTTAATTATTTTAAATGCCACATCTGATTTCACTAACACAAAGGATAAAAAGAAAACAATTTGACTTTGAGAAACCCTTAAACTCCTGCTCCTTATCTGACACTCATTCATTAACTAGGAATTTACTGTTTTCTCCTGTTTGTCTTGATATTGAACTATTCCATTAGGAACATCTCCTCCTGAAACTGAAACACTATAGATCATTTCATTTTCTGTTTGCCCAGATAAATGTTTGCTCTGTCTATTGGCTCTTGGTGGGAGGCCTGCACAGAGGAGCGCATCAATCCATATGTGCAGCAGCTGGATCCACCAACACTGGCTGAACCAGCACATGTGAGGAAGCTAAGCTTACTGACTACATTACAAAAGAACTAGTTTTATAAATCAAAAAGTGAAAATAGAGAATCAGTAAAGATCAGTTGTTGCCACTAGGGGCTATTAAAGGTTCTCAAAGGAGAACTCCACTGATTTTACACATGAAAGTGTGTTTCCAGGTTTTGGGGACTTCTACTGCATATGTGAAGAAAAGTTGTATCATGATGTGTTTACACAGAGTGCAAATAAAACAATTTGTGCAAGTGAATTATATGTAAAGTCAATGTAAAGACATGATTAGATGTGAAGGGAGTAGCGCGATTTTGCGTCATATGCTTATTCATGAGAGTTGACAAATTTCGCGACCAAATTTGCGCTGCGATAGCCGATCAGCATTGAGACCCTCTGGGGATGTACCACGTCGAGAACATTCATTCATCGATTCCATGATTTCACACGTGTATGGCACATGTTTCTTCTGAACACTTTAAAGACTCTGACGTTTTCTTTTGGTGCCACCCCTCTGGGTGGTGCCCTAGGTGGCTGCCTATGTTGCCTATAAGAAGATCCACCACTGCGTCTTACTTACAGCGCCCCAGTCCAACCCGGCATTACATACCATCACTTTCTCCATAGTCACTGTATCTGTGAGTTCCTTTGTCAGACTTTGTTCATGTTAATGTGTGCTTTTGTTTGAAAGGTTGTATGTAGATATATAACATCCTGACATGTTTGATGAGCTAGTCTCGTAGAGCCAGACCTATCTTGCACTGTGCTACCGTGGAGAAAAGTCTGGCTAAACCCAGGATACTTCCACACTAAGGGAAAAACAAACACTTTCTTTAAACCAATCACAAGTATTTTGGGTGGTGCTAAGCCCAGGATGCAACATGGTTGCCTTTACAAAATGGTGTTGGAGGCGAGCACTGGCATTAAAATAGCTAAATCAGTGCAAAAGCAAAGCAGCATAAAAACTTTGATGTCTTAGCATATATATTGCTAGCTTGGAGGTTGTTAATGTTTCACACACAGCGTTACAGCAAAGTATGGTGATAGGTATGGCAATGTGAAACTAGTTTCATGTAGCGACAGGGATTTTAAAAAGGGTATCCAGCAGGGAGCAAGATAGACAGCTGATGAAAGGATTTATACCCATAGTCTATAGAGCCCAATACAGTCTTACAGAAATACATGAAATGGACACAATCTCTTAACAATTGATTATCTGGTGATGGGCGTGAAATGTGTTCAAATTACGTGCTGCTAATGTAATGTATGTAACACCAATGTATCATGAAATGGTCGCAGTTTGGTTTGATTAAGGGAAAGAAAAAACACTTGGCTATAGGTGTGCATTAATTTAATATTGTGTATGTTCAATAAAGTGGGATAGCAGATAGCTTATAACATCACATCCATCTTACTGTAACTGAACTACTGACAACAGAAAAGATTTCTGGGTAATGAAATAAAAAATAAAAAAATAATAATAAAGACATATCTCTGCCTTAACGAAGGCTTGCTAGAGTAGGTTTGTTAGTGTAGTTTCAAAATGACTATTTAAAATGCAGCTTCCAGTTTGCCAGTAATCCCCATGAATCCAACTTCAATAAGTCTTCAATAAGTCAGAGATGGTTTTGTCCCCACAAATCTGCCTGGAGATGCGACAGATCGCCGTTACCCCACTGTCTGGGATCAAAGTGGACATTCACCTGTGTTTTAAAAATAACTTATCAAGTGAGACGGATGTAAAGAAAACAAACACTGGAATAACGTAGGTCTACCTGTCACAGTTTTTATATGTTGAATCCACATTTTTTTCCTGTTACAGCCTCATCATAATCATAATATATAATCATAATTAGCAATGCCAGTCATTCTGAGAGGAGCACTTCCCAAAGACATGTCTGGTGCTTAATAAATACAGACCTTGGCTTCTAGTTATATGAGCTCCATACATCAGAGACTTACTGAGGTTGTGGTTGGGACTTGATACTGTCATGGGCTTGTAGTGGTGTTATAGTGTCATCTGGTGGTGGTCTGGTTAAAGGATGGCTGGAGAGGATGATGATTTAGAAGATTTTACTCTGAGACCTGTCCCATCTGGACCCACGGAGGTTCAAGATTTATGTTCTTTACTTGGTGTTTAATGATCCACTTCTGTTAAATTAAATATATTTTTCTGAGGTGAAACTTTGCTGTAAAAATCTTAAATATTCATTAGTCTTATGTAATGTATCAAATTTCATACAGAACACTGGATGACCACCTTATGTTTTACATTTATGCACTCAGGCTTTCTATAACCTAAAGACTAAACCCACTATTAGTACCTTTCAAAGACATTGATCATTGCATCAGTCTTTTAATTATTCCAGTTCTACAATCTGCCATTTCTCTAAACATTCTGTAATAGCTGCAGGACAAAGCCAACTGATTTTGTTGAACTTCAAGTGTTACCTGTATGTTCTATTCATTCTGACTTTTAATCAACCATCTCACTTTGAAACTAGGAATGCAGTCAAACTGCCGTCATGCAATAAGCCATCCATACACAATATGCAAAACATTATGACTGTGCCAGTCCAGTCTTTATTCAGGAATCCAAAAATGACTACAGGGGTTTTCCCAGTTCATGTCAGTCCAGTGGTAAACGGATGTAAAACATGCTTTGCAATACATGCAACTACACATGGCTGTACTAATGGTGCGTGCTAAGCATGGCATGGTTCTTTCCACTCGCAGGCTGTGCTTGTTCTTCGTTTTGTTGATCATGGTGGATTCTTTCAAAACTGGGAAGGTTAAGACCACTAAAGCCTAACACCACATGTACACCATCCACACTGGAGAAGCCAACACAACACCTACAAGTGTAGAAATGATAACAGAAACAAGCCCATAAAAATGCAAGAACTTAAAGAACAAACTGCAAATGCCCAATAAGAGCTTTATTAAAACACCACTTTGAACATGGGAATGCCACAAAAGCAGGTTTCAACACAAAAACTGCAGCACCAGGACAAAAAAAAACACAAAAAAAAAAACACAGCCAGAACACAAAAAATGAGCTTCTCTGAAGCCACTTTTAAAAAAATACCCCAGGTGAGTAAATGCAAGCTCAACCATACAAATAACTCCTAACGGTGTTCTAATCTAAGACATTTAACCACTTGATGCAGACTTCGTCCTGAGATGGCACGCCTTTCCAGAGCACTTCAGGTTATACGGTCTTCTGCTGGCCCTTCTTTCCAATCAGAGACTTGTGGATGTGAGGGATCACACCTGAAATGGAAGACAATGGATGAGCCATTAACAGGGACGCAAAGCACTGCCTGTTTAAAGTAGTTGAAAATCATAAAAAATGATGACAGCAACACAAGCTAGACAACAGATTGGTCATGATTAAGAAGAAAGGGGCATGTTTCTATGTGCTGTAATATTAATCTTTATTTAGGAGTGCTGTTGTCTCGGCCTCTGAGATGCAATGGGCATTTCTCACCATTTTATAGGCTTATGCAGTTATTAAAAACCATTAGCTGTAGCCCTAACTCAATATTTTGCATTAGCTATGATGAGTGTAACAAAAGTGAGTGCCTTTAAAGGAACATATATACACGTGATTTTAACTTATTGTAATTATATCAAAGTTTAACAACGCTCTCTTTTCACTGCCATCAAAGTGCAGAACTGTCTCCTTACCTCCACCAGCAATAGTGGCCTTGATAAGTGAATCCAGCTCTTCATCTCCTCTAATGGCCAGCTGCAAGTGGCGTGGGGTTATACGCTTCACCTTAAGATCCTTTGATGCATTTCCTGCCAACTCCAGAACCTGAAAGAAAGCCATAGGTTTAGATATATGCACGAGGCAGAAAAGTGCAGCTCTCCGATGCTTTACTTTTAAGTATACGATGTAAGATAGATGGGGGTTGGCGTTACCTCGGCCGTGAGGTATTCGAGAATAGCCGCGCTGTACACCGCTGCGGTGGCTCCCACTCTACCGTGGCTGGTGGTTCTGGACTTGAGGTGTCTGTGGATACGACCCACTGGGAACTGCAGCGATAACAAAGAGAGCAAATTGGTGGTGAGAAACAAAGGGTTCACTGGCCTCACGGTGACAGACGGCCAGCTGGGTAACCTCTGCGACGTCTGTTAGCTTGTGGTAGCATAGCCGAGGAAATGAATGAATTTCAATGGACAAACCTGCAGTCCTGCTCTCTGCGAGCGCGAAATAGCCTTCGTCTTGGTCTTCCCGGAGTCTTTACCTGCCTTACCTCCAGCCTGGAAACCACAGACAATGTCAGTGAATTTACAGCCACCAATTCGTATATTACCGTGGTACAACATTACTTAAAAGTCTCGCCAATTTTACCGCCCGTTACAGCGGTCTGGACCAATTCTACTGCTAGCTTAATATGCTAACTTAGCTAGCATGCTAAGCTACTACAACAGCTAACGCTAGCGGCTAATAGTTAGCCATTCACCGAAATGTACTGGCGGCTATTTCACATGTTTTGCCGACAAACCACAAGCACACACAGTTTACCGTTCGGATATGTCGCTAAGACGATGTGAAATGCTCACCATATTTAAAATCCACAAATAATTTCTGAAGCTGCAGCACAAACTCGAGTATCTTTCAACCGAGTAGCGACTGTTGGTTTGAACTACAACCCCCGCCTTCGATTGTCCTTAATATATATCCGATCTATATCCGGGTAACTGCAAGGAGAGCACTAGCCAATCACATTTTGTCATGTGTTTCCTGCCACGGCGTTCAGCCAATGGACGCGAAAAGATCTCACTTTGCGGGAACGGGGTACATTTCCGTTCAAAGTAATGATGGGTAATGTAGTTTAGAGCGTTTATTCCTATTGTCGTCTTCATAATTAAAGAAGTTACTCTGAACTCTGAAAACATTTTTCTTTCGCGGCTAACTCATTCGTTTATTTGATTTAGAGACGAGCAATAAATACATAGTATCTGACGTTGTCGCGTCATCAGGCCGAGTTGATATGTTACGTGAAAATATTGGCAGCATTTGTTTGTTCAGCTTACTATTTATCAAGACATGAATCACGCTACAGGAAAAAATGCTCACTAATATTATCAAAATGACACAGTGGACCCTCAACATGGCGTCGGTTGCATACACAACATATTGCCCAGTAGGCCTAATGTAAATATCTTTTTTTTCTTTGACTATGAAAGAGATTATAGCAGCAACAGAATCAGCAGCTACAAATTGTGTGGAAATACATTATTTTTCTATGATTAAAAACCAAGCACTTTGTGTAATCACTGAATGTTTCTGTCTTTAACAGTGTCACTGATGTGAACACTGCAGTTTCACATCAGTTTCTTGTCCTGTTGTAGTTTCTTACAGGGGCCACATGAGGACAGTGAATGCTCATGACTGTACATTGTCTTTGCTCTAAAGCCAACACCTCTACTTCACTATACTCAGTGTTGCTAAGCAGTAAACTACATGTAGTTCCCCCACTAGTTTCACTACCGTTTGCAGGTGTTGGGTGGAAGTAACATAACATTCAAATCTCAGTAGCTTTTTCAGTAGTTAATTACTTTGGGTCACATCATTTAGGTAGTTAATTACAAACTACATATTCATAGTATTCTCTGGACATTTTTGCCATGTAATATGGCACAATGCTTCAGCTCATTGGTCGTTTTTGTCATTTTACGACAACCACCTGCTATTTGTCTAAAATCACTGCTGGTTTGCGATCAAGAAGTCTGCAATCAAAAGCGATGAATTTCCCAGAAGGTTTAGCATTTTCATGATGCCGCCCCAACAATTTCTCCCTATCCTCTCCTTAAAACACATCCTCAGGCTGCTTAGGTGTGGAGTGGCCTGCCCAAGTCTGTAAATCAAACACACCTACACTTCACTCTGTGTTAGTCCAGTTGTACCTCCATGTAACAATATGAGATTCTAGACTCTGATTGTGATCTTGTGATGCCATACATTTTTTACCAGCATGGTAAACAAGATGGACCAAAAAAAAAAAGTTGGTGAGTCCCTACGTCACCTCTGAAGCTGTCATAGAGTCAGGCTATTTGTCCATTCCCGATTACCTGATAAGTTATTCATATTCCTTTAGTCCATAAGGGTCCTCAGATCAAAATTTAACACAAGAGTCTTTCATAAGAATTAATCCAAGTCATGAGTATTGTTTTAACAGGATAAAGTGGTGCTGTGTTGGTATGCTGGGTGCTGTGAAACAATTGTTGTAACTCTCTGTCTCATTGATGTGCTGTCTATTGGAGTCCGATCAAATGAATGATTCATAATTAATATGTTATTTGAAGCCAAAATTTTTGTACAAGTAATACTCAGACTGGATTAAATGATCAATTTGATTGTATTTCCCGATCTTTGTTGAGCAACAGTTTTGTGTGAAAGGAATTGAAGGCCTATACCATATAGATGCCTGTCCCAAATATAGGCCTGTTGAGTTCAGTGATATAAGCAAATAATAGCCCGGGCTGTTAATTGAAGTTTTACGGTAGTTTAACTTCTTTTCACTGGGAAGTAGCTATAGTTTGATCAACTACAGTTTTAATGTCATTTCCTCAACACTGACTATACACTACCACACATTATAGTGATAAATGTTATGTCAAGTTTTAGATGCAGTGTAACGGCCAAATGTGACGTAGCTGTGTGTCTTTGCATACACATGTCCAGCCGATGTAGTTTTCAATAATCCACTCGACGTCCATGTAAAGTTGGAAAAAAAGAAAAACTTTTATTCCACAAGTGTCACAAAAAAACTATCCACAGAATTGGCCTTTCTTAATTAAAACTATACAGGACAGGACACGGTATGAAAACCGTGTGTCTCTACAGCTACTCTAGGCTCCACTAATTACCCAGCTCGACAGCCCTCTGTGAAGCCTGTGTGAGGCTGCTGTCTCTTAAAGCTACAGTACCCAAGTTTCAAAACTCACTGAAATAGCTAATTCTAGACAGAAAGGATTAACAAATAATCAAATTCAATGAAACATACTTAATTTGACATTTAGGCCATTACTGAACTTCCAAACTCAAAGCTTCAATATAAAATGTATATATTAGAATAATGTAAGGAAAAAATAAGAAAATCAGCAAACTTAACCTTGCCTCATACACTCCCGGCCCCTAATTGTTCTCTAGACTTAGAAACAATTACCAATAACAAATCAAAATAGCTATGGGGCAATTAAAGTCTTATGAACAATCCCGAGTCTTATCTTCTTTCTTCTGTTATTATAAGTCTCTAGTACTTGACGTACTGCTGGTGGGCAGTCTTTACCACTGTCTCATACTGCTTCTAGGAGGAGACAGACCTTGGTGATGGGTCTATCCAGTTCACTGGTCTTGGTCTTTAAACGAACCCGGCGAACGAGTCCATGTTCATCTGGTTCCGCCTTGATGACCTTGCCAATGACCCATGAATTTCTTGGTGCAGTCTCGTCCACCAACAAAACAATGTCCCCTGGCACAAAGTTACGTGACACCCGTGACCACCTCTGGCGCACTTGGAGCTCGGGCAAGTACTCTCTCATCCAGCGTTTCCAAAAAAGGTCTGCCATGTACTGGACCTGCCTCCACCTTCGGCATGCATAGAGGTCGTCCCTCTGGAAAAGTCCTGGAGGTAGAGATGGCTTGGTCCTCAGTAGGAGGAGGTGATTTGGGCTGAGTGCCTCAAGATCGTTGGGGTCACTGGAAGGTGTGGTAATGGGCCGTCCATTAATGATGGCCTCAGCTTCACAGAGAAATGTTTGGAGGCTCTCCTCATCCAGATTCTGTGTTTTCAGGGTGGAGTTGAGGATCTTTCTGATGGACCTGATTAGACGCTCCCATACTCCTCCATGGTGAGAGGCAGCTGGGGGATTGAACATCCACTTAATGCCTCGTTGAAGCAACACGTCCTCTATTTTGGAGGTGTTCCACTCTTGGATAGCCTTCTTGAGCTCTCGCTCTGCTCCAACAAAATTGGTCCCGTTGTCAGAACGCAGCTCCACAACCTGACCTCTTCGGGCAATAAATCGGCGAAGAGCGTTAATAAAGGAGTCTGTGTCCAGGGATGCTGCCACTTCTAAGTGGACAGCTCGAATGGCTAAGCAGGTGAAGATAACACCATATCTCTTCACAGTAGCTCTTCCACGCTTGACTTCGAAAGGACCAAAATAGTCCACTCCAGTTCTGGTGAAAGGCGGTTCATCAGGTAAGACTCTGTTCCATGGCAGGTCTGCCATCTGTTGCTGCCCAGCAGCACCCTGTAGTCGCCGACACACAAGGCACTTGGATAGAACTCTTCTTATTGTCGCACTGGCATTGGGGATCCAGTATTTTAGACGTAGCTTGGATAGGACATGGTTGCGTCCACTGTGACCTACTTCTTTGTGGACCTCCTGAAGGATGAGCTCTGACACCCGCAGGTCCTTAGCCAGGATAGCAGGGTGTTTGGATTCTTCTGGCATGGCTGTCCGGTTGAGCCTTCCTCCAACTCTAAGAATTCCATCTTGAAGAACCGGGTTTAGCTTGTGTATGTGGCTGCTCCTTTTGACAGTCTCACCCTTTTGTAGAGAGTTGATTTCCTCTTGGAATTTCTTTCTCTGACAGTGGCGTATGATCTCCAGTTCAGCCTCTTTCAGATCATCCACTGTGAGGGGTTCTTTGCTGAGGCTTGTCTTGTAGTTTGCCATAAATTTGTGCAACTGCCGTTTTTGTTGATCCTTGTCAGCGTCAGACAGTGCAATGGCTACACCCTGCTCCTTTCTCTTCTTAGCCATGCCAAGCAATGTGTCCCTTACCTTAAGGATCCATGCCACTGCTTTCTTAAGGTGCATCCATGAGGAGTAATGCTCTATTAGCTGCTGCATTACATCCACCTTTTCTTCTAATGCAAGAGCAACTGCAGATCTTTAATCCAATCAAACCACTGTTGTGCAAGATGATTTGGAACCATGTCATCCCAACTTAGCTTTAGCCTGCAGAACTCTTGCAAGATCTTTTTTGCAGGTAGAACCACCGGGGCCAAGATTCCCAACGGATCATAGATGGAGCTCACCGTGGAGAGCATGTTTCTTCTGGTGGGAGGTTTGTCTTGAATGATGATCCTGAACTTGAATTGGTCAGACTTGACACACCATTGTACTCCCAATGCTCTTTCAATGGGGAGTGAAACTTGATCCAGATCCAGGTCTTTTATTTCCTTTGCCATTTCCTTCTCAGGTATGGCTGCTAGCACCACACAACTGTTGCTAATCCACTTTGCTAAACTGAAGCCCCCCTTTTGACAGATGGCTTTCAGATTGTGGCACAGCAACACGGCCTCTTCTTCGGAGCTGACTGACTTGAGGCAGTCATCCACGTAGAAGTTGTGCAATACAGTGTTGATTACTGAAGCGTCAAACAGGTCCCTGTTGTCTTCAGCACATCGTCTGAGGGCGTAGCTTGCACAGCTCGGTGATGAAGTAGCACCAAATAGGTGCACCACCATCCTGTACTCCACCAGTGCTTTGTTGACGTCTCCGCCAGTCAGCGTCTTCTGGTGGGACCTTTACCTGGTGGAACATGGCTTCCACATCTGCCATAATAGCTACAGGTTCTTGCCGGAATCTTGTGATGACTCCAATCAGGGAACTGGTGAGGTCTGGCCCCTGAAGAAGTTGCTCATTCAGTGTGACTCCCTGATAAGAAGCACCACAATCAAATACAACACGCAGCTTGTGTTTTTTGGGATGGTACACTCCATGGTGTGGAATGTACCAAACCTTCCCGTCGTTGCGACCGAGATCTTCATCAGGAACCCTCATTGCGTAGCCTTTGGTGATCATATCACTCATAAAGGCAATGTAGTCCTCACAAAATGAGTGGTTCTTGAGAAGCTTCTTCTTCAAGTTCAAGGCGCGCTGCTCTGCTACTACACGATTGTTAGGCATTTGAAGCTCTTTGTTCTTAAATGGCAGGCCAATAGAGTAATGCCCCTCTACCAATCGGGCAGACAGCGACACGCTGTCCATGAATTGGAGGTCTTCTTGGGACATCTCCAGCTGTTCTTGGTTACCCTCAGGGAAGTCGTATTTGAACTGTTGGTTCCACAGTGCATCCAGTTTAGCCACAGCTATTCTGTTGGAGGTGATGTATGTTACTCCATCTCCAGTTGGTTCGCAGTTGCTGTCCCTCAATGGCCCATTCACTGTCCATCCAAGAATAGTTCTTACAGCATAAGGTCCATCACTGACACTCCTGATGACCTCCTCTGGTTCCATAGCCTTTGGCACGTTGGTCCCAATCAGCAGCCCTATTTCTGCATTGGCATGGGGGATTTGCACTTGCTCCAGATGAGGCCACCTGTCCACGTCTTCTTGCAGTGGAATGTTCCTTTTATTAGCTGGGATGGTCTTTTGAGAGAAAACTTCCTGTAGCTCTATGAAGTTGCAACTTTCTAGACTACTCACTTCCAAGCCCGTTACAACATGGCTGCGAACAGTCTTTTGTTCTCCCATGGTTGTTAGGAGGATGTCAATCTTCTTTCCACTTAGGTTGAGCTCATTCATAAGCTCTTCAGTGCAGAAGGTGGCCGTACTGCCTGGGTCCAAAAAAGCATATGACGTAATCACCTTATTGCCCTTCTTTGCCTTTACTTGGACTGGAACGATGGCAAGGATACTGTCTGCATCCCCGGCCCCAGTTCCGGAACATGTTGCTTTGTCCACAAACCCACTGATCACAGACTGCTTCTCACCGTCGTCTGATGGTTCTTCCTTAGGTGTAGCCTTGTCTTTGCTCTTCATGTGCAACACAGTGGGATGAAGCAATGAGCAGACTTCACAGTTTAATTTGGCATCACAGAACTTGCTCATGTGCCCCTGTTCTAAGCAACTGAAGCATAGTCCTTTCCCACGGAGAAAGTCTATCTTTTCTTTGTGAAGGGATTTCCTCATTTTCTTACATTGCACCATGCTGTGTTCACCCTGACAGAAGAGACAGGGCTTGGTGAAAGCACTGACAGAGCTGGTAGGACTCTTTTTGTTTGGCTTTAACTCTGTGCTGACACCTGCTTGGTTGAGCACCAGTGTTGCAGATGTGGTAAAGATTGTCTTTCCACTCTTCCTCTCTGACGTGAGGTTTACTGGAGATTTAGCTTGTCCCTTGTTGCTGTCCTTTATATCTCCAAACAAAGGGTGTAGCGCAACCTTAGCCTGCCTGTTAATAAACTTGACAAGGTCTTTAAACATGGGTCTTCGAGCCTTTTTCTCCTGGATATCAAAGGCAGCACTCCTCCACCTCTCTCTCAACTTGTATGGAAGCTTATTGACAATGGTACGCATGTTAGCAACATTATCCAACTCTTCCATATAGTCCAAGTCTGTCATTGCATTGCTGCAACTGGTGAGGAAGAGGGCCAGTGCGTTGAGAGCTTCACCATCGTCTGCCTTGATTGTAGACCAACTTAAAGCCTTGTTTATGTATGCGACGGAGATCCTATATTCGTTACCAAAATGCTCCTTCAAGAGCTTTTTTGCCTTGCGGTAACCCTTATCTGGATCCATATGTAGACAACTCCGTATTAACTCTCTGGGCTGTCCGCTGATGTAGGCCTACTGCTCCATGAAGTACAGACGATCCTTGCTGCTCTCTTATTTACTCTCGACACCATGCTCAAACACTCTGATAAAGAGTCTATATTCCAAAGGATCTCCTTTGAAGATGGGAATGTTTTGTGGTGGCAGAGTGGAAAGCTTTTGCTGCTTGATCAATAGGTCTGTAATGTTGTTTTGCCGTTGCATTACAGTGGGCAAAGCCTCTGAACCTGCTGAACTTTCAGTGGAACTGCTGCTTGAAGAACAACCGATGTCACTTACATCACTTCTAGCTGACTGATTTGACTGTACGACATTGTTGGAGAGTGGTGTTGGGTTATGTTTATTTCTTGTGTTCCCATGATACTCAGTGGCCACATTATGACTTGTCACAGGCTCTGTATGACTTGTCTTTACCGCAGCTGGCTGCCTCTCTTGTGGCTTAGATTTTTCATCATCCTTTTGTGGAGCATCTGCTCCCTCAAACCTTTGCAAAACCTTAAGTTTAGCATCTGTAGCAGCCAGAGCCGTCTGAATCTCAAGTTACTCCTGCTCAGCCTTAAGCTTTGTTTCTTGATTAGCCAAAGCTTCCTTCTTTTTTAGTGCTGCTGCCCTTGCCATAAGTGCAGCCCTTTCCAATTCTGCTTGCAAGCGTGCTGAAGAGGCGGAAGATGCTGAAGAACTACCAGAGCTTGCCTTAGACTTTTTGGACTTCCTGGACGCTGCTTCTGATATGCTATCAGAAGGGTTAACATTTTCATTAACTTTACTTGCTTCCTCCATACGTCTATGGACATCTCCTATCCAAGCATCAACTTGATCAGAGAAGTTCTTAAATGAATCAGCCTTTGGTGTAAACCAATACTGCTGATCACTGTTCATTTCCTCCTCTGATTTAACTTTATGAAACAGCTCTTTAACAGAAATGTTCAGCTCACAAAACTCTCCAAAAAGCTGACTGAACTCAACAGCCAACTTCATCTTGATCACCTCCAAATTGCCATCATCATCCATTAAATGAAGCATCTCATTCTTTTTTTGCTGTAAGCTGAGCCAGTGAAGCTCTCCTTGACCCTATTTTTCTTTGTAATGTGTCTTCCATAGCTTTGGCTGTAGGTTTCACTTGCCGTTTTTCCAATGTGGCTGAATCTGTATCATTCTCCATGATTCCTTATACAAGATAGCCCTTTCCACTTGCTAGCTGCAGTTAGCTTAATACAGCAAAGTGTTCCAATGTCTTTCAAAGGCACACACAAAGACAAGTCGTTTGCGGGTCGTCCGCGTGCTAATTAGCATAACTAGCAGATGCTTCCACACATGTTAGCTTTCCACCAGCAGTTGCAGAGTCTATCATGCACTTACTTGAGCTCCTGCAGCGCTTTTCCAGTTAAGCAAATCCTTTCCAAAATCCAGTAGCTCCGATGCACTTTCAGTCCACAAGCAAAGACCATGAGGAGAAAGGTTTTCATACTAATGTAACGGCCAAATGTGACGTAGCTGTGTGTCTTTGCATACACATGTCC
The DNA here is from genome assembly GCF_006386435.1 of Epinephelus moara. Taxonomy (NCBI): domain Eukaryota; kingdom Metazoa; phylum Chordata; class Actinopteri; order Perciformes; family Serranidae; genus Epinephelus; species Epinephelus moara. The sequence continues at coordinate 6,209,283 of NC_065522.1, read as the reverse complement.
AGCCGATGTAGTTTTCAATAATCCACTCGACGTCCATGTAAAGTTGGAAAAAACGAAAAACTTTTATTCCACAGGTGTCACAAAAAACTATTTTCTCACCTGCTTGCATTGATGTTGAACATTGTTTTTCATTTTTATTCCAACATATCTCCCACGTCCCCGAGCTAAATGGAGGCATTAGGGGTGTGCCATATCATCTCGTTCACAATAATACTGGTATAATTTTTAATATCGTATGAAAAATTCATATCGTGATACTTGCGATATTTCAGCTTGTTGACATATGATGTCATACTCAAGAAAAGAGAGATAATTTTTGTTTAGTTTTTCCTGAATATTTGAAGGTAAACTGTTAGGTTAACATGTAAAACTATATCACTTTTTTTTGTTGCAATTCTATTTCTTCAATGAAAAATAAAATTGTAAAATATTTTTTTTACTAATTTGTCATATCCTCAAGAATATAGTTATAGCAAAAATACCCTGAAATATCACAATATTATTTTAGGGCTATATCACTCACCCCTAATGCCCTCTATACACTGTGCAATTTTAGCAATCTTATAAGACTATTGCATGACACACTGTGAGACATGGATCTAATAAACTTTGGTACGACGTCAAGTTTGATGTGTGCAGATTGTACGATGGCCGTTTACTACTGAATCGCAGGTTACGACATACGTCAATATGCAACGTCATCAGCGTGCACCGCATCAGCGTACGTCATCCATCTGCACCACCATAGGTAGCTTGCTCACCTGAAAGTTGCAGTTCCTCCGTAATTTCCTTCCATGCAGCGTCTTTTTTCTCGTGGCCATTAAAGCAGCTGGAGGAAACATCAAATCAACAAGGCTTCTGCTGCCACAGCTCCACCAAACTTTTCAACAAGGCTTCTGCTGCCACAGCTCCACCAAACTTTCCTCTTTCTGGGAGTTCCACAGACTTCTCTTTGTTCCTTTTACCTCCATGGCTAGCGGCCATTTGTTTGGGTTTAGTGCCGGTGTCACAGTGACCATTGCGTCATTTCGTGCTGCATTTCTATTGGTTGATTAGTAGACGTAGGTCGTAGCAGCTGTCACACTGTGAGTTAGTCACCCTAAATTTCTGACACCGTCAGAATTTTATCTCAGGTTATCTTTGGTCGCAAGACGTTGACAACGGCCGTCCTTGAACCTGTCTCACAGTACGACGTAAGACCACCGTTTTAGAGCCACGACCAAAGATATCGCCATGTTTCTCCCACGATGGTCATCTTTCGTCTGGGACAGCCCAAAATCGCACAGTGTATACCGGCCATAAGAGGCACAATGCGAAATTATTGTGGTGCTCCTTTAACGCTAACTCAGCACTTCCATCATCTTTTTCAAATTAAAACACCTCCACTATAACAGGATTATTTTGTTTTTACTATTATTATTATTATTATTACTATCATTAATGCATTGGAAATCTAAATATGCTAATTTTTACTATTCGAGCAGTTGTACTAAAATCTGTGGTTTTTGTTTTCTATGCTATATCTGGGTACAGCGGGAGCGTATCTATGTTTCCCGGGTTCTATGTTCCCCACTTAACCCTGCAAAAAAAGGTTCTATGTTCCCCGCTCAACCAAAAAGGGTTCTATGTTCCCCGCTTATCCAAAAAAGGCAGGAAACATAACAGTTGATCTATGGTGGGCAGTCTGGGCAATTATATCCTTTCCACAAGGTTTTTTAATCCAGCCATTAAATGCAGCATTTCAGTCAGTGCAGATGTTGATATCAACATCTGTGATCAACAACATAGACGCATTTTTATTACAAAACTAATAAATAATCATGGTGGATTTACTGAACAGAGTTCCCAAACAAACGCTGCACTTAACAGCTTATTTATCTTTATTTCGGCCATGATAATTATTCTTTTCTTTACGGACACTGGTAGATAACGATCTTGCCACCAGTTGGTCTTTGGCTGCTCGAAGAAATCTGCACTGACTGAACGCTGCATTTAACGGCTGGATTAAAAAACCTTCTGGAAAGGATATAATTGCCCAGATTGCCCACCATAGATTGCCCAAAGGGTAAGTTTCTGGTTGTAATTTCTCCCCATTATGTTCCGTTGTGTGTGTTTAGAAATGTTAAAACAACATATTAATGCAACTGCTATGTTTCCTGCCTTTTTTGGTTGAGCAGGGAACATAGAACCTGGGAAACATAGAACCTTGTTGGGTGGTAAGTGGGGAACATAGAACCCAGGAAACATAGAACCCAGGAAACATAGGGATGACCCCGGTACGGGGTACAGCAACCCTTAATCTGAGCCATGATTTACCTATAATTTAATTTGAATGTGAGCTTTATTTGAGAGCTCATAGTATGTGAGACTGCGATTTTTGTGAAAAAAAAAAGTATAAAAATCTAAAAAAAAAGAAAAGAATTCTTGTACCTATATTTCTATGCCTCTCCGTCAGCGATAGCCATGGTCACAGGCAGTATGTTATCTGGTTGTCCATCCATTCATCACATTCTCGTGAATGCGATATCTCAAGAACACCTTGAGGGAACTTGGACTCAGCGATAAACTGATTAAATTTTGGTGGTCAAAGGTCAAGGTCACTATGACCTTGTCTTTCCCATTCTTGTAAATGTGATATCTCAATAACGCCTTTAGGGGATATAGTGACACTTATCTGTGTCAATCCACCTTGAAACTGTGCTCATTGTAGAGATCCTCTATGCTGCCAGGGGAAGATGTGTGTGAAGCATCCATGTTGTCACAGATGTGGATGTAAACTGTAAGAGAAATTTGACTGGTGGATGGAGGCATACAACTGTGAGGCGGTATTTAACTTCCATCATCTACTCAATTTTTTTCTCTCTCAGAGGAATATAATGTATAACCCTTCTTGATTGTAGTCCACATTAGTGGTTAGTGAAAGTGGTTAGTTGCCTTAAGATGGTCACATATTAGAGATTATAGTTCAGCCTGAAATCAGCAGCAGTCAGAAGAGCCATGAAACCAGAGAGATTTCAGTCTCCTTTTCATCCTGTTTTACTGCAGTGTTAATGTGTAACAGGCTCCAGTCGGGGTGTGTGTGTCAGGACATGATAAGACAATCTGTGTGTGTGTGTGTGTGTGTGTGTGTGTGTGTGTGTGTGTGTGTGTGTGTGTGTGTCTGGCACAACATGCACAGCTGGTGGTGGGCTGGTCACGTCTAAATCTCATACCATTCATTCCCAGGCATACTCCCCTTTCAGCAGTCACTCACTCACTCTCTCCCCTGACCTCCACCTCGCTCATTCTCCTCTCGCTCTCTTCCTCAGTCACTGTCAGTCACCTCCCAGTCGCTCCTGCCTCTGTCAATGAGCTTTCAACAGTCGGTTTCTGAAAGTTTGGAAGTCCCTTTCTCCATGTGTCCTCCACTATCCCTCCATCTTTCCCAGTTTTCACCCTAAGTTCCTACATTGGTAGCTTCTCTTTCCTGAGGTCACTCTCTCAGTCTCCTGTGAGGTCAGAGACCACTGACAACTTTACACAGGATTTTTGTCATTGGTTGAAAGTTTAACACTGGTGTCAGTGAACCAGGAAGCAAAAGTAATACCCACTGCATAAAATTGCAATTTTGAATTTTCCCCATTGGAAATTTTAACTGGAACACCCTAAGGATTCCGGACTTGTAGTCATAAAGTCAGAGGAACCCCTCTGACCCCAGCCTCGAAATCCAAGACAGCTGCTCCGCACATCAACAGTCATGAAGGCTGTAGTCATATATTGTTTATCATCACCTCCGTCCTATCTGTGTCACATTTTAACAGTCATATACACAGTACTGTCCAACTTTTATCTGTGGACACGTTGCTGCAGTGTTTGTTTGCACAAAATACAGCATAACGTTGTTATTTGGGTGGTCAAATGATTAATTTTTTATTTGCAATTAATCTCTGAATATCTATAGTTAATCATTATTAATCACACTATTAATTGCATGTTTAAAATTCCATAATTTTGCATTTCAAAATGGTTGTGAAGTCTGTTCTTACCAGAGTGTCTTGATTGGGAATCAAATGAATGTAAAGGAATTTACTTTATGATCTTGATGTTTAGATTTATTTCTGTCAAACGGGGTACATAATTGATACGAGTTGTCTTTTTATGGATGCTGTGTTCATGACAATAAGCTTAACATCAGAATGCGTTAATCATCTTCTGCCTGGCAAAAGCCTGGAGAGGATCATACATTTGGTCATATGCAGCCTGGGTGTGTCTGTCTGTCCGCAGCTTATCTTGCAAACTACTGGACCAATTGACCTCATATTTTGTGTGCACATGTATGACTGTATGCCCAGGGACCTCTCACAGTTGCAGTGATTCACAGCTGTTGAAAAATCTGTTTTATTGCCTGTTAAACACTGCAATGGACTGCTGACTTCTCACTCCTCTTAACTGGCTGCTAGGGGCCACAAGTTTTCCAAAAATGGGTTTTGGTTAAAACAATAAGCCTTACCATCCATTGCAGGACACATTTTGGCCTTTGTTTTGGTTAAAAAACTGATATCCATAGAAAAGTTTGATGTCATTTTGAATGTGAGCTTCTGCCGACTAATTTCATACCTGATATGTTATGATCCACTAAAGTTAAGCACGATACGAGACAAATTAGTACCTTTTTTTTGATTGTCCTTGCCACCATCTTGACTGTAAGGAAGCCAGCAGGAACATCCAACCGGCTTTTGTTTCATCTGCTGCATGGCATCGTACCACACAAGCATTTCTGAAGCAGTTTTGTCTGCCCAATTTTGTAGACTTGAAAATTTTGTTCATTTGGTCATTTTTTTCTTAGCACTCAGGCTATGCAGATAAATGGTTTATTTTTTTGTACATTTTTAATTGTCTTTGTTGTTTTTATTTCCTTCTTTGTTGTGCTACAGACAAAGTTACTTTTTTTATAAAGTCCAGTAATGAACGACATGGATCAAAGATTTGTGCTGTGTTTTGCGGATTAAAAATACATTCATCCTTATAATTATGTTGTATTTTCATTTCACATACAGTACCTAGAATAAGAACAACCTGGTTTCCCACTCCGAAGTCATCCAAAACCAGCACTTGGGCAATGACTTGTAGTTACAGACACAGACACCAACGAAAAAAGTCATTGTTTAACGTTGGCATGACACGCAGCTGGACAGTGGCGTCAAGGGGAAACGTAGTGTTGTCACGATACCAAAATCTTTGTTTCGGTACCAATAGCAATATGAATTTCGATACTTTTCGATACTCTTCGGTACTTTTCCTAAGGAAAAGACCTTTTGGATACAAACCTTTAGAAGAATAAATAGTAGGGGTGTAAGGTACCAAAAAAATCATGGTTCGTAAGTACCTTGGTACGGACGTCACGGTTTGGTAACTCAAATGTTCCACCAAGTTTGTGCTGTCTCGTGTTGTCTCCCTTTGCGAGGCAGACTTTCTCTTGTCTTTTTTCACGTGCGCCAGCTGGGAATGTTGATACAGGTGTTGTCATGCACGCCACTTGCGCAATCTGTGCTCCAATAGGAACAAGAAAGGCGTTTGCGTGCATAAATGAGTAAAATAAATTAACTAAATTAATGAATTGAATCAGTTTCAAAGTACCGGTATTTTCCAAATGCAGTATAGTACCGTTTGGAATACTCTAGTACCGCGGTACTATTTTAGTACCGGTATACCGTGCAACACTAGGGAAACGTGGCAGGACAAGAACAAAAATTAAGGCGCAAAAGTCTTAGGTGGGTGGGTCCAACAAACACCAACTTTCACCTGGGAGAGCTGTGTTTGTGTCCTGTAAGATTATAAAGCCAAACCCTGTTCTTTTTTCTTAAACCCAACCACATGCTTTTGTTGCCTAAACCCAACCAGGTGTGTTAGTTGTGTGAAAAAAAAAAGTAAATTTGTGGTGTTGTCCTGATGTAGTGCTTTTATTTTGAAAGAGACTGTATGCAAAAGGTAAATTTCCTGTGAAAACAGAAGTGTATTTTGAAAGAAGACAATGCATGTAACAGGTTGAAGCTGACATACTGTCCCAGAACATCAGAACAACCAACGCACCCAGGGTACCTTGCACATTATATCTGGACATGGAAAGTCCATAACTAAACGTCGATATGTGATGAGGTCAGAGTGAGAATGTGTTGGTTAGAAGGAAAACTCTATCTACTCTGTGCAATATGATGAGGCTCCATCGAAAGTAAACAAGGCATGTATTTTTATGAGCTTCTGGGACGCCTCTGAAACACACTGTGGTGCGTTTGCTGAAATTACTACAATTGTCTACAGTGGCTGCGATCACCTTGGGTGGCTGCTTGCCACCTAACGAAGATCTGGACTCTACTGAGTGCACTTTTCTAGTCCACTTTTTGATCATTTTAACTGTAAAACTCTGAAAGGTATTGACGCCATTGCACCTGAAAAAAATGAGCTGAATGCTCCATGGATATTTCTTCTCTTTTAGGCTAATCACAATCCAACCCATTCGGCAGATGAAATGTTGGCATTGTACATTTCTGCAAACCACAGCAAATGTGCTAAAACATTCTGGCCTTAATTTTTAATCACGTGGATAATGTATAGTTGAGTTTAGGAACAAAAAATAGTTTGTTATGGTTAGAAAAAATATATAAAATATAAGTTTTCTTCTGGTGACTGGGCTGCATATTCTGTCTCCAGTTCATGGCTTAACTTACAGACATGAGCTTTAAAGCGATCCTCTGATCTCCCTCCAAGAAAGCCATATCACCAAAAATGTTGGACTATTTCCTTACAGATCTCCTCAAGACACAATTTAAGATGTGACAATACTCTGCTTTGAATAATAATTGGTGTCTGATATGGTCTTGCCATAGTTAACAAAAGTTAAATGACCTTGTTCAAATTTTAAAAAGTTGCCTATATCTACACCTTCTCTCTCACTTAGAAATGGTAAATGGTAATGGACCTGCATTTGTATTTTCATCCGACCACTCAGAGCGCTTTTTACACTATGAGTCACATTCAGCCATTCACATTCATACACTGTGGGCCAAGGCTACCATACAAGGTGCCACCTGCTACTCAGTTTTTAACACACTCACACACCAATGGAACAGCCATCGAGAGCAATTTGGGGTTCAGTATCTTGCTAAAGGACACTTTGGCATGCAGACTGGAGGAGCCGGGGATTGAACCGCTGATCTTTTGATTGGTGGATGACCCGCTCTACGGCCACAGCCGCCCCAATCTAGCCTGGAAATCCAGACCCAAATCTAGAAAGATTTAGGGTCTGGCCATGAGTAATGAAAATGGCCCAACTCGAGGGGCAGCACCAAGCACGCATTTGTAAATATCACTGCATGCAATTGGATAACACTATGACCAATCAGAACAATACATGGGGTGACGTATCCAGAGAGCTACCAGTGGAGCTAACTGGTAGATTAGACTCTTGCCTTATCCGGTCGGCAAAACAGCAAAAACGTCCTTCTTGTAAAGGAAAGATTCGAGCACCATCTTCTGTTCCTCTTTTAGAGAAAAAGCCAAGTCAAACTCGTTCATTGTAGCAGCCAAAGCCGTTTCAAACAACTGGTGTTCATCCGCAGCCATCTTGCAATGTTTACTGACTGATTCCGGACTTCGTCGTCGCAGCGCTGTCGTCATCTGTTTAGCTTGCCTCTGGCCCGCCTATATCAGATACAATGATGTGATTGGTGCAGCTCGGTTTCATGGGCATAGGTATGAGCATCATTACTGATTACCAGAGTGACTCACTGAGCAAATTCAAATTGTGCTCTCGCGAGAACTCTGGATTTCCAGGGTAGCCCCAGTCCAGAATCCATATACAAATATTGTTCATTATGAAAGGTTAAATGCTTGAACCAACATGCCTCAGCTTCTAGTTGCACACTCAAGCACAGAGCAAGAGACACAGAGAGGATCAGTAAATGTATGAATGTCTGCACCTGAGAGAGAAGTGACAGGAAACTGACAATGTCTCTCCAACCCACTGGGGAAAAACAAGAGGATGGGAGAGGAAGAGAGGGAGAGCTCAGAGGAAGAAGGGATGGACAAAGAGCGTGAGAAACTGTGATGTCACTCCGCCTACTGGAACTCAAATAGAAACAAACACAGAAAAAAAAAGTTTGGTGGGAAAAGGCTCCAGAGACGGTGTTACTGGGTCACTGGTCTGTGAAGACCTCAGAAACAAGAAGAGACAGCAGCTCTTTAATAAATAAATGGAGACAACACCGGCAGTGCAGTGAACTCATTTATCGCTCTAATCCAAATAATATGAATACCAGCCTACATGGGACATTCAGCTCTACAGACTGGTCAGAGTGTGAACTCATGACATTGTTCCAGAGGCATGTGGGTCAATGAAGGGCATGAATATTCACACACATTAGCAGGATCTAGTTTATATCACTGCTTCTTTTGTTGTAAGCTCATGTTGTGTCGCTCTCAGAGACTGGGGCGATCATGTGTGTGTGTTTCAACTCATGTCCTGACCTCTTGTCTCCTCTTGTATGTTTGTATTAAAACAAAATGATCCATATGGGGACAGATACATGATTCATCATAGCGAAATGCAAACAGTGTGAAAGCCCCTCCAGGGGCTCCTAGAAGCTGCTACATTAATTTTACCCTACAGTATAAAATGTTAAACGGAACAACCTGTGTAGAAAAGCTGTTGCTGGTCTTAAAGCCTTACCAGGAGTAGGGCTAAGGTCATGCAGTCATTAAAATCTGTTGTCAAGAAATAGTTACAGCATGTAACTCCTCCTAAAATCACAAATGGACATTTTTGCATTTCTGTGTGCACAGATTAAACTAAATTGATATTATGTGTTAATCAGTTAGCTTAAGAGGTGTTGGTTGGTGCATTTTTTAACTTTGGACAGAGTCAGGTTAAGTGTTTCCCCTGCTTCTAGTCTTTATGCTAAGCTAAGCTAAGCTAAGCTAAGCTAAGCCCTGGCCCCAGCTCTGTATAACGCACAGGCAAGAGATTTATGGGCTATCAATCATCCCATCTCACTCTTGGAAAAGTAATAAGTGTATAGATACAGTTATGGGAATGCCAACAAATGTTAGATCCTTCTACAACAAACAGGAAAACATAGCATTTGCTACCATGCTAAAGACTTGCTATGGCTTTCTGCATGTCACAAAAACTAAATTTAAATTGGTGCATTATTGAGTGAGGCTATGCAGCAGCAAAACAGGCAATAATGTAACAATTACAACCTGGGCCTGTTCACACATCAATTTACGTCCACTAAAAGTGCCAGTTTTTGCCACTGACAGGATCAGATTGTTATTTTAAGTGTCTGAAAGGATCTCTACAGAGATAGACCTTATTGTTAAAGAGTAAGATCATTTTTATTAAACCAGAAACGGGCACAAAGCTGCCATTGCCAAACAAATCAGACTCCATTAAATAAACAGCAATTTTATCAGTGTTCAACACACTCATTTAAAGTCAACAGAAAGAAAATAAAACCACAAAAACCATCTTGGTTTGTCTTTCCACTGTTCCAACAATCACCAACTCTGGTCTGATTGAAATAAACCCTTAATTTACCCAGTTCCATATGAAAATATGCTGGCTCTATTCACTCTAAAATGGCTGTTTATTTAAATGGAGTCTGGTTGGTTCGGCGATGGCAATTTCGGTGCTGTTTCTGGTTAAAAAAAAAAGGATCTAACACTGTATCTAAACAGTGTCAGATAACAGGCTATTGTATAGTCACTAGTAAAAATGTTATGAGCCTCAAAGGAACCTGAAGTTCTTGAGGTTGCACTGTGTGTAAATCCCACATCATCAAAACATAAAGTTAGGCTAATAGCATTGAGTGGGTTAGTGCTACTTTTGTGTCCAGACTGTGCATGGAAGTCATTAAAACATGATAGTCACAAATCATAGCGTTAATGGCCGAAGGGTAGTGATTTTATGGTTAGTTTAATTAATCATATTGCTAGTAAATTTCATAGTGTCTCATGGCCATGCATATCGGTGTTCACAATGCTTTATATGGAATATTAATATTGAGCTCATATCATCAGGATGGTCTTAAGAAGAATGGGTTGAAAGCAACATGTTTTTGCTGGAATTGTCTATTTTTTTCTACAAAAGGTCATACAATCTAATCACAAAATAAAAACTTGGGGGCCTTTAACTCAATGGTGTTGTACCACTAAGACCCACAGACAATTGTTTCAACCAAGCAGCTAATTTAGAACCAAAACCTGCAACTCTTTCACTAAAGAGTCTTAGCCATGATGACAAAAGAGTCACAACAGCTCCTTCAGTGGAAAGGAAGCCTGTGCCCAGACTTGTCTATCACTATTGGTGCTTCTGTGGTGGTGCCAGCTTGGACCGCAAGGGTGTGACCCTGGAAGATGAAGTGTGGCCTGCTCCTGTAGATTCCTGCTGTTCAACACATTCAGTTCCCTCCAGGCCATGGTCCAACAAACCCTACACCCCTGCATGACCATGTGCTCCTTGGCCAGAAATGAGGACCCAGTGGTCGTTCCCATCTTGGCCCCACAATGGTGGAATGAACTTCCCTCTGAAGTCAGGACAGCAGAGTCAATGCCCATACATTTTGCTGCGAATTTTCTGCAATAGCTGTCATAGCATTGCCTCATATGGACAAAATATATGCACAGGGTGACTAGTTTATGATTTATTTATAATTATTAACTTGACATAAAGCAATAAGCATCTAATTTATGGCCCTATATTCCTCCTCCATAGACTTTATAGGTTCATAAGATGGAAAAAACAAACAAAGGAGAATTCAAAACAGCAGACCAAGCAATATCACAGCATCCCCATGGGTGGGGGAGGTATTATGCTTTCATTACAATCTCAGAGAAATACACTGAGATGATTGAGTTAACTCGTGACTGTTAATGGATTTTACAAGTGCGTGTAGTGAAAGTTAACCCCCCACAGACTCAACACACACACACACACACTAGCCCTGGTCGCAGCTGGACAACTAGTCCGACAGGACTTTGACAGATGGTCCAATGGGACGCTGGAGAGGGAGGGAGGACGCAGGGGCTAAAGAGAAGGATGGATGGAGGGTGGAGAGGAGGGGACAATGCTAATGGATGCAGAAGTGTGTGCATATAATTGTGTGTGTGTGTGTGTGTGTGTGTGTGTGTAGGAGGGGAGTCATCTGTTCCTGAAAGAATGGAAGAATAAGAATAAGGGTTATAAACCTCACGGGAGGCAAGGGGGAGACCATGAAGTCCTGCTGACGCTGCATTTGCACTTATACGGCTGTCTGGACACGTGTGTGTACTCAGACGCACAAACACACATGAACACACTGGACACACACCAGTGTAGTGCTCCTCATAATTTATTTTGGGTACATCTAATAGTTTTTATTACTACAATGAAGAAAGATCAATAGTTGAACAAAAATCAATTACCAAGACATGAGCTTTCATTCATGATAAATGGGACATTCATTGGATCACCTGGCTGCTATGTCATTATGTACACAACTTTATCATTGGTTAATATTTTAATCATGTCACAAGTGTCTGTACTGCTCTTATTCTGATTGGTGCGCATTAGTTTCAATGTAACACTGTTTCCTGAAATTCAACCTACTATGTATTCAATATGCAGACAGAGGCCCCGCCCCCATGTGTGTCAGTCAAAAACACTCACGTCGTAGCCACGCCCACTCCTCCTCGCTCCCTTACGCTGGCTGCACCCTTCCGAACACCTCCCCACCCTGAAAGCCAGGTAGAACCAAACACTGTTGTGGTAGACTTCCTGTTGTGACTATCAAAATAAAATTCGAAATAAACAAAGCTCAGAGGAGAGAGAGGAAGGAAATACAGATGCCGATACTTTTAAAAATATTTGGATTTTGGTATTTTTTTTTATTGAGGTCAGATATTAAATTATACTTAATTTTTCAAGGTTTAGTTATTTTATTATTTTCTGGAAAATGAACTGGGCTAGCTTATGAGTCTTATTCAGATTCAGATTCAGATTCAGAATACTTTATTAATCCCCGGGGAGAAATAGTTTAATGTGTCTTCATAATTTGTACCAGATTACAAAGCTCTTTCTGGGAAACTTTCTAGGAAATGATTATGAAATCATGGTCCCATACATTATAATGTTACCATTTATATCTGCCAACATAGTGGTCTACTTGTTCTTTCATATGCTCTCCCTGCAGGCAGGAATAACAACTGGGTGGTGAAATATTGATATTGAGACAATATTGGAGGGTTGACTATTGGTGCTATTACAAATACTTACACAGTAACATTTTTGATAGATAATTATCAGTAATGTGGATAGAATGACTAAGTGGGTAAAGGCAAACAGTAGAACAGTCAGTGTATCATCTACAGTAGATGTCACTCCCAGTTTGGAGAAGCATGATAAAGACAGATACAGGAGCTAAGCAATCTTCTATTATGGATGGGGGTCAGCAACAAAACGTATTTTGGCCACCTAAAAAAGTCCCACCAACAAAAACAGTATCAGTTTAAGTGTATAGTATATTGACAGTATTTTCACCACCTTACTTTGCTGCAGACAGCAACAGGAAAGACATTTTTGGCTTCAGTTCCCCATCTCTGTGCTCGTGAAACTCACCAGACTCCATAGAGAGAAACTTTAACTTTAGCTCGCTGAACACAGGAGCTGCTGCACCGAACTTTTGATCAGTTAGTTAGTTTGTGTTATTGTGTGACTTTGGTAAGCACCAAACCGCACCAACCCTTTTAAATGCCCAATTCACACATGTACATACACACACACACACAACTGATCGATGCAGTGGTAGACCAGCAGCTCCTGTGTTCAGCAATGTTAAATCAGTGTTTTTCTCAGTGGAATCTGGCTTTGTAGAGAGTGATATAATGGCCTCATTATCCAGTTGGAAATCACCTTCTGACATTACAGTAAAGCAGCAAAAATATTGTCAATACAGCATACACTTAAACTAATTACTGAAGGTGGAACTTTTGTTTAGGTGGCTAAAATTAATTTTGCTGCTGACCCCCATCAACAGCAAGAGATTGCATAGCTTCTGTGTCAGACTGCTGCCTGCTTCTCCAAACTGGGGGCATACTGACTGACGTCTATTGTAGATAATACACTGTCTATGTAGAAATACCCCATACAGCTCCACTTCAAAAAATCAGAACTGCCCCTTTAATGTCACGATAAACGTTTTTTTTTATCTGCTCCGTAGAAAGGGAAGCCATGTTGGCGACAGAGCTGTAGTCACAAATGTTGATGTGATAAAAACTGAGTTGATTTTTTTTTTGCTCTTTAGAAACTCAAAGTTTTGCACTTTTATTTTGAAGGAAAGACACAGTGTTCCTGTAACATTGTTGTGAAATCCGCTAGCTTGACGCAACTTCCTGAAAGATTGACAGCTCGTGCCGCTCTCCTCTCGTTTAGTAGTGGAAACGATAGCTCCCGTTGTGTGAGAGACGCAATCACAACTCACATCGCCACCTGATTTTCTGGGATTTAATTTTGTACTTTTAAATAAGTTGCCAAGGAGCGCGCTCAGATTGGAGTCTATAACAATCCACAGGGGTATGAAAGTGGAGCGGACGCTTCAAACAAAGTAAAAGAGGAGGTAGACCTGTCCATTTGATGGCTGCTGGGGATGGAGCCCAGCTGCCTGCCACAGTAGCGGCCAGCCGGAGCGTGGAGAAGGCGCTCGAGGAGGCTGCCGCGAGCGGGGCTCTCAACTTATCCAACCGAAAACTGAAGGAGTTTCCCCGGAGCGCCAGGAACTACGACCTGTCCGACATTACACATGCAGGTCGGTTTGCTTTTCACTGTTTTCCTCAACTTACAAAGCAGTCCGAGCGAGCTAGCTGTTATTATGAGAACCGCCTTTTGTTTTATCGCCACCTGCTTCTTTCTTCTAACGGGGAAGGCACATCCTTCCTCAAGCCCGACACGTTTCACAACACTCACACAACTAACTCCGCAGTTTCATTTGGCCTCATGACTGTCACAACTCTATAGGTCGTACATTATCAATGAAGACTTCTTTCAGTTTATCAGGACCTCTCTCTTATTTCAGCACACGTATAACCCACCAAACTGTTGTTCAACCAGTGACATTTTTTAAACTGGCCCGTAATGTCAGTCTTTTTTCACCCAACTGCAGTGTGAGCTCAGTGTTGCCATCAGCATGCATTGCACAGCAGAACTGTATAGTTTTTAAAAACAAAAGCTCCTTAGGCTTATTTTAAGGGACAAATCCACACTAAGTGTCAGCTTTTTAAAAGAAGTCTCTTGACGTGTTTTTTTAAAAAGTGGACTTCAAAGTTAAAAGGGCAAAAAATGTCAGTTCCTCTTCCTTAACATATCCTCTTATTAGGGACTGTACTTTATTTATCAGAGGAGGTAGGTGGCCTGGGTGTGACTTTTCTTTCTCCTTGAATAACTGGGGAAAATGCATGACACTCTCTTCACCACAAATAACATTAAAAAAACAACAACATTTTTTTAAATATTCACACCACATGTAAGTATTAAAGCCTCACGCCACAAGCAAACTTTACAGGAGTTAAAAACTGTATACAACAGTGGCTCTGTCGGTAACTTGGCAAGTTGAAATCCTGGAGTTGAAGACAACCTTGGTTTTTCACAATTGACATGACCGTTAAAATGCAGAATGTAATGATTTTTTTTAAAGGATTTGGTTATTGCAAACGCTTTATTTTTTTGGCAAAATTTTAAATGAGATGTAGAATTGAGTGATTTGTAAAGCTGGATTTATAGTTCTGCGTCAGCTCTATTCAAAGTCTTCATCATAACTTATGCACATGGCCTACGTTGTTGTGAGCAGTTAAATATGTGCAGTGGTGTCGCTGTACAGTTCCACCTCCATAATGCTAGTTGCCGGTGGGGTCTCTGAAATGCTGTAAAGTTTGATTTATTCAAAACACACCTAAAACACACATTAAACATGGCTTAATGGTGACAGTTTCAAACACAAGTACACAAATCAGCTCCATTATAACTTGCAAAATTCACAGACAAAACACTAATTTGCTGGACACATTTTTCCCACAAATACAACATGCTACCATAATTAGCACAAGTCTGTGGCATTTTACATTATCTAAATTAGCCTATTGGCTTGCGGAATTTTTCTCCACTCATTAGAAGCCAGGCACAACAGCAACATTTCACAAAGGTAACGTTACAAGATTTGGCTTCATTACAACTCACAAGGTTCACCAACAAAACATTTGTCTTATACTAAATGCATTTTCCCCACAAATACAACATGCTACCATTATTAGAATAAGTCTACGACATTTTACATTGCATAAATCTGCCTTGCAGCTAGCAGAGTTTTTCTCTACGCAGATGAAACCAGGATAAGTCGTCACAGGACTTAAATGCCATTGTGTGGGGCCTTTAATGTCTTCAAGATTTATTGTTTCTTATCTGTGAAATAAGAGTAAATAAGACCTTGGTTTACACTGTGCAAACATAACCAGTAGGTTTTTGTCGCTGTAGCATTGGGTTACATGTCTGGGAGACTCATGTCAGGCTTTGGCGTGGGGTACGCGTATACACAGAGCCTACGCTGTAGGTACGGTGTTGATTCGATGCAGAAGTATAAAATCCTGCTGAAGATGGAAGCATGTATAACACATGATGTGTCCAAGGACCGTTGGAATTTGAAAATATTTTCTGTGTTCATAGTTTCTGGCTATGATATACAGGGTGTATTTTGGCAATTCTTAATTAAAACATTAATTTTAAACCCACCAGTGGGATTCAGAGGGCATTTACAATAAATACAAAAAAAAAATGAACAGAAATAATGAACACTCCCTTAGAGATGGAAACATTTCTACATGCTTTACTATGTTGGCTATAGCATGGGCTATTGTAGTTTTGAGTAGTTTCGGCTTTGAGCGATGAGCCTATAGTGCATCAACAGTGAAACCTTTAGTAAGCACCCTCCAGGACTCTCTGAATGTGTGTCACTCGCTTCATCCCATTGAGCTAAATTGTACAGGACATGGAGGCTATTGATAACGACAACAGAGAGTAAAACTGAACAGTGAGGTAGGTGTGGATGACACTGTGGATTAAAGGGAACTACCTTGGCCTTGCCTTGTTGAAAAGAGGATTACCCCATCCAGGTTGCTGAAATCAATCTGGCTATGCAGGGATTTGAAGCAGCACCCCCTATCCTCCGCTACTGCTTTCTGTGCTTTGGTAATTATGACCATCTGCTCATAACAACCCAGGTCTAGGCCCTGTGGGATGAGGAGGCCTTGAACACACATAAACACACACACAGGCACCTGCCACTGGAGCAGCCCAACCCTAATGACTATGGATGTGATGAATGTATCCCATACCTACGGTAATGCCACTTGATTAGGATGTGTTTATCCAAGCACAGGTTCTTGGATAAACTAATAATCCAGCTGGGCAAGTCAGTCAAAGATACAACTGTGGTTTTCAAAGTTATTATACATGGACAGTTTACTGTAGCCTGTGGCAAAATATTTACAATGTATTCTGTGGCTCTGGAGAAGCTATGTCAAGTCTGACCAAAAAAACCTTGATGATGTCATAGTGGTGTCATTAGGGTTCCCAACTAGGGCTTGTTTTGTGGGGGTTGTAATGAATGATGCTATTGACTTGTGTAGGACTGAGCGTTTTTGGAGCTTAACCCACATTAGGGACTAAAATACAAATATACCTATATAGAGTTGGTTTTTGGTTTGTCCAGTCTGGGCTGCTGTAGACTGGCTGTGCAACATAGTGATCTCCATGGATGAGAACCTGCTCCCTATGTAGATATAAACTGATAATTTTAAGGTAACGAAAACACAACAATTGTTATTTTTAGGTGATTTTACACTAAAGAAAACATGCTTACTTTATATTCCATAATGTTATTATTATCACATTGTCTAAATCAGTGGTTCCCAACTGAACCTAGGGTCTAGATTTCTCCATAGTCATTAGTTGAAGGTCCTCACAGTTAAATACATTAAGCGTCATACTTGTGCTTGGCCATGTCATTGAGCTAGTTTGCTGTCTCTGTCAAGTAGCTGTCCATTAGTCACTCAATCTACAGCAGGGGATGACACGTCAAAATAAAGCTACGTGCTGCTGGAAATTTACTGTACTTTAAAATAAAGTGTGTTTTTGCAGATTGGTCCAGAATGGACCCATGACCCACTTTTGGACTGTGACCCACCAGTTGGGAACCACTGCTCTAAATTAGCCTGTTGGCTAGCAGAGTTTCTGCCATTATATCACCCTAAATTCCACACACTGGACCTTTTTATTGGTGTAATTTTTTAAATATGAATTCTCCAGATTAATAAGGGTCTTGATTTTCATGTGTAAGAACTCCAGCATACAGTAAGTGACCATAATCAATAGATAAGAGCCTTGCGCTGTTAAGCTGGAATAGACCTTTGACACAGTTGACATTTTGGTTTGTCAAACACAGGTGACACTAATAACATTAATTAATAACGGCTGTATTCCATTAAGGTGCACCATTGTGAACGCTCTAGTAGTGCATACTGCCTCACTGGAACACTTACTGTTGGACTTAAATGGAACAGAGTCATAATTAACATTATTAGTTCCACCTGGGATTATTTTCCAGGGCTGGATAGATTTGTTCCACAGCAGACATTTGACTCAAAGCAGGAAAGCACAGGTATAGTTGATTACATTAATGATGGCTGCACTGGCTTTAGGTGCTCCACTTCCAGGATTCTGCTGTGGTCAGTGCTTTATTCCTGTCATGACTTACTGGGACACTTCAACAGAATGGAGCCACCAGTAATGTCAGTATTTACACCTGTGGTTTTTCTGCTATGACGATTGAACCTCCATAAGTAATTACAACCTCCATATCTCAAATAAGTCCAAGTTGACATTTCAAGAAAACAGCAAATGTTTATTGTCAAGAAGCTTGAACCAGTAAAATTTTGGCTTTTTTGAACTGATAAATTATTAATAGACTATTAATATGATGATAATAATCAAGTCAAGTCAAAATATCTGCTCTAAGAAAGGTCTACAACAAAAATCAGTCACTGGTGGCACTAGGAATGCTCCTAACAGGAGTTGAAACTTTGACTAGCTGACTAGTATAAAAGTGAGAAAACATTCAGAAAACAGTCAAAAAATTGAGCACAGTTAAATCTATAAAGTTTAACATTATCCGAGAAAATACTGTGTATTTTAAGAGCCATTCGAAATTGTTTATCACATTTTTCAACAACCAAATCATTTTATTTTAAATGCCATAAACATTACCAAATAACATAAATTGAAAACAATTTTCCATAGGAATTTGTAAAGAAACGTACTTTCAAATGGTGAACACAATCACATATGAAAAGTTTGACCAACTAGTTGCACTGGCATTTCACAGGATGTGACATATTCTGTAGTGGACTTGGATTTTTGGACATTAATTTAAAACGGGGAAAGTCATAAATTCCAGAGGGAGGTCAAAAATATCACCAGAGCTATTTCAAATGGGATATGTTCACCATGTCAGTCAACCTTTGCTTCACCTCCACATTGAACAAGGTGGCTGCTGACATCACCGTCACTCACACTGGCTCCTGGTGACTCATTTGTTATTCATTTAGCTGTAATTCTAGGGTCCTGCTCTTCTATAGGCCAAATTGTAGACATTTAGTCTTGAACACATGCTTTTGCAGCACCTGGGCTGTCTTTGTGGTAATGTCTAGTGTGTGAGTAATGAGGTGCTGTAGGTGTCACTGAGATACCTGGTAGTTATGCCACACAGATGATGTATCAGCAAATCTGTGTGTGTGTGTGTGTGTGTGTGTGTGTGTGTGAGAAATGGTGACAGTCCTAGCTGATTCACCAAACTGTCATGCTGGTTGTCAGATATGGTCTCGCCTTAGGTCTAAACTAATCCCTATGAAGAACATGAATGAGGACAGGAACCTGAGTGAAATCTGAAGCACAGTGTAAGCCCCCCAGAAGCATACATTAACTTTTCTTACAAGATAGAGATACTTTGCTTTACTTTATTTTTGATTTTCAACCAGCTATGTATCAAAACAGTGTGGGTAGTATGTGTCAATGAACTGTGCTAAACTTCCCCCTGTCTAACCACTGCCTAGATATTCCTCTTTGCCTCTGGTGAAACTCCACTGGATGATGTAATTTATGTCATCTTGTGGAGTTTTTCTTGTTCTTGAGCTGTTGTTGAAACTACAAGCTGTACTTTCTATTTTCGTATTGCCCTCCACCCATGCTGGCACCACGAACACAAAGAGTGAAGATGTAGATCAAGAGACTGACCTGCCCCTCTTTATCTCTCAAACTTTGGCTGAAATCTGAACAAACGGCAACACTAGGCAGTGCTTATCAAATATATATCAAGTTTATGTTACTGCATTGCCTATTTCTCCCCTACAGTGTTTTTAGAAACATATTTCAGGGCCCTGTTTAGCTGTAATAGCGAGAGTTTGTGAACAGGAAGTGGGTGCCAAACTGTTTTCTGCACAGTGAAAATGGAGGCTGAAAAAACTGAGGTCAAACTGTGAAACTAATGTTTGCAGAAACATGTTTAACTGCAAGAGATTGAGATTGCTTCTTGCCAGCATGTAGGCATTGTGTCAAACAGACATGTTTGTATTAAATCACCCACCAGTAGGAGCATTTATTGGTTTGGTGTAGCGCAGTGCATTCTGGTAGTTGTAGGTGTTCTCCCTGTTGAGGACAAGCATCCTTTTTCTTTGTTTTCTCTCGTTCTATAGCAACAATTTCAAAAGTATGTGCGTCTTTCTGCTGCATAGACATCCTAGCTTTATAAAAGACAATCTTTCTAGCTATGAAATACCCCTTTAATAATAAATGGAACAGTTTCCTTTTAGTGTTGATGTGTTCTGTTGTTTTCCTACTTACAAAAAAGCAGTGAATGTTGCTTATCAGGGAGAGGGCAAAAGCTTGATGGGAACAAAGAGCATTACATCAAGCTCCTACCTAAGAAGCTTTTGCTAGTTAACCTGCATAACAAACAGGATAAAATGAAGACAACAAAGTTTTGCATTTACAGTGATTTTTCTTGAAACAATGCATGTGTGGTCTGTGGTTGATGATCATGACATCCTCCTAGAACATAGCAGCCAGAGTTAAGCTTCACATGAACAGTGTTGTTTGATGGTTTGATTTTACATTGGTGGAATCAGTAGTAAGGCTAAATCTGAGAAAGACTTAACCTTCTCAGTATGTAAACTGTTCAGATGTAGTCTTGAGAGGCACCCACCTCTGACCAAACCAAAAACAGCAATCAAAAGAATTCTGTCTGCAACTGTTAATGCATTTGGTTAGATTATGTTCGTATATTTGATATTTGGTGGGGTTTGGTAATATGACAATATATACTGTGAGTCTAGGGCTGCAACTTTTCTTTTCTTTTTCATTTTTGAATAACCATCTGATTCATTTCTCTATTGACTGATCACATGTTTGTTTTATAAATGGCTGTTACAGTTCGTTAATGTCCAGCTCAAACAGCGGTATCTTGCCTTAGTATTATGATGTATTCCCAAATGGAACAGGATAGGCAAGCAGGACATAATCTTAGGAGGAATTAGATTTGATCGTTTAAAAATGGCCGTGTCATAACAGTAAGGCATTGGGGGTGTAATGCTGACAGGATAGTAGTATCTATCAGGGAAAGAATGACAAAGTACATTATATGCTCCATGTAACAGTTGCTGAAGCAGTCTAACAAAATGCCTTGCGCATAATCTGGAGCTGTAACAGATGCCACTTTTCTCAAAGTGAATAAATTCTAGCCGGCGGCCTATAACCAAAATATTTTCGGAAAAAGAAGACACAGATGTAGCACGCTTAATCTTAGTTCTGTGCGGCTAAAGGTTGCAGATTGATTGATGTGTAGATGTCATGATATTTTTGACTTGAATTGGTATTGTAAGCATGCATTATATTTTGTTTTACAGAAAGAAAACATGATTAGATTTTGATAGGAGAATCCAAAGATTTTTGGGCATATATTTTTGTTAAGTACGTGCACAAATTGCCTAGGCATGTGCGCTAAAATGGTATAAAGGGCTTTTTTCATTTGATCTCAACCTGAAGCCCAAGTTGACTTCTTCAAATGTGTATTTCTTTTTCATGACAGACAGCCCAAAATCAATGGATATTCAGTTAACCATCATCACACAAAGCTATGTCCCCCACTCCTAATGCTTTATAACACGTTGTTTGCTGAAAGCAAACTTGCACATTAGAGCTCTGATTCTCTGCCTGAATCAGATTGGGCCTGACCCGAACCTGCAGGTTCGGGCTGGGCTGGGCTGTAATTTCTCATTGTTGCCCCCAGGCTTGAATCGGGTTAGGTTCTAGCCAATTTAGCAGTATTTTTTTTTGTTTTTTTAAATCAGCAGTTCTTGTGCGTAAATGGCAGAAACTTTCATTTGATATCACTTATACTATATAGACTATATGGACTGATACTGGACTGCTGTTTGTCTTTTTCAGACACATTTATTCAGGCACATTTTCATATTCAAGTTTCAACGAGGCATTTGCAGATGTAAAGATGCAGCTCATCTTGTTAGTTTAACTGGGATAAGACTGGGCTGTGGAGGACCCACAGTGTTTATGATAACCCCCCCCCCTTCCTCTCCGAAGCAGCTTCCCGAAGGAAGGTCAAAGGTTCACCCACACACACACACACGCACACGCACACGCACACGCACACGCACACGCACACACACACACACACACACACACACACACACACACACACAAAGAAGGAGACTTGGCTTGCCTCCCCCAGAGTGTTTCCCGGTAGCTCGGAGCGGTTGAAGGGAACAAAGCGTAGCCATTGTATGTTGTGTGCACCTTCTGGACCTACAAGTGAATCTACACAGCCCACTCTAGGGCAAACGCTGTAATAACTAGGTTTACTAAGTATGGGTTTTGAAATGATAAATGATAATCTTTGTGTTACTGGATTGAAGCTGTCAAATGAGCGCATATGGTGCCAGTATTCTACATCTTTAAATCTGATCACTTTCATGCTAAAAATGATTGTATAACTATGGGACAGTATAATTTTTATTTTTGTTCGATGTTTCACAAAGCACACACAATAACATTTGTCATGTATTTTGTTATTGCTGTATTGTGCACAGAGCTGTTGTACGTGAATCTGTACAAAAGCTCTGTGATAAAGAAGAAATGTTCCCTGCTTTAAAGAGCATTACTGAGTTGGAGGTGTATTGTTTGGTCAACTGGTTTTATTCCAAGATGTTGACAATCAGGATAACACTCGGGTCTGTTACAGTGACAAAGGGGTGCGACTAACTTCTTTCTCTTTAGGTCAATTTTTCAATTAATCAGAGAGCACTTAAAAACACCTATTAGAATTTCCTGGCGCTCAAAGTAATGTCATCAAATGCCCTTTTCTATCAACAGCCCAAAAGCCAAATAGTTAATTTCCTTAAATGTTAAGACAAGGAAGGATGGCACATTTTCACATCTGAGAAGCTTAACGTTATCTTTTTAAATTGTTGAAACTCACTAGCGACAAAATAACCAAAAGCTGTGGTCGTGTTATAAGTGAGGGATGCTAGAGATGACGAAGGTTCCGATGTTTGAGTGTTTACATCATTGGACAATTAAAGACAGTGATGTGATTATGAGTGCATTGACAATATGACACTACTAAAATTTAGACTCATGGGAGGCATTCATGTTTGTCTGGTTTTCAGGCACTTCTATAATACTAAGCATCAAGTCTGTCGAATTGAAGCTTTCACAATAACCTCCAGTTTCCCAGTCTTAGTTACAACATTGAAAATTTCACACAATTCTAATAGGCTATTTAGATTACTGTCATGAATGACAAGGAAAAACTAAATTGAGAAGCTAGAAATGGTCTTGGTTTGGCATTTTTGCTTGACAAATGACTTAAACAACCCATTGACTATTAAATAGATAATATCATTGATTTATTTCCGAAGCTCTTCAGCTCTGAATCTGAAAATCTATTAAATTGCAAATTACCTGCAGTACAATATTCAGCATTCTTTGTTTCAGCCTGGATTCCTGTGGTTTTCTTTGCTTTGTTCTCTTAAAGTGGAAAATAATGAGCCTGCAGTGGAAATGATTAATGAGTGCTTCAGTAGCATTTGGGCTGATAATTCGGGAGGTTCATCTTGCTATTGCTGATCATGGAGAGCCATTTAGAGAAGAAGCAAGTTTTAATTTATCAAGTGATGCTTGACATGTGTGGCAGCAAGGCCTCAGTGCGCTTCATATGAAATTCCTGTCAGATAATCTGACAGCAGAGTTGTGTCCTACAAATTTCAAAACAGACTTAAACAGTCTTACAGCCATGCCCATTTTTGCTGTGATTGGTCAGGTATGTGGAAGTAAAAGTACAGGGGCTTTGAACTTTTCTCCCCTTTTTCTTTTTTATGCCTCTGTGCTGGCGATATCCATGGCCGCAGTCATTTTGTTTTCAGGTTGTCCATCTGTCCTGCCATACATACATTCTTCCGTCCCATTCCTGTGAACACGTCTTAAGAAGGCCTTGAGGGAATTTCTTTAAATTTGGCACAAACATCTATTTGGACTCAACGATGAACTGATTTTGGTGGTCAAAGCAAGGTCACTATGGCCTGGCATTAGTCTCATTTTGTGAATTTGATATCTCATAAAGGCCTTGAGGGGATTTCCTTAAATTAGGCACAAACACCCACTTGGACTCAACAATAAGCTGATTTGATTTTGGTGGTCATAGGTCAAAGTCAAAGTCACCTTGACCTTGTCCTTCTCATTCTTGTGAATGTGATATCTCAAGAACACTTTTAGGGAATTTCTTACAATTTGGCACAATCTTCCTCTTGGATGAATTGATCAATGATGAACTCATTAGAATTTTGTGGCCAAAGGTCAAGGTCACTGTGACCTCACAAAACATGTTTTCAGCCATATCTCAAGAATTCACGTGCTATATGACTACATTTGTCTAATGGGATAAAATGACGAAGTGACAACATTTTATATCCAAAACACTGGCCATTATTGAATGTCAGGAACAGAAGGGGAGACATTTGGTCAGATACTGAATTGCTGACACTGATCTTGAAACAATACTGACTGTATGGATCCTCTGTGCTGTCAGGTTGAAGATGTTTGTGAAGCATCCACATTTTAGAATATGTAGCTTCTTTGCAGCGAAGCTGATATTTGAAGCATTGCCTACTAGGGATGCACCGAAATGAAAATTTGTGGCCGAAGCCGAAGCCGAATATTATTAAACGCTTGGCCGAATACCGAGTACCGAATACCGAATATCATTGTTTAGTTTTTCATTAGTTTTTGCAGATGAAACCCCTCCAGATTAGTGTTGTCACGGTACAAAAATTGGGACCCACTGTGCGATACTAATGAAAATATCATGGTTCTGAGTAGTATCACGATACCACAG
>NC_065522.1:6139023-6184379 GCF_006386435.1 Epinephelus moara | reverse complement strand
CACGCTGTTTGATTGCGTTATCAAAACACGCCGCTATTATCCGGCCTTGCTTTTAACTTATTCCACCGAATACCGAATGTGTGTTTTTTTTGCAATATTCGGCCGAATATATTCGGTTACCGAATTTTCCCTGCATCCCTATTGTCTACTGTCATTCCTACATATGTGTCAAGACAGACATGGAAGTAAACTGTACCCTAACTGCAACTTGACTAGTTTGTGAAGGCATACAGCCATGACATGGTAATTTTATTTCATTCTTCGCACAACTACCATTGTCATATTGATTGAGCACAACTGAATGCCTTCAAAGAGAGATTGTCCAAAAGTTTTTGCTGTTATCCTCACTTGTACAATTCATTATATGGAAACTACAAAGATACAGAAGACACAGGCTGTTCGCCCCACCTTTGAGTGTGGCCATTCAGAACAGAGCACTTTGCCCTTAGATGTGGCTGGATGACTTGTTGTACGACCTAGTATGTTTGAAGCATACTGAGGCCTTTAAGGACCTGGTAGCTTGTTGCCAGCCTGTTACATAAAGACCAGTCCATTTCTGCTCCTTTGTTTATTTACTCTGGGAACTACAGCTATAAAAATGCCCCATTGCGCTCCATTAAAACACAGAGCGTTGTGAGTAGGTGACAGCCCACAAAATAAGATTAAAAAGAAAGCAGCTAGTGGTGTTACTTAATGATATGTTAACCATCGACAGGGAGTAATGCAAGCAGAGATTATTTGGGTTAAATAGCAAAAAAAGGAGGATCCGTCTACTTGTTGTTATCAGTAACATTTTGCAGGTGCATTGTCTTCATGTTGTACATATCCAGGTTCAGACCTTCCTGCCAGAGCAGAGCCACACTGTATCTCCTCTCCATGGATCGAAATTGCTTTTCTAATTTTAATGTAGGCCCACCTAATGCTTAAGTGGGCACTGTAGAAAATGGAGAAAATCAAAATATGGCATACTCAATATTAAAGACCTCAGACTGGGATTAGGACATTCCTCCGAGTAATAAACTAGATATTGAGTTCTTACTTATTGCTTTATTAAAAAAAAGATTGTTGGGACCAACAACGGCTCACAGTAGTGCAATTTTAGTTAGTCCAGCAGCAGAAGCAATGAAAATGTTGTTGCATGGGCACAGAGTTAATAAATTGACCTCCAGTCTCATATGGCCTCTGGGGATGTGAGAGACAAAAGCTTGTTGTTAAACTTCAGAGCAGGAGGGGAGCTGGACAGCCAGCACACACGCTCCATACCACAACTAAGGAGGCCAGCAGCTGACTTTGAGAAATAATGAATGATGAAAGGAGGTGTGTGTGTGTGTGTGTGTGTGTGTGTGTGTTCCTGTAAGATGGCTTACAATGTGGGTTACAGACCTGATGTTGGCCTTTCATCAAATAACTAACCCCTTCCCCCTTTCCACATTGTCTTATTTACTCTGTGCAGTTTAGAAAGGTCTATTTCTTTGAATTTAAGTGAAGTACTGCATTGTCTAAGGTTATTTAAAGTCAGTTTGGCCCTGGTTTGAGTTGTTTTAAGACCATGACGGGAGCTCTGTTCTCATCATTATCCAGACTGTTTAAAAAACACTAAACCAACGTCTGTAGGCTAAAACCCTAAATTACTGTTTATTTCTTCCTGTTGCTTTTCAGGCACAAATACCTAGAAAAAGTCAAGCTGTTGCTAAGGGCCGCTTTAGCTGAGCCTGTGCAGGGACCACAATACCAGTATAGGTTAAAGGTGGCTCAGAAAAACTCTGTTGTGACAGACGACAGCTGTGGTTAGCTTACATTCACAACAATTGCATTGGATTGAAATTGTGAACAAGTCTCATGGCTCAACAGTCCTGGCTCCAACTCTGTTTATTTTGGTGCAAACCAAAACCAAATCATGGTGCAGAAAACGGTTTTGACAGCTTTAGAAACTCCTAGAATAGCTGCATACCACCAAAGGGCAGGGCTGTCATCGACTAGATGGGCACATACGGGTACTTCACAAACCGTCACGACCACACCTCTTTTGGAGGATAGAAAAGCTCAGATCCTATAGATGTCAATGCAATTTGACATGTGTTTGGATTATAATTCTGACACATCTGTATGCATTTATTTCATGTTATACAAACACTTGTTTTATAGACATATCTTTTAATCAGTCCTTCCAGAAAATCGCGATCCTGCGATCGCAATACTTGACGCAAAGTCAACGAAAGTCCACAATATTTGCAGAGACCTGCGATTTTTCTGCGTTTTTCCGCATTTTCCAGCTGACCGGAAGTCATTTGAAAAGTCATCAGACGCTTCATTAAATCGTGCCAATGGCATTGCAGTATGGAGAAACACTCTGTATTGACATAAGAATTTGCACTGTTTAAATGCATACAATATGTGTTGAATTTATGAAAATGTTATGTTTACAGAAGATGTAGCTTACATATTGTTTTACAGTCACATTGTCTGGTTTGAGAGCTACAATATTCACTCAGGATTTTTCTCATTAAATAAAACTAAAGAAGAGAACTATAAAAAACATTTGCAGCTATTTTTGTAATAGTCAGTATGATTATTATAGCAAGTGATTACATGACTTATTTTTTTGGAAGTAGTAGTTTAAAGAAAAATCACATTTTTTTTCTCCTTTTGTCATTAGCTGCAATTTTTTGTCATTTGCTGCAATTTCCTGCAAAAAATCACATAAAAATGCTGCAATTGTTATCGCATTTTTTGACAAAATTGGCCGCAAATTCAAGGTGTTTTTGCCACGAGATCCTAGAGGGACTGTTTGATTGTTTTGCAACCTTGCCTGAACCTGAGCTATCATGATACCTTAATTAATAAACAGGGATACCCAACTTGATTTGCCACTTTTGAAAGTGACAGGAGGCCAGGGGACAGCTAATAAACAAATATTATTATAACATGATGTTTATCAGTTTACAATAAATCAATTGCATGTTTTAAACATTTTGACATGTGCTGTCCTTACTCATCTTTGCCAAGAGGCAAATTTAGTCGCGGCAGCCCTCCACAGGTCAGGTGGCTTATTATGCATTTGGCACTTTGTTTATATTCACATAATAAAACAATTCCCAGTAGTTGGCTGGCCACTCGCTACTCTGTTGCAGGCCACTTTTGGCCCATGGCCTGTAAGTTTAGTATCACTGCCTTAATAAATAAAGGCCTGCGAGATGCAGTGATGCTCCACCACAAAATACTGTCAATCTCCACCCAAGCAGTGCTCGAAAGCGTTGGAAAAGAGACTGAATAAGTAAGATATATAAAAGAATTAACCATCATAACATTTTTACAGGCCTCCATGCATGCAGCTTTCTGCTGTTTACTAACCTGTTTTCTGACCCGTCCTTGAGGTCTAAAAAAAAGAAAGGCATGCTTTTCTGCTGCTGTCTCCCGGCATTGGGACATTTTTGCAAGTTTTCCCATGTTCAAAAGAACTTGTACACATGCTAATGTTAGTCATTAATGTTAGTTCTTCATCAGCAGTAACTGTCACAAGCATTACTTATCCATTTACCACACTGACAGTGAATAATTAGCATCCTATCTCAGTGTGAAGGCCTTGGTTAACCCACTATTTAACACCTTTTTCGCATCTCTCCAATTTGTCTACCGACAGCACATTTCTTTGTGTCATATGAGTCTGGTCTATACCAGAGCATCATTATCAAAGCACCTGCATCAGATACTAGCTGATAGCTAGTAGCTCTAGATGCTGTTTCCTCATTCCTCCCTCTTTGTGACCTAATAAGGTTTTGTGGTTATGATGATCTGCATTAGCCTTGTGCTGTCAAAGCTCTCATTAAACGTCTCCTCATTAGGTCACTGATGTGCTGCAGAAGGGATGGCAGACTTTATCTCTTCTTGGCAGACTGTTGCTGTTTGGTTGCCATAGGAGTTTGTGTGAACTTAATCAGGTGCAATTGTGGGAATGTTAGCCATGTTAGTGTTCTGATACAATTTTGATCAGTCAGTCAGTCCACTTCTTTGGTCCAGACTAAAATATATGGGAAATTATTGGATGGATCTGTTACAGACACCCAAGGCCTCCAGAATATGGACCCTGATGACACTGGTGATCTCCTGATATGCTAACATATCTCACAAAGCTGCTAGCATGACTGTGGACTTCCTGCCTTTAGATGTTTGAGTAATTTGTAATGTTTTGAAACCAAGTGAGAAACTTCCTGTTCACTGGTATGCTGATGGAATTTTATCT
Source organism: Epinephelus moara (assembly GCF_006386435.1). Classification (NCBI taxonomy): domain Eukaryota; kingdom Metazoa; phylum Chordata; class Actinopteri; order Perciformes; family Serranidae; genus Epinephelus; species Epinephelus moara. Next base: position 6,180,139 of record NC_065522.1, on the reverse strand, counting down.
CAGTGTTACTTCATCTGACAAACCTCATGTTTGCACCTCTACCATGCTATAGTTTCACTGTGACATTTTGGGGCTAAAAGTGCAATTGTGAAATGTATATAAAATCTATTTGAATTTTCAACCTTTAGACAACAGCTATACATTACAGAAGAGACCTGCTTCCAAACATGATTTTTCATTACTTTTGGAATTTAATTAAAACCATTGATTTGGTGTTTGTAAAAACCTTAAAACAATGAGGTTACCTGTGCAATGGAGCCATCCAACGCAGTCCAGTTCTGTAGAAATCAGACATTAATAGCGAAAGCCATCTTCTGTGTGTGAGAGGGGCAGAGACTTCAGTACTGCCAGCCAATCACAACAGTTTTTGCTATAGCAGCCACAAGCTGAAAGAGACACTGAATAGATTGTATAAGTATCAGTTTTCCCATAAAATACTCATGTCGTTGATGTGTTTTTCTTTTAAATTAAGTGTAATGACATACTTTTAGAGAGCGATACAATAAATAACCTGCCCCTTTAAACACATGGCCTGGTTTTAAGTATGTTGCTGAAAAGCTCTTTGGCTAAGCGGCTAGAAACTACAGAACTACACTGTGCTGTCAGTTAATGGGTCGGGTTGAGCAAGCCCTGATTTTGTGTGTGTGAGTGTGCATGCATGTGTGTGCAGTTTGAGCTCAACATATGGCTGTAGCCTGCCCTGTCAGTTGTTTACATCTGTTCCGTGTCATTAAATGAAACTGTGTGCATGCATGTCGGTGCAGTGTGTGTGTGCGAGTGTGTGTTCACCCCCCCCGTGTTTTATTTCCTCTGTGCGGCGGATGTGGGCTGCCTGTTCACTCAGTCTGCACTTCTGCTTTGTCTGTCCTCTTCTGAGTCGTCTCTGATTGCCCCACACTTACTGTCAGCCAACATGTTTCCATCCAATTCAATGCAGTTATTAAAGGAGGTTTGTTGTAAATGTCACAGAAAAAAAAGCCTCATGGATCTATTTCCTTCATGGGGAAACTGGGAGGAGTCTTTCATGAACTGATAAATACTGGACAAGTTGTTAGTGTCATCTAATGAATGCCATGGCTTGTATCATTATAGAATAAAGCCCCCCTCTTGTAGCACAGAGCAGAGTGCACATCTTCATGCTTTGTTGCATCAACAGGGACCAGAAGTTCGTTATTCATTCTAATGGAGGGTAAATGAGGTTGCGGTATGCTCAAATCTTTTGTCATGCTTTAATTTACAGTATTTTTAGTGTCATGTCTGAACGTTTCTCTCTCTGTGTCTGGCTGAAATTTGCTGGTGTGTTTTGTCTCTCAGAGCACAGCAGCTGGTGGGGAGGGGGAATCCCTCCTCAGTCCCATGGGAGGTAACCAGAGAAAAGGCAGAGACACAGACAGGCAGGCTGTAGGACAACACCACCAGTCTGCCAACAAACATATATTGTGCCATACATGGCCTGCTCTGCAGCCTGGATGTGTGTATGTATGTGGAGGAGGGAGCATGGGTCAGAACTACTCCACGATTCTCATATCCATTGTTTGCTGTGAGCCATGAGGTTGATAGCATGTTGGCAGGCATCTGGATGTCAGCAGCATTTAGCTGGTTTAAGGTGTAAAGATCTACCTTTACAACCAGTTATCAGCTGGTTGAGGGCTCAATGAATGAGACAGCCACACTGTGAATGAGTGAGCTGTAATTGGTTGAAGGGGAACACTACCCCAATAAGTTAAAAAGTTAAGTCAATAGTTGTGAACATGATCTAATTTCTAACAAAGCCAGAAACCACAGAAGTGAGTCTCAAACTTGTGATGTCATAATATAAAGTGTGGAGCTGCTCCAAGGACAGTAAATGGGAGTCCGATTTTGTGAACCCACAGAATGTTTGCTTTCTTTTTAACCAGTGAGCTTAAAGGCAGATTTATAGTTGTGCGTCAGCCCTATGCAGAGCCTACATCATAGTCTATGTCATTGTGAGCATTTATACTTGTGCAGGGGTGTGTCTGTGTCACTGTGCAGTTACACCTCCAAAACAAGAGTCGGCGGTATGGTTTCTGTGAGTGCTGTAAAGTTTAGTTGAGTCAAAACACACATTAGACATGGCTTAGCGACAGTTTTGATTACAAGTACACAAATCAGCTTCACTGTAACTCGCAGGATTCACAGACAAAGGACTTGTCTTTATCTGGACACATTTTCCCCACAAATACAACATGTTAATGTTATTAGTATTGTATAAATTAGCCTGGGGACTAGCAGAGTTTTCCCTTACTCATATGAAGGCAGGCTAAATTACACACAAGACTTAAAATGTTATTTTGTGGAGGCTTTTCTTCACAATTTATTGTTTCTTACTTGTGAAATACAAGTAAATAAAAGCTTCCACTGAGGGAAATAGTTACATTTCTGGGGAGATACATGTGAGGCTAAGCAGTTGATTCGACACAGAAGTATAAATCCCACTTTATTCTATTGTGTTCTCAGTTCTGAAACAGGAAATGTACCCATATACTCAGAACATTCTCAATTCATTGTCTATGGAGCAGTTCCAAACTTTATACCCTAAGATAGGGGTGTGCGATATGGACAAAAAATAATATCTCGATATTTTGGGGGATTTTGACGATAATGATAATTAGACGATATTCTTTTACATATGTGTTTTTAACAGCCTGAGTTATAGCTCATTAATTGTTTCTCATGGATGATAATGGACACAATGTTTTAAAGGAAAAATGTTCTCAACATTTCTTGCTGCTTTTTTACCTGCTCGCTCTGTTTGACTCTGGTGACAGCCTTTTGTAGCGTCAATTCCGGATCCATTTGCAACTGTTCAGATAGTTTGAACAGAATAGATAGTTTGTCCCGCAGACTCACCACAAGCCTTTCCCTCACCATCATCATGTAGAGCCCCGTAACCGCAGTGCTCCGCCAGGCAGTGCAGCGCCGTAATGAAACTGTCGGCCGTCTCGCCTGTTTCTCGATGCCGCTGATTAAACTTTACTCTCTCAAAGATCACATTCCTGCGATTCTCTTCTGCTTGGGTCTCCAATCCAGAAGCAGTGCGGAATCTGTCGAAGCGTTTAATCCATTTAGGCCAGTCTTCAGCCTTCAAGGTGAACTTTTCTGGCGGGGAGACATGAAACTGTGCCATGTTGCCACTTCATTTAGCTAACTGTGGCTAGGCTAGGTAGCTCCGTAGACGGTCCTGCGAACTGCGAACTTTCCCGACCTACAACTAGACACTTTTGCGTGTCGCTATATGCAGACTAAGTCACTAGTACTGTCGCTCGCGTCTGACTTTACTTCTGACACCATGTTCAGTTATTTATTGGTATAACCGCAAACCACTCATGAACCACGCAGGCTTCAGGTACTTGAGCAACCCGTTAATTGTTCCCAGCAACACAATACAACATGAGTTCCCACCTGACAGGCTGGGACCTATCACTACAGTTGACCCACGTCTTCCGAAGCTGCTGGAGCATCCGTGGGCGGTGTTGCCATGTTGTCTCGCTAATGTTTGTTTAGCAGCAGGCTAACCTGCCGGGAAGGTGCCAGTGAGAGATCATGTGACCACCTAGGCGTACTGCGGCGTGCTGCTGCACGCAAGTTACGTAACTCTTGTTCAGTGAATGTGTGGGGTTTCAACCTGGTTTCAACGTGTGTTTTCAGTTGTTTTTGTGAAGTCATTTGCATACTCGATAACATAAATTTGCGCATCGTTAAAACAACAATGACGATATTATTGTTAACGATATATATCGCCCACCCCTACCCTAAGACATCACAAATTTAATTTTTAACACCCTTGCTTTTGGATTTGGGAGAGAATTGTTCACTAACATTATTGACCTGTCTGAGATGATGGGAATGAGGTGTATGAATTTTGGAAAATGGCTTAGTTTTGGGGTGCCCCCTACCTCACCTGGTAGAGTGAGTGCCCCGTGTACAACGGTTGTGTCCTTGCTGCAGCAGCTGCAGGATTGAGTCCAACCCACGGCCTTTTGTTGCATTCATCCCTACTATCTCTCCTCCTTTCACACTGTATCTGTCCTATCAAATAGAGGCAACAAAAGCCCCAAAAATATCTTAAAAAAAGAAAAAGGGGCGTAGTTCCCTTTTTAATGTTGTCTTAACTTTCCAAGTGCTTCATGCACTGGGCGGTAAACTTGCATGAGCTGCATCATATCTGACAACTGAGAGTGAGATTGCATTCACAAGCTAACCTATAAATAGGGAAGTCACTTTTTCCAGTCTTGGTGGCTCTTTATTGTTCTTCATTTAACTGCTTTCAGTTTTAAAGCAGTGTTTTCCAACTGGTTTGCCTTGAGATTAGGCCTGGGCACTATAGTACTATTATACAGATAATGTGATATGAGACTAGATAACGTTGTAGATTTTGGATGATATAGTGTCTTAAGTGTTGTCTTCTCCTTAATTTAAAGGCTGCATTACAGTGAATTGATGTAATATTCTGAACTTCCCAAACTGTTTTATTATTTGCCTTTAACCACTTCGTTTTTATATTCACATTACTGATGATTATTTATCAAAAACAGTTCTAGATTCGCCAAAGGAGACTGGTATTTCTTAAATCCACAGTGAGCTCAGCAAATCACCTGAAAACCCCTGTCAAAGCTTTGATTAATTGTGCATATTTCTCACTGAAGCTTTGATGCCCAAAAACTGGTATTCAGGACAGCCTGGCATGACATAAAACATACAGCAGGGTAATAAAACATAGAACTGGAGTTACATTTGTAATCCCTGTTACAGTAAAAGCTAGATTCTTCAAATCACTTATATGTTAGAGGCCAAGATCACATGTCTCGCGAAAGTGGCTTGCATCGGTATATTGGGAACTACTGGTACTGTAAAAGCGTCCTGTCGTAGCACCACTAATCACACTGAAAGAATACTTCAATATAAAAGTGCTGTGCTGGAAATTTGCCATACCTCAACATAATTTGGCAAAGTTAACCCCATGCTTGTAAGCCAGAATGGACCACTTTTGGACCTACTAATTGGAGACACTGTTTTGTTGGGCACTATTTTTAGCTGCGGATGAATACACATTTGTTGCTCTAGTGAGTATTTGGGGCAGCATGGCAGTGTATGTGGGATTAAGTCAAAATTTTGAAAGGAATTAAGGGAGGGTGTCATTAGTTCCACCATCCTCCTGTCAGTCAGTTAGAGCTCTCTACAATGACATCACATCTATCTCAAGTATAAAGTATGCCACCGCCGGGAACTCAGCCCAGCAGCACTCTCTATTGTTTTAAACTTTTGACAGTTCGTAGTACAGACAGACAAGATGATAGAGAGGCTGAGGGACAGCTGACCCACACCAAAGGTCCCAGGCTGGATTTGAAACCAGGACATTGTGGTTGCATGCAAGGGTCTCTACTTTCTTTATTTCCTTTATCCGTAGTAGCTCCTGTCTCCTCTGGGCTCAGCAGGCAGCCATTAGTTAATGGGCCTGAGTCCCATTCCTCCTGGCTCTGTGTTTGTCCCTCAACACAATGTAACACTATAAGAGTGTGTGTGTAAATAATCTAATGGTGTGGAGTGGACTGCCTGGTGAATAATGAAAGCCGAAGCCCTGCCTGTCTTATGTAACCCAGCAGATCCATTAACTCCCTCAGTGTTTGGTGTCCAGATGGCTGATTCACTGGGGAAGTCGGTACACGATCGAGACGGCATGGGGCCCAGGAGGGGTTGAAATGTTTGAGTTTGTGTATACTTACTCTAGAGTTGTCATAAGATTACTGCACCATTTTAGTTAATAAAATCTGCCCTTCTCAGTCTCAGAAGATGAGATGGTGGAGTGAAAGATGTTGCTGTAACTTTTCTGAAGGATACCAAATACAGGAAGTCCAGAGACCATTTTTATTGAACTGACAGACTTGTTTGACAGATTTATACACGTATTATAATTCTGTCATTGAGCAGTGATTTGTAGGGAACAGTTACAGACTTGTGACAACTGTGATGACCCAGGATTAACCCATGACAGCAGTCTGGCTTAAATGGGTCAAATGAGAGTTGAATGCATGTTCATTAACCTACATTGTGTGTGGAAGTTGCATGAAGTGGCACTTGCTCTTAAATTACTGTAGTAGTAGAACTGATTGCACGAATTCTGCTCTTTTAGATCACAAATATGCTTGAAGAGCATGCTCCTCTTGGTTGGAGTGTGAGCTTTGCTGCATTAAGTTACAAACTTGATTTGGCTACTGTTTTTGACTCTGTAGACCATGACATACTTATTGACTGACTGAGGTAGTGGGTGGATGTGTGTGGGTCTCTTTTATACCAGGAAGTTTTCTGTCATAATTGAAAACTATTCCTCTTATATCAACCTAGTGTTTTGTGGAGTGCCCCAAGGGTCTAACCTTGGTCCTATACAGTTTTCTTTTGATATGTTCACCCTTTCATGAAGATGACACCCAGTTGTAGGCCTGTGCTGATAATTATGTTATCGCCTTATTGTATGATCTATGGACATGTTCTCGATCTTCTTGCTGACCTTGATATTTGTTTTTACATGTATGTTTGTCTACATTAGAATGTCAGCAGTGTTTTAGCCAACATGGCCCCAGAGTAAACAGCAGCAAGAAAAATAAGACAACTCTTCAAAGATGACACAGTGTAGTTTACCGGTAGCCTGCATCTGCGCTTTTGGAGTGAAAGAGGCACAGTCCTGGTAGCTTGCCAACCCCTGGCAATGAGCTAAAAGTCCATCGTTTGTAGTTTCATCCTTCATCCTCCACTCTATAAATCCACTAGCAAACTGCCAGGCTCTCAGGCCGTTTATACCCAGGAGCCGACTGCAACACCAGCCGGATTATGGAGGTAACTGCAGTGTTCTCAGAGCCTCACTAAGCTTGTGTGTGCAAGAGGCATCACTTTGTTTTTTTATATTGGCCAAATTTTGTATTACTGAGTAACTTTAGGCTACTCCCACAAATATACTATAATTTTATACATATATTTAACTTGTATATTAACAGGTGTTAATTACATTTTTAAAAATATGTTAATTTTTTTTTTTTTCATATTCTAAGTCCACTGTGTAAGTATTCTCAAGAATTGAAAGTTCATTGCTCTTTGAAAGGTTGTACTTGAATTATTATGCTGTTATATTATCATATCAGTGACATAAAAGGGTCTCGAAATGACAACAGCATTGTTTATTGCAATTATGTCTGGGACAGTATATATTGTCCAACAAAAGTAGTTGTAATGACAAGCCTACCTAGTTGAAGAATTTAGGATTCCATTTTGACTCGTGCCTTTGTTTATCAAAACAACATCACAAAACTTGCTCGGTCATGCTCAGACATATTGAGTTATCCATGCGTTCTTACCTTCCCAGTTATTATACATGAAAGAATTCAGAGAATGCTAATTGGCAACTATTTGGATAATTGATTAATTGTTGGACTCATTCTTCAAAGTTAAAACACCAAAAACAAGCAATTTGGTAACATCACAATGTAATGACCATTTTGTTCATTTTCAGACATTTACTGATAGAGAGAAAAAGATTAATTTGTAATGAAAATAATTAATCAATTAGATTATTGTAATGCAGTTTTCTCTGGTTTATCTCACTTTTTAATTAAGTGACTCCAGCTTGTTCAAAACTCTGCTGCCAAACTTCTAACAAACACCATACAGCCCTCTGACATGACTCCAACTTAGAAATTATTTCAGTTGAAGTAAATTAGAATTTAAGGCAAAGCATTGCAGAGCTACCAAAATCAAACTGTTCTTCATAGTGTCTGAGGTCATCAGTGTCCCTCAGACTAAACATAAATCTAAAGAAGACAAAGATTTTGCTAGTGCGGACCCTTAGTTCTGGAAGGGCCAACTATATCATGATACAATTGATTCTGTTAAGATTGTTATTAAGAGTGTTATTATTTTTATACCTAAAAGCTTTATTCAAACAAAGAAATTAAACGTCACCATTGCCCATGTTAAATGCATTTTCTCTGTGATCAGAAAGTCTTTAACACTACTTCAATACTTGTAGCTACTGTAACCATTTCAATGTTTCACCTTAACTGAATAATCTTATGTTTTATATCTAATCTAATGATGTCTAATACCAGCCTCAGTCTGAGGGATCGTGGTGAATTGCATAACTACTTACTGTATTTTCTTTCCTGTGGTGTAACTGGTTTTCACACTAATGCAGTGTGCATGCCGTTGCCATGACAATTTGAACACTTTTACAGTTCTACCGTCTGCTTAATCTGTTTGCCTGTTGGTTGCTTTTCAATCTGTAGCACTCTGAGTTGGAGAAGTTTCATGCACAGATAATTAAAAAGCCATCATGCCTGGCAAAGGGCTATATGTTGCTTGCTGTTAGCTTGCAGTTTTATAAACTTGTTCCATTTTATTGAGGGTCTTTTGCACTGCCTAAATGATCAGTCATTCTTTAATTTTCTGTCCGTGCGAGTTTACTGTGTACTTATTAGGTGTTGTCAGGAGTTCTGAGTGTGTTCATAGTGTATTTCCCCTTTTGCATGACACACTGAGCTTTGCATACGAGAGCTAAAGCAAAGCCAGCCGCCTGTAGGAGGGAAAGAAGACAGAGGAGGAAGTGTGAGGTTGAAAGATGGAAGGGGAGAGGAGAGGAGTCGGTACGAGGAAGGAGACAGACTAAGGGGAGGGAGGGTGCATAAGGTCTGAGTTGATTTGCCAAGTACAATACATCAGAAAAGGAGAGTAACTCCCTATCATCTGTTGCAGACTGGAAATAAATCTCCCATTAAGAGTCTAACACCACCATCTTTACTCACTTGAGCTGCTGTGAGAAGTAAAAACATCCCTCCTTAGTCTGTCTTTCCCCAGACTATGACCTCTCTACATTCAGAGTGTTGGGGAAAAACAAGAGGCATTACAAACAAAGTTGTCGACCATAACACAGTTATTCTAACAAACATATTAGCTGGACCATACTTATCCCAGAGCATTAAAGCAACACCCCTGCATTTTGGAAAATGAATGTTTGCTATTAAAAGCACCATCAATAGGTCTTGGACATTGTTAGTTAAGCTGAGCACAAAGATTGCCAGAAAAGATGGGGAATCTGCCATTGTAGCTTCACCAAAACTAAAAGAACTGCATTCTGACAAAGCCAAAACAATTGTATTTACATGTTGTGTCTTGTTATCTAGCTGAGTCACCTGGGTTTGGTTTAGTCACAACAACATGTGCACTCAATCACTGCACCCAGGAGTTTTCTGTCAAGAAATAGCGAAGGAGAACAACTTCTCCCAGTACCACAATTTTCATTTGTGTACTTAATGTGATGTGTAAAAAAAAAAAAAAAATCACATGTATTTCACAAGTCATACAGTATGTAAATTAAACAACTGTTGAGCTATTGAAAAGTGATTTTTCTTTTCTGATTATAACAAAGAAAGTCTAACATATCCCCCCGTGCTGACGGTCTTTGTACTGAGCTAGGCTGGGTCTGGTCTTCAGGGTGTACCAGCCAAGATCTGAAGGTGTTGAATAGTTTGTGCTGATTCCTTGTGCCTTAAATACTCTGGCCCGATGTTCCAACATCAAAAGAAAATGTTGGTATCGTACGTTTCTGCAAACCATGAATATGTTATTTTCCATGTTTCATATCAACATTTCAAAAATGACGTACTATACGAGCTGACTTTGTCAATGGGAGGTGGAGGGTTTGGTGGATGGTACATCACTTAGGTGAAACCCCTGTCAAGCTGCAGACTACTGTTCGAGTTCAACAAACAGCAAAACCTGCTGTTTTTTTAGCAAATCATTGCAGAGATTCCAGGTCCTTTTTTGCCCCCAAACGTGGGTGTTTTTAAGCTTCAGTGCCAACAATAGCCATGGTTGGAGCCATTATGTTTTTGGGTTGTCTGTACGTACGTCTGTCCCATTCTCATGAATGAGATATCTCAAGAACACCTTGAGGGAATTTCCTCAAATTTGGCACAAACGTCCACTTGGACTTAACAATGAACTGATTAGATTTTGGTGCATCCATCCCATTCTTGTGAACGTTATATTTAAAGAACACCCTGAGGAAGTTTCCCTAAGACATCCACCTTGAGTCAGAGATGAACAGAATAGTCAAAGGTCAAGGTCACTGTGACCTCTCAAAACATGTCTTTGGCCATAACTCGAGTGTGCATACACAATTTCTGACCAAGTGTCACACAAAGGTCTATTAGGACAAAATGATGGTGATGACATTTAATATCCAACAGGTCAAAGGTGAACTTCACTGTGACATCATAATGCTTTGCAAAAGCACATTTCTGGCCATTACTCAACTGCATATCTCAGAAACAGAAGAGGAGACATTTGGCCAGATACTGAATTGGTGACACTAATCTTGGGTGTCTACCTTGAAGCTGTGCTGATCGTATAAATCTTCTGTGCTGCTGGATTGAAGACGTGTGTGACGCATAACCTCGGTGTTCAAATGAAGTTGATATTGGTTGTTCTGACCTGAGTGTGGGTAAGCCATGTCAACACAAAATAAATCTTTTGATTAGATTGGGAAAATCTGCCACTCAAGAATGTAACAATTACATCGAGATATTATACAAAGTGATGACTGAGTGAACATCCAAATGTCTCGCCCTGATTTGAATGTTAACTCACTCATAGTATTCAGCACCAGTTCCATCTCCATCACTTCATCAACTACACAACATGTAGTTTTCCATTCTCACACTCACGCCTAGTCATGCAACAGTCTCACCCACACACACATGTACAAACGAAGCTGTGGTGTTAAGCTTCTGTCGACTCGCTGTAACTGACACTGTACCAGGAATCAAACAGGCCACATCCTGTCTTACAGCAGACACAGAGTTGTGTTGTCAGTGGCAACATTGTGAAATAAGCCAGGGTAAGGGTAAGGCGTGGCTGCTGAACAGAGGATGCTGATTTGAAACAAAACAGGCATGGTTTTATTTACACATTGATTATTTTGTATGAAGGGAAACAATAATGAATTTTGAGTAATCTGTTAAATCTTGATTAAACACCGAATGTACCCCCAGCTAAGTGACTTGACAGGATGGAGTCCTTCCTTCTGCCCTAGATGTCATATTGGTCAGACAGGTTTCCACATTTGATGGAATCTTAGCACTGAAACAAAGCTACCACTGTCAGACAAACTCCACATCTTTAGCAAGCAAATGTGATATTTGTTTTTCTCAACCTTTTTTACATAAATGTCAATCTTTTAAAGCTAGTCATCCCCTTAAAAATCGAAGCGAATCAATATTTTTATGTTAATGATTAATAGAATTATGTTTAATGTTAATGTGATCACTTGTAGGGTCAAACAAGACACACAAATGATCACAAACTCTTCAGTTTCTCTCAGTTTTTTAGTGTCTTTGTTTTGATCTTAGGGCCTAAAGTTTTACTGTCTGGTTTGGTCGTGGCGCTCTCACAAACCCGCCCTGCGTTCCAATACCCATACTACCATACTATTTAGTATGCCAGAAAAAGAATTAGTGTGTCCCAATACATAGTATGTCAGATGCAGTATGCCAAAAGTACCAGGATGTTCTACTACATCCGGCCATATTTCGCAGTATGCATGTCAGCATGCTTCTTTGGCCATTCTGACCCACAATCCTTTGCGCAGCGGAAGTTACGTCACACTGACTGAGCTGCGTGTACAACCAACGCCCACACTTCCTTTCATACATGGTTTATTTAATTTGAGATACTAAGACACTACATATTAGGACTGCAATGATCTGATTATATACTGTCACATATCATACAGTTTTGCAAGAACACGGTTACAACATTCAACTTTATTGTGATTATAGTATAATCAATGTTAGGGTTCAACTATGACTACAATATAGAAGATTCTACCAGTATAGGCAGTGGTGTAAGTGTGGTATAAATAATGAATGCATATGACTAAATATGAATACACTATGGGCCAGGTATGAGTAGTATAGACTAGTAAATATATAAATAGTAAAAGTCAAATAGGCTACATATTAAGTAATGTAGTAAGAATGTGCAAGTATGTTACACTACAAATTAAAGTAATGTGAATGTAAGGCTGCTTCACGTGCAGACAGAATATCCGATGTGATGGCGGATGTAGTGTGTCCCAATAGTATGCATACTGCATGCATACTGCATACTACACTATATACTTTTTAAGGGCAGCTGCAGTACATACTAAAAGTATATAGTAGAAGTATGCGATTTGGAACGCAGGGCCGGTTTCCAGCAGCAGTACCCAAAATGTAAATGGTTGCATTTTTGACTATGGCTATGGCTTTATCTGAATAGCGGCCTTTATTTAGATAAACACACACTTTATATGAAAAAAGATAAATATGAAAATGTAGAAAATAATTGGGGGAAAAAATTATTGATATATCATATATTTTTTTGATTTTAACTTTGTTTTTTGTTTTTTTTGCAATTTTAAACTCATTTTTTAAATGCCTAAATTGGTATAATTCAAATAAGGAAGTGGAAAGAAATTGCTGCTTTTAATTGTGGTAATCTACGAGTGATGTTATGTCATGTGTATTTCAAGAAAAATAAAGCTGGAGGGAGAAAGCAGACACAAGTGTGCAGTCTAAGGACACGGACCTTAAGCTGCTTGAATAGCACCTTGAATTCAATCAGCTCAGCGCAAACTCCCTGCCAGATCAGCAAACTTTCAGTTGCTGCCGTTACACGGAGTAAAACCAGCCCACTGTGAACCACGGCGCTGGAGTTTGCACTGGCTGAATTTGAGTCGCTTCAGCCACTACTGTGATCTCCGTCTTCTGAGCTTCTGCTTGCTCTCCTCCTGGCGGATAGTCTCCTAGCGACAGGAAGAGACATTTGGACTCCGGGATGGCTTGCTAGCCAAGTCGTTCAGTTTGTTGTCTGATAAACAGAGAGAGAATGAGAGCGGGGTGAGGGGTTGAGCAAATCAATACACTGCGCAGCTCAACAATGGAATAAGTGTTAACTCATTTTCAATACTAAAAAAAAACAAAAAAAATGGAAATTAATAATTGATGGTCAATGTTGATATTGTGGTGGCCACCACAAATAAATGAATGTATGGGAAACACTGTAGGGACAGTTAAATGTAGCAGTTTATGTTTACTTCAAAAATTATATATTAACATACATTTTAGTAAGCAAGTGAAGTATATTTAATATAGCACATTTCACAGAGCAAGTGCAAGTGCGTCACTGGAATAAAATTGTAAAAAAAAAAGCCTATAAAAACATATTAGTGTATTTACCACTTTTTTATGCAGTATACAATGCTGCTGAAATAACAGAAAGACTAACTGACATGTGATGTGTATTGTTTTTGAAGTTATGTCTCCTGATGGACAGTCTCTAGAAGTGTATGACTGAACTTTATGTCATGGTCTAGTTTGAAGCAAATTGCAAAAAAATGTTATATCAAATGACAATACTTGTAGAATCGCAGTATTTAAAATTTGTATTATAAATTGTGTTGGCACCCAGGTATGGTAATAGATATGAAACGGTTGATAAGCATATCATCCCACCTGTTATCCTCCAGAAAGCATTGGAGAGGCTTTGTAAATAGCAGTATTTGAGGTCAACTCATAGTGACCTCCCTCTGCCTCAGTTATTTCTGGGTTTGCAGAGACAGGTCTTCCCCAGCAGTCCCTTCAGCCTGGTGGATTTACACCAGCAATGAGCTCCCCTTTTTGTTGAGTCACTCCTCCCGGGGGTTTTGTTGTCTTGCATCCTCATTGGTCGGCCTCTTTGTTTTTCTCCTCCTCTTTCTGGCTGCTCCTCAGCTCCTTTGTCCATGCTCTCCTGCTGCTATTATCTGCCTGTTACTCATTCACTCCGCCCCTCCCTTGGCACCTTTTTTTTTTCTTTTTCTTTTTTTTTTCTACAAAAACCTCACCTATCCTCTTCAGAATGTGATATGAGTAGAGTCACACAAACACGCCTCTGTACACACAGGGAGGCCCAGGGTCCCTCTTTTCTAACATTTCAGTGTCATGCTGAGGGCTGAGTGGGGTGTGAGTGTGTATGTTTGTTGGCTGAGTGTCATGGAATCAATTTTCAAGCTTACTGCTTTTGAAATTGTTGGTACTTCATCAACACCAAGATGAGATTGGGCACAGTTTATGAACTCATATAAACACAAACTAATCAGACATGTAAACCAGGTGTTGGTGAAATCATAGCAGAGAGGGAGTTTTAGAAGCTGCAAGTGAGAACATGTTCGGCTTAATCAGCTGTAAGCAGCCAAGCGTGTTTTGGGGTGTTCAGGAGAGGTTACCAGGGTTGAAGGAGAAAAGCTTGAATTGACCTGCATGGATTTATTGTATCCTTTTTTTTATCTTAGTCTTTCTCCTGTTCTGTTCTCTTTTTACCTGGTCTGTCTCTTCTGACTTTTGTCCTTCATGGAAAAATACAGATTCTTGATGCCTTCATCATGTTCCTTAGAACTCCGTCCCAACCCTAAAGCAGGTACGCCATTCAGAAATCTGATAGCTTGTTATTTCTGAAAGTATGTCTTGGGTAATCGTGACAAAACACAGTGAAACACAGGAGACGGACGAAATAACAGGAACATCTCAAACTATTTTACAGTTCAGTGCAACAGCCCTGCAGGAAACAGCCAATTTTCCACTGCGGACTTTCACAACTTTTAGATTGTGTTAAAGAAGCTGATTATACTCCGGTAACTTGTGTGAAGAAAAGAAAAGAGAGCACAACAGAGAAATTCAAACTCTGCCCACTTTCACACCTCTGCACTACTGGCCAGTTGCTTTGTGAAATGGGCGTACTTGTTAGATTGTTGGTTTTCAGGAAAGTTACAGAAATAGTTGAACACAGCCTCCCACATTGGAAAGGTGTGGGTAGAGTGTGATGCCGTCTGACAATGCAACAAGCACTTTTATGTAGCCTCCCAGAGATGTCCTGAGCTGATCCTAAGATCAGGGCCAATCCAGACCTTTTCTAACGGATTGGTATCGGCTAAAAAGAATCCCCTTTTTACTGTGTTTTGTCCACCTCGGTGCTGTTGCAAAGACACTCTTCTTTACAACAGCCCTCTTAAGTGCAAACATTTCACTGCATATGTGGTGGAACCTTTTATCTCTCCTCTCTCTTTCTTATTAGCAAAGAGCATTGTACAGACATTAACGTTGCAGCTTTTCATTTTCAGCTGGTGAATGGCTCTTTCACTGGCTTCACAGGCTGGTCATATCAGCTGCCAATTCTAAATGTCAATACAGAGAGTAACTTAGTGAAAATGAAAATGAAACTTTAACCCCTTTGTCACTGGACAAAAACCCCCACTAATGCCCACTAACATCTCGCTTCTGTCTTTCATGGAAAGGTTACAGTCAAAGACAAGCATAGTTGTTGTTCACACATCCAAAAAGCTGTTAAAGGCAGGTGCTGGATCAATAATAGATAGCAATACAAAATATAAAGAAAGGTTTGCATACTGTAGCCCCCTTAAATGCAATTTATTAGCACATCCACAAGTGATGTTTCAAACTCATACTTGTCTCCAAACTTAGCTGTGTGTATAAAGATAGAATATTTAAATACATAGGCTCAGGTCACATGACAGGCATTATTATCCTGGTTAAATACAAAAACCCACAAAAAGACAACAAGTTACATAATATAGATTATATACAAATGCATGGTATATACCGATGCATGTAAGAAAAACATATGTACATTAGATAAGAAAGGTTACAGTCGGCAGTCATTCAAATGACAAATGACTCGGCAGTAGTCACAGGTATTTATCAGCCCCAGCTCCAATTGGGGTACCTTTCTGGCATGTGTGTAACATCAAACATGACATAGCAGTAAAAATAGGCATACTTGTCTACAGCACAGCAGTGTGCACCCCTCTGGTCTAGGCAATGCAAGTTGAGTCTGTTGCCTATTTTGTGCAGGTTTTTACCATATTTAAAAATCCCTCATTTACATGCTAATTTTGCATCTTGGCTGTTCATGTGTTAAAGTGCTCTCTGCACCCGCTGTCTGTGCTATGAGAGTGTTTCTGTTGTCTGAACAACACCAGCAGAATTTCATTCATATCATATCTATAATTTAAGCTTATTGACGTCATTTTAATGAACCTTGACCTTCAGTATTTGGGTCATGTAGCTTGTGGAAAAATAAGGTTTGTCAAATTCAGAGGGCAACACATTATTTTCAATGTCCCAGATAAATTTTTAATCAACACTGCATATCTTCTGCTGCTATGTATTTTTTTTTCTACTATGTGCACTGAGCCTCTTTGCCTCCAAAATATATTTTATTAAAATGGCATCAGCAGAAAGCCAATATCAGATGACTCCGATTGGGTCCAAAAACCTTGATGGGGACATCCTTAAAACCTAGTGATGCCTTGAGACTGATGGAAGCAAGACTGAGCAGTGACAGGTGAATTCAGATAGTATGTTTGCTCAGATTTCTGAGCACAGCTTGATTATTAGCGTGTCTCGACGAGCACCAAAATGTGTCAGTGAAGTCATTTCTAGCTCAGTGACTTTGTCTTCCGCATTAAGCTGTTGATGCACCAGACCACACCCAATCACAGTCAACACCTGGTTTTCACCATAGCAACAAGAGCTTGATTAGTTAAGTGTCTGTACTGTCCCTGAGAGACACGTAACAGTCAGGTGGCATGGCATGACGTGAGGAAGACTGTAGCTTCTTATGGTACTGACACTTTGCATGTCTTGTGACTTGAAAGGGTAATAAGATTTGCAAACAGATTAGTGTGTTAATTGACAGTACACAGCAGTTTGTGCAGGAATGTAAGTGCTGTTGACTTCTACTGAAGACTTGAAGACTTTTTGAACACCTCCTTTTAGAATGGAAAATAATTTCTGTGTGATCATTGGAGAGACATCCCAAGCAAAACAAGTGCTAAGCTATCCTCCTAGTAGAACGCAAAGAATCCATAAACCTTTGAAGTCTTGTGAAACTGTATTGTGTGAGTAGTTTCCAAATGAAGTGAGACTTTGGAACAGCAGAGTAAAGGCTTGTCTGATTATGTCAGTGTGTTGAACAGTTCCTGAGTGAGGCCCCACGTTATGCAATCTGGAATGAGACTGTTGTTGCCTGTTTTTCCCTTGTTTTTACAATGAATTTGCCAGCCTGCTTTAATGCCCAGATGGCGTTTTCCTAAGAGACTTTACAAAAGTACTGCTTACCAGAGTGTAGTTGTAGAGGTCAATGGGTCAGCAGTGATGTAAGTGTTTGAAGTGGATCCTCCTCCATCACATCCTGACCTGTAATTAGACACAGTGCTGTGCTCTGGCAAGCCAATCCGCCTCATTCTACTGATCCTTTGAAATCCTGCCACACTGTTTTAGGCTGCATGACCTACTCTCATAGTTGTAGTTTATAAACCTTCCCTTTGTTCCAAAGTGTGGAAAGGGTGCCAACTTAATTTAAGGTTAGACCTTAAACTGTCTTTACAAGAGGTGTGATGTTTTTAACCACATAATAACATTTCTCTTTTTAAGTAAGTTTTTTTTTTACTAAATAACCCCAACTCGAGGTCCATTCACTTGCCTTTTCTGGAACTTTCATCAACATCACTTGGTCTTTATCAGCGGATTGAGTTTGCTCAGTCATGATGATGGATCTGTTGCAGTGTGAAACAGTGTACACTGCTTCACTAGAATTGCTTTGTTGCCAGTGTGATATTTGTTTTCCCTTCCTTTCATGCCAGCAATAGCTGTGGCTGGACGCATTATGTTTTTGGGTTGTCCATCTGTCCCTGTCTTATCAACGCAGTAATTTCAAAACATCTTAATGAAAATTTCCTCAAATTTGG
The DNA here is from genome assembly GCF_006386435.1 of Epinephelus moara. NCBI lineage: Eukaryota > Metazoa > Chordata > Actinopteri > Perciformes > Serranidae > Epinephelus > Epinephelus moara. The sequence goes on along the minus strand of NC_065522.1, from coordinate 6,162,285 downwards.
CACAAACGTTCACACTTCAACAGTGAACTGATTAGATCAACAATGCACTGATTAGATCACAGGTCAGAGCAAGTCACTGTGACCTTGTGTCTATCTCGTTCTAATGAATGAGATATCTCACCTTTCCTCATTTCCCCAAATTTGACACAATCATCCAATGAGGTGTGATGTTTTAAACACATAAGCATTCTGTTTTAAAAATAGTTTTAATTTGACGAGACAATCACAACTCAAAGTCTATTCAATTGTTTTTTTGTTTTTTTTTAGCTTTTAATGCATATCACATGGTCTTCATCCGCAAATTCACTCAGTCATGGACATAGATCTGTTGACATAGATTGTTGTACTGGAATTGCTTTGTTAGGCAACAGCTTACTTCCTGATAGCTAATTTCATTAACACACACTGTAAAATGTTTCAGCATGAATTACAGAGGGACCCACTATGTGTTGTCAAGTTTGAAATGATCAATACAAGCTAGGGATGGGCATGAGTACTCGAATACTTGATTTGGATGTCAGTATATGATCAACATACGAAGTAATTGCTGTTTTGTTTTGTTTTTTGCTTTGTAAAAAAACATGCATTCTAGGTTATCTGTTATTTGTGAGTATCTGCACGGATCCATATGGCACAAATGATATTGTGATGTTTTGCTGCCTCAGATAACGTTCAGCGTTTTCAGTTAGGCGTCACTTAATCTAAAGTTACAGGCATAATGGCAACCAGGTATTAAGAGTGAGGTTTGTAAGTATTTCAATAAAATAAACTAAATAAATGTCTTATGTAGTCTAATCTCTACAGTCTCTGCAGCACAGAAAGGTACGCTAACCCTAACCCCTACTTGCATTTTCACTTGGGTCTTTATTTGGACTCCATTCTATAGCCAGAGGCATTACGTTTTCGGGTTGTCCATCAATCCGTTTGTCCGTTTGTCCCATTCTTATGACTGCAATATCTCAAGAACGGAATCTTTTCAAAATTTGGCACAAATGTCCACTTAAACTCGATGATGATCTGATTACTGTAGAATGGTGATCAAAGGCCAAGGTTACTGTGACCTTGCATCTGTCTCATTCTTGTTAATGCAATATCTCAAGAAGGCCTCAAATTTGGCACAAACGTCCACTTTGACTCAGCAATAAACTGGTTTGATTTTGGTGTCAAAGGCCAAGGTACTTGTGACCTCATAAAACCATAACTCAAGCATTTATTCACCAACCATGACAAAACTTAACACAAATGTCAACTTCACCGTGACAGTTTTTACTCATTTACTCTTAAATATGGAAATGATTTAAAATGCCCATCACTGGGGTGTCGGTGGCTTGGTGGTAGAGCAGGCGCCCCATGTGCAGGGCTGTTGCCGCAGCGGCCCGGGTTCGGGTCCAGCCTGTGGCCCTTTGCTGCGTGTCGTCCCCCCTCTCTCTCCCTCTTTCACGCTTGCCTGTCCTGTCCAATAAGGGCAAAAATGCCCCAAAAAATATCTTTAAAAAAAAAAAGAATAAATAAATAAAATGCCCATCACTTATACAAGCTCAGTAGCTGTTAATATTTTGTCCATAGCACTTTTTGTCAAAAGGTCCAACTTAATGACAACTGAGCAAACTCCCCCTGCTGATGAAGACTGTGTGAAAGAGGTGAAAGATCTGGGAAAAACTACTAAGTGGACTTTAAGTCTGGATTGTTTTGTCAAACCTGTGTCCAAGGTCAATACCACACTTAAATGCTCAAGTGTTATTAAGACAAAACTATATTGTCAGTAGGTGGTGGTGGTTACACTTAATAATATTGCAAAAAGGCAGAGTTGGGAAGTCAAAAGAAGAATGTTATTTATCATGGATTGTGCAGTTTTTAAATTGTAAGCAGAACCATTTAGTCAGAGTTGGTCTGACCATTACTACTGTTGCCTTGAGCATGGCCTTTGTTGATGTCTCAATCACTTTCAAAATAATGATTTTTGCATGTAGCGCCTTTAAACCTAGTTCCAAGTTGTATGCAGTTCCAACACGTCAACAGACTGCAGGCGTCTGCTGTTGTACTGCTGTGTGGGTTGAAACTTTTTAAGCATGTTGCACTTCTGGCAACACCACATCAGTGATTTCATAGCAGGTGTTTTCTATTAGCTGTCAAAGAGGGCCCATGTGTGGATCCAACCAGCATACATTGAAATAGCGAATGCTTTTTCTTATTTTTTATATTTGATAAACATTCAACATTCTTACTGATGTCTTTTCTTCAATACATCGCCTATTATTCAGTCCTCTGCCCAAATATAGACTGTGTACATGTTCGAAGTAAAGATGTATGTACTAACATCTGGTTCAAAAGTAGTTCAGTCAGCACCAGTAGACACAAGTCATGCTTTCCTGCCTCGTGCGGCCTGTCGTTTTCATCACCCCTCTCTACCTCTAACGCAGTTGGTTTTGTGGTGAGGTCATCTTGAGACAGCCTGCCTGATTACTCCAATCATTGACTTTTTGGGGGGAAGCCCTGAAAAATACTGTTCGGTGATCTGTCACTGTGCATGGTATTTTTGTTTGTTGCGTTTTAAATGTCACAATATGGATATGGTCATATACCACTTCAATCATCCAGCTTCACATCATGTTCATGTTCATTGATAAACTCTTTCCATTAACGTCATTTTCATTTAACATGAAGGCTGTGGTAGGGGTTACTTTTCAAGATGACTGAAGATACTGTATTACCTTAACAGTTGTTATTTCTTAAGTCAACTTACACCAGCCTACACCTATGTCAATCTCATCCTTGCATGTCACCATTTGTGCGGCCATTTTCTGTGGTAGTTATATAGGAAGATGACTTATCCATTTTTAATCCTGCCTACAAAGTTCACTCGGGTCAACTGAGATTTCGTTTTCCTGTTTACTAGCAAAACCTATCTTTAGGTCCATTTGCACTTCCCACTCACTTTTTCATCACAGGAATTTGTTAAAAGCACCAGAAAAATCTAGTAAATGGGCCTTGAGTTAAATTTTTTTTGTCAAACTTCTATTTTCAAAAACAAGAATGAACTCTCTTGCTCAGTTCTTTTTCTGGAAAGTTTGATGGGTACAGACCATCGACAGTATAAAATAATGGACATAGCCACCGTGATGTCACCCATTGGTTCATGGACTCACGTTTTGAAGCCTCGAGTTTGGCATTTTTGGCCATCGTTACCTAGGATTTTTGGTGCCAGAAGTGACCATATTTGGACAAGTGGGTGGCGCTAGCCCTAATGAGCTGTGAGCTTGATTGAGACAGTGCATTTACAGCTATGGGTAACTGTTATAATTGTAATGCAAATTTTTTTGCTAGCGAAAAACAGGCTTAAAACCATTAAAACAAAATGTACATACTGGGGAAATATGAATATTCGATCCCTTAGAGGGTCTTTAAGCACAACCAAATGCTGAACAAGACTTTTTTAGACTACCAAAATGTAGTCAAGAAGATGAAGTAAAGATATGTACAGTGACGCCTATTCTCATTGAATCAGGGGTTATGCCATGGTTACTTTACCTAACCTTAACCTTGTTGCCATGGTAGCGACTTGTCAACAGACAGCACCCACCTGTCACTCAAATTATGCATAACTTTAGGCTCTGATAACATTTAAATGGGTGAGTTATATAAATATTCATCCCCCATACAGTTGTTATGGTGGCTATAGAAACCAAAACCGTTTTTTGTTCCAGGCTGTGCCCATGCACATTTTAACATGCTGCTTGGTACAGACACATTTTTATTGAAAACCTTTTCATTTGTCATTTAACCATTGAAGCCAAAAGCGTATAGGCACTTATGTGCAGCTAATTTAACTATACATCAAACTAGTCTTTGAAGTGTGTGCCTAAGGTGAGGTAAAAAGCCACAGGCTACATCCGCACTAATAAATAGTCTCAGTTCATACTAGCACACCTAGAAACACATGACTATTATGTGCAGTGAGCATGCGTGCAGCGGCATAAACAGGAAGCAGATTGTCTACTCTGTGCTTGGTTGCTTAGCCACAGAAAATACTATGGAGATGGTGAAAAGTAAGACCAGAGATTTCTTTGCATGTACCAAGGATGAGATGGAATTGTTACTGAAAGTGACACATGAATATAAGGGGGTCAAGGCGGTGAAAAACAGATAGGGAGTCCTACAAAGCAAATTCAGCAACATAATAGAGTGATACTAGGAGAATTTTCCATCACTGGAGGAAGCCATGCTAAACCAAATGGAGTAAAGTTAACCCAACAAAAGGTATGTAGGCCTACTTATGTTTTGGCTTGACATGTTGTGACTGGTGAGACCGAACTGGGAAGAGATTGTTGGTGTCTGCATCATGGTTTCCGAAGCTCTCTGTTTCTGCCCATCCAGACTAAAACGCAACCCCAGGATATTCAAACTAAAATGGGGTCAGCAGCCTTTTATCACAGTCTCCTTTTTTTAGGGGCTCCAAAATGCGGGGCGGGGGGGGCAGTTTGGGCAGTAGGTGTAAACGTAGCAGTAGTTAGCCACAATCGTCCATCACAGCTGTTTGGATGTAAGGCTTTCTGTTTGCACCAGGCAGGGAAGCCAAATCCCGGAGCATAGAAAACAAGTCCACTCACAAATGGACACACACTGTAATGCCAGCTGTGAACTGTCTCAGCTGGATCTAGACAATCTGGAAACAAAATCCAAGGGCCAGTGTGAGTCAGCTCTTTAATCGGAAAGATCTTACTTCTTGTCACCGTGACATGTTGGCTCTCCTCCTCCTCCTCCTCCTCCTCCTCCTCCTCATGCAGCTTTGTTAAGCTGACGGAGTTGGCTCTGGACCATAGAGAATGTCAGTTTAAAGCCAGTGTCCTGCTGTGTGAACCCATGGCAGGCCAGTGCCCATTCCACAGCACATGCTTTTCTCATGATGCTCAGAGTGAGTCAGTGTGGCTTTGTTCCAACAGCTACCAGCACATTTGGGCAGAAATGCCTCCTGGGTGTGTGTGTGTGTGTGTGTGTGTGTGTGTGTGTGTGTGTGTGTGTGTGTGTGTGTGTGTGTGTGTTTGCATTCTAATTTTGTACTTAATATGGCCCAAATTTGGGCCATTTCTGTAGTAATGCATGGGTTTAAGGTTAAGATAAGAGCCTGGATATGTTTGAGATATGGGTTATGGTTAAGGAGTGAATGAAGTCATTGCAAGGTGCTCGCCAGTATAGCATTAAAATGTGTGCTGTGCAGCCAAGACTTGAGTTCCAAACCATCACTTCCTTTTAAACCAAACTGGAGCTCCCAGTTATCTGGTTGTCTTTTGCAACAACAGATACGGAGGCTAGACAAGCTCTCCATCCCCCAGAGTGGGCGCACACACACACACGTGGTCCACCCCCATCTATTGTTCAGACTGCTCCCCTCCAGCTATGGGACAGTGAAGATGGGGAGAGATCAGGCTTTCAAGCTACTGTACAGTATCTAGTCACTCTCACATTTACTATGTACAGAAAACACTCACTCACACACACACACACACACACACACACACACACGCTCTCTCTCTCAGCACACATTGAGCCATGCGGCTGTATTAATAAAGGGCATGTGAAATGGTCCTTTAAATGAAACACTTGGTCTGATTTCTTTACTCATTTTTATATTAGTGTAGAACATAGCTTAGTAGTAAAGGACATATCTCTCTGCTTTATTAAACACAGCAAGATCTAATTTCCTTTATTTTAATTGTGTCCCCTTTCCTATTCTGTCCATTCACGGTTATTAGCTTTTTTAAGAGATCAGAAATGGGTTGCTTTTGCTGTCTTTTTTCTTTATTTTGGTTGTTGAATTTGTCAGTAGGCCCGACATGATAATTATCGCACAGTATGTGGACTTGATCTTAATCATTTTGCTGACCTAGATATTGCCTGTTGTGTTTATGTACATGTTTACTTACATAAAGTCCCCAATATTTTAGCCAGCATGATGCCAGAATAAACAGCAGGGTTTTGTCGACCATTATAAGACTTGGCTGCAGCGATTCTCCTGTTTTTTTGTCTACTTGCACAAGTCTGAAGAAAAGTAAAACAACTCTTCAAAGACGACACAGTGTAGCTTATTGGTAGCCTGCAGCTGTTATTTTGAAATTGACGAGACACGGTCCTGATAGTGGTTAGATTTCAGACACCTGGCGACAAGCCAAAAAGTCTGTGATTTGTAGTTGTACTTCATCCTCCGCTCCGTAAATCCAGGCCGCCCATCGCAGCTTGTCTATTAGTCACAACAGGCATCACTTGGTTTTGTTTTTATTGGCAGAAGTTCATCTCTATGTGAGTAATAGTGTACTACAATTTATTTTTATAAGCATACTTTCTTGTAAAAAATGTTAGCCTAATATTTTTTTAAAAAACACTTTGAATTTTTTCTTATATTCCATTTCCAATTTATGAATATTCTTAACAATTAAAAGTTCATGCTCTTTGGGGGTAAACATTATTATGCTATCATATTATCATTATATCAGTGCCATAAAATGGTCTCAAAATGACAATAATGCCATTCTTCGCAATTATTTCTGGGACAGTATCTCATCCAACAAAAGTACTTACCATGGTTGGCTTATTGCTCAGTAGTTTATCTGTTACTTGATTAGGGTGAAACTTGTTTCTTTGAATAAATGTTTGGTATTAAAATGTCAAAAAAAATAGTGAAAAATGCCTGTTTCAATCCCCTGAAATACTTTAGAATACTTCTGTGTCAAACTAACACTCTAACACTCAAAAATATTTATTCAAATGTTACATAAGACAAAGAAACGTCAATTTATTGTTACAGCTATAGGGTTGATGAAGAAAACGGCTCCCAAGGAAAGCCTTAAATCAAGCTTTGTCAATCCTTTGCAAATCTTGATATAAAGAGAAATCATGAAGAGAAAGAAAGAACACTTAAAATGCAATGGGAAGCAAAAACTCTGCCCTAAATAGAAAAACCATTAATGCTCACTTAACTGTACAATACACATTTGAACAATGAGGTACATGATGTTTATCATATCACTGAATAGTACTGAATGGACCATGTCCCACTGTTATCAGCCCATCTGACTGTAACAAAATTCACAGATTTATGTTTTTTTTTCTGTCTGAATTTTCGGTTTGAGTCTTCCAAAATAAAAGCCTCTATAGAAGACCTAACAAAGAGAGGAAGTGCCGCCTCCTCCTTCTCCTCCTCCTCCTCCACCTCCTCCTCCTCCTCCTCCTGCCCTGCTGCTTCCAACAGCAATCAATAAACAGCCATTGGGCTGTCTGCCATTGACAGACTTCTGTCTCATGCTGCTGCCAGTGAAAGCTTGGTGCTAATGGTGCCTTTTGGAATCATTGCCGCTCTATAGACTATCTATCGATGCTTTATTGTGTCTGCCACACGCTCACATTTCTTTTATCCCGCACGCAGCCTGACTTAGAGTTTAAGTGATACAGAGAAGAGGATATGTGGATGACAGGGTCAATACTGAGCATGCCCAGTGATATTATCATTAGGATGGGGGGAGGTTTGGGAAGAAGAGGCAATGCTTGGAAGGTAGAAGATTTTTGAGGGAGAGAGGAGAGAACATAAGGAGAGAGAGAATAGAGAAGATGGTGGAAGGTGACGATTGTAATCAAGCTGAATCAGATTGTTTTCAGGCGTTAAACTCCATGTGAAGTGGCAGTTAGAACATCTTGATCTGATCTGTGGGTGGGGTATTATTTTCAGGAGGAATTTGGTCAAATGGTGGAGGAGGTAGTCTTGTATATTGAGCATTGTTAAATCAGGAGGTGGAGGATGACAAGAAACTGATCAGTTAGACCACAACCACTCTATGAGAAATACAAACAAAGTTATCATCAGCTGGTATCCAAGCATGTGCTGTGTCACTCTGCTAGTTACTGCAAACCACAAGCTATATAAACCTGTCTATCATCATATAGAATGTTGGCTTAAATCCATTTAAAAGTATGGATCTATGTAAACAGCCCTTGAAGACATTAGTAATGGAGGTTCACAGGATTACAACTTTGAGAATATGTTGTTTCTTTTGTAATTTCACTGGGTCATAAGTAATTAATGACTTTGTTACAACCAAAATTGACAATAACAGTTTCTCAAGATAGAGAATTATTTAGGGGTAACTTTATTATTATGATTATTTTCATTTTATTTATGATTATTTTCATTTAATTATTTTTAATTTTCTGCTGTTTTAAATGGCAGAAAATAAACCGACCATCATTATTTTCCAGAGTTTATCTTTTAATATAGTTTGTTTTATCTAACCAACTATCCCATTTGCAATGCAAAAAACAGCAGCAAACACTGACATTGTTTAATATTTTTTACTTAAACAAGCAAAATAGTTACTGGTTCATTTTCACTTATATTGAGACAGTATTGAGAAAGTTTTGAAATTGTACATCTGGGCCATGATCTGTCAGGAAAGGTTCATCTTAACTGACTGGTGTTGATGTATCCTTGAAGATGGACGAGAATGGCCTACATACAGTAAGTCTGCAAACAGAAAACAGGAAGCAGACGATAGCAGCTACTTTTGGAAATGCTCACCCAGTTGGGTCAGAAGTGGAGCAGTGTTGGCCTTGCCAAGATTTTGTCAGAGCAGTGTGGGTTCTCTGCTCGGAGCTGTTTGTTCAGTGTTTCGCTGGTGGTTTGTGAAAACAGTGTGGACGCTGTAATATGGCACAAGGACACAGAATAGAAAACCAGAGTATGAATTTGATTGATGTCATCGGGGTTAAGATCTCTGTTTAGGCCTGGAGACTAAAAGATTATCACAGAAAGCTCACATTACATGCTGGGAGCAGAGTATAGTAACAAAAGATTGTATCAAGTGGTATTCTGGGAATTGTAGGATTCTGCTTGACCTGTGGTTGGGACTAAAAGTCAGGATATCTCAGCCTCTGCTGCTTCGATTTTGACCGGTTTCTTTCTAATCTGTGTGTTGTGAATTCTTTAGAACTATGAAGAACACTATTAACTCAGTAACCCCTTTCTTACCTTATTCTTTACCCACATCTGCTTACCCAAGTCTTTTTTCTTGGTTTGGAAACATTTCTTTTGATTCCGTCAAGCTCCATTCTTTGTCCTTTTTACGCCTCTGCACCAGAGATGGCTTTGGCCAGAAGAATTATGTTTTCAGGTTGTCCGTCTCTGATTTTTGTGAACGCAATACCACCAGAACAAATTTCTTCTAATTGGGCATTTCCATTCACTTGGACTGAAGAATAAAATAATCAGAACTTGGTGGTTGACGGTGAAAGGTTAAGATCAGTGTGACCTCACAAAACATGATTTTGGCCAAGAATTCTTGAGCCTATATTGACAAAATTTCACATAAATGTCTTATAGGATAAAATGATGAAGTGATGACATTTTATATCCAAAAGGTCACAGTCAACTTCACTGTTACATCATAATGTTCTACAAAAAGCCTTTTCTGGCCATTATTCAGCGTCATAACTCAGGAACAGGAGGGGAGATTTGGTCTGATAGTGAATTGATGACACTAATCTTGGCTGTCCACCTTGAAACTGTGCTGATTGTATAGATCCTCTGTGCTGCCAGGGGTAAGATGTGTGTGAAGCATCCATGTTTACATAGACATGGATGTAAACTGTAAGAGAAACGCGACTGGTGCACCGAGGCACACAACTGGGCCTCCATTTTTCAGCCATGGAGGTTGCTGCTTTGTTCCCACTGGCACATGTCTTCCTTTACTCTGTGTGGTAGCGGTATGAATACTGGGGAAAGTCTGATGGACCAGTCTAATGTTTGGTCATTTTATGTGTTGTCAGATCTGTCTAAGAACCGCCTGTGTGAGCTGCCGGAGGAGCTGTGTCAGTTCATCTCTCTGGAGACTCTGAGCCTTTACCACAATGGGATGCGTTCACTGTCCTCCAACCTGGGCAACCTCCAGGCCCTCACCTACCTCAACCTCAGGTAACTCAACGCCATACACACAATCCAGGTCTGTTCACCTCATTATATTGTGGTCTGTCTGTGTCTGTTCAAAGTTAGACAGGCCTTTTTCTGAAAGGCCCCGACACACCTAAACTAGCATTGTCAAACACTCATGGATCATCTCCTCAGGTCTCCTCACCAACTCTGATAAAGAATCATTTGACATTGTTAGGGCTGTGTTCTGTTTATATAATGTTGGCTACCATATTTATCAGTGACGAGAACATCATACTCATTTCTTATTCAAAGTAATCGCTGTGAACTTGGAACATGACAAGATTACTTCAACAGATGGTCCAAACTACGTATTCCCAACCTTCTTAGCAACACAGGCTGTTTTCATATTAACAGCATTGTTTGGTGACGGTGTGTATTATGCACTGTGAGAAAAAAAGTCAGACATGTGGTCTATTTGTGGCTTCACATGCTTGTTCACATACCATGTAGTATGTTTCATTTCAGGCCTGATTGCTCTGTATTTATCCTCCAAACACCCAACAAGGTTTATACTGTGTGAGAAAATGGCAAAGAGAGAGTAAAAAGTGGGCAAGCATAAAAACAAATCTAAACCGAAACTAAACAGATCGGTGTCTCAGCAACACTCAGGTGGTTTCCGTACATAGATCACATTCTCCTGAATGTTGAAGTGGTGATGATGAACTGGTTTTTATCAAGTACTGATCCTAAAGCACTTATGTTCAAAATCTGTGTTGTTTGGCGAGCGGGACGGGGAAGGATGAGGAAAAACGCAACAGACTGCACCGAGTTAAGGGTAATTAACATAAAAAGAACCAATAATAGCCTATAAAGTTATGGAATTTATTATTCAGCATTTTTTAGCTGCATTATATTGTTTCATCCTGGCCCTGTAGTCTAGTTTGGTGGTCTGAAGCAGTCTGTGGTGTGGTGGTTAGGAATGACTAATATAATATAATGTATATGACTTTATTTGGAAAAGCTGAAAGTTAGTGCACCCAAACTGTTTGTAATTATCTTACACTGCACAGGAAAACTGTTTGCACACAACTGTGATAAGCACAGTAGGTCGAACCAGGAGGTTTAACCAGGAAGTAGGGCTGCAGCTATCGATTATTAGGGCATGGTTAGAGCGATGGCAAATATATAAAAGAGAAAGTAAGACAAGTTTATTAAATGAACAGCTAATTGGTTTCCTTTTTGGAAAAAAACACATTTTTATTGCCCAAAATTGCATACAGTAATTCAGCTTCAGCTGCTACTTACACCACCTGATACTTAGCTTTTTGGTGTATTTTATACATTGTTGTATGGATAGTAGGTGTGTGTGTAACTATCCTAATAACAACATAAATAAAGCTCAGGCTTTCACAAACTTAAACAACTTAAACAAAACTTAAATTTGCATCAAAGATTTTCAGAGTGTCTAGAGGAATTGTTTCACTCCTAACTGGTCTGCAAAAACTCAAATGAATAAATCCCAAGTTGTAGTACATTGTAACTGTGCTTTAAAAGTTGCAACACGCCACAAAGATGGCTTGCAGCCTGCAGGTGCATGACGCCTCTAAAGCACAGCTGTTTGAAAACTGCATTTGAACTTCAGTGTTTGTTTATGCTGGAGATAAAGAGAGGCCATCCAACTCTTCTACCAACAGCAGAACAGCAGAACCACACTGACAGCCCTCTCTCCTCAACATTATCATTTACTGTTGCTAGGAGACCAGAGAAGCCCTCCAGGTGGCTGGTAATACATGCAGCAAAAGTCTAAGCTCAAGGCAAATATACTGTACAGCCCAAAATAACAAAGACTGAAAGTAGCTGAACATTGTTTGTATGCAAGCTAGTTAGTGCTGTGCTAACCGCAAGTATTCATTTTTACATGAGTAACAGCACCCGTGTACAGGTCTAAATGAATGTGCCTCTGAAATGACAGCACTGTGTGTGTTTGTGTGTGTGCTTGTCTCCACAGTCGTAATCTTCTGTCCAGTTTACCCCCGTCGGTGTTTCAGCTTCCTCTCCTGCGAGTGCTCATAGTCAGCAACAACAAGCTGTGTTCACTGCCTGCCTCCATATACTCCCTCACACACCTCCGACAGCTGGTATGATACACACACATACACCTACACACACATACACACACACATTACTGACTCTTATCGACACTGTCTTACTGTGTATAAAACTCTATCAACTGTTTCTATAGTGAAAAAAGTCAAAATCCACTGTGTGCCACTCTTTCAGTACAGATCATTTCATGTCCTTGTGGGTCACAGACATTATAACAGACACTTTGGACTTTCGACTGAGTTCAAAGCAAAAGGTCTCCAGATCCATCTATGATTGATGAAACATGTCAGTGGTCAGTTTTAGATCACTGGTCTTTGTTCACTGTATTCTCTGTCTCTCTTCCTGTCAGGATGTCAGCTGTAATGAGCTGCAGGGTTTGCCAGCAGAGCTCGGCCAACTGGAGTGTCTGAGGGACTTAAACCTGAGAAGGAACCAGCTCACCACTTTGCCTGAAGGTACAGACACATTTAGCCATCCATTGACCTTAAACCTCCTCTAGTTATCAGTTTCCCAAAATAAATCCAGTGTGATCACCTCAGCTCATATTGCTCCCATTCAGCACTTCTTAATACACTTCAATGAATCCAACTAACCCCAGAAACCTGTGCGAGTCCCCATGAAGTGATTCAGCATTCAGTGCATCTGTAACTATAGCAGAAGATAAAGATGTCTTATCCATTTATGCTAAGATTCATTAATCCTGTAAAGTATAGCTAACACCCTGATCAAATTACAGCTCTCTATGTATCCTGGATTGTAATGTAGAATCTCTATAATTTAGATGGTAATTGCATCATTACTGTGAGCTATCGATTGTTTACATGTAGAGGTACTGAACTGCTACTGCAAGCCTAATGGATCTGACACCATCAGTGCCTCATTCTCCAGCTCATTAGGAGGAAATGTAAATGAATACACTTCCTTAAAGAGAGTAAACAGACCACCAGTAAACAGGAGCTGCTAGTGGTAGATTTGTTTTAATATAAACTGTGCCACAACTCGCCTTTGAATTGTGTTGTTTGATGTTGTTTTTGATGTTTGATGTAAGTGTTTACTAAGTGGAGATTTAGCCATTGTTGAATGAAAAGCAAGCGGCAACCTCTGAGGCTGAGAAATGAGGCCAATGCGAAGGTGTCAAAAACTGCAGTTCTTTGAATGGCAGCCAGTCAGTCCCCATAGACCCCCATGTTAAAATGCCCAACTTTACAGCAGAAATAAACATGTTTACAGCCTGGTAAAAAAAAAAACGTCTTTGTCTCTATAGCTAATTTCAACATTGTTTTCAACTGTACAGGGGTGAATTTTTTAAAGCTCACCTGTTTGCATTTTATTAAAGTTACACATATTTAAGGGCGGGGCCGCTTGATTGACAGGTTGTCTGCGAGGCATCGCTACCAATACCTGCAGTCTGTGAGTCAGATCCACCCCTCACTCCTCCACAGCTCCAGTCTTTCGTGCAAACATGGTCATTGTGGCTCCAAAATACCAAGATGATGACAGCCAAAATGATGAACTCGTGGCTTCAGAATGGCAGTCCACAAACCAATCAGTGACGTCATGGTGGCTAAGTCGATTATTTTCACAGCCCGTGATTAAAACTCACTAATCTATGAACTGGATAAAGTGAACCTTGTAAGATGTGTTGTGGGATCTGAAGGACATATCTTAGAGTTTGACATTAACCATGGCCTGATGGCCTGTTGCCACAAAAACTTGCTCTGTGGCCACAAAATATCTCATGTAGGTGGACCAGATTTAGAGGGTTGCTCTGCCAGTGCTTAAAAATATTGTCTATCCCTGCATCTGACCTGACACATGATTGAAATAGTGTTTAAATGTAAACTGTAATGAGGGTAATACAGAGAAAAAGATTAAGGACAGTGGACTAATCCGTACTGTTACAGCTCACATGGTAAAGTCGGTATCATGCAGATTTCTACAGAAGCAGTCGTGCCACACTCACTACTGCTGCTCTCACTTTCTCTTCTCTAACACAAAACATTCACTTATTACTTCCAATTGCCTCCACTTTGCTTGTGTTTTTCCAAATTGCTGCTCGGCCACCCTCAATGAAAGTTAACACTTCCTACAGGATTTTCACATCAAATAGCCTACCAGGAAACAACAGACTTTTAATGTGGAACATGTGCAGGAGTTGCTGAAAGTTTGCAGCTGAAACATTACGAAGAGTCCAAATACTGCCAGAAGTTGAAGTGAGAAACTCTTACAGAAAGAAGTTGAAACGACATTTAAAACTGAAGCACAGAAAAGGTTTCAGTTTAGAGGTAACCTCTAAAGTCGCTGACCTCTAGATGGAGAATTTAACATACCTAAATCAGCTTTGCAGATGTTTTATGAGGAGAAAATCAACACTTGGGTTAGACCTTAAGGATGCACAAAGTGAGTGTGGGTGAGAACCTGAATATAAAGAGTACTTTTGTTGTTTACCAGAAAACTTGGGTACCTGGGTTTGTCTAAAAGGAATGATAATTGAAGGAGGTATCAACAAGTTGAAGCTGAAATGACACTAATACAATCCCCTCTTTTTGCACCACCAGAAATATCCGAGCTTCCCCTGGTCCGGCTCGATGTCTCCTGCAACCGCATTTCCCATGTGCCCCTGTGCTACCGCCACCTCAGGCATCTCCAGAGCATCGCGCTGGACAACAACCCGCTGCAAATGCCGCCTGCGCAGATCTGCTCCAAGGGCAAATACCACATCTTTAAGTACCTCAACATGGAGGCCTGCAAGAGGAGCCAGGAGGAGCTGGAGAGACATCTGAGGCCCACTGGATTCAACAGCTGGTGAGGAAAACTTGGAGGATGAAAGGCAACTGAAGGAGAAGATGGTCAGGGAGAAGCAGTGAGAATGAAGGAACTCCAAAACCTGTGCTAAACCCATTTCTGGGTCCCAAACTATAGCAGGAGATGCTGCAGGGAAGTTCTGGGTGGATGGATAAACTGTTGTTTGTCAAGAAATAGTTCCAGCACTCAACTCTCACTACAACCACAGATTGTTGGTTGTTTCTTTACAGATTAAAAAAAAAAAAGAAATACATATTAATTACTGAGCTAGAGAGCAGTTGGTAGGCATATTTAGTTTGCCCCTGCTAGGCTAACCTCATCCTGCTCTGTACTTAGCAGACATTGATACTGATTGTCTCATCTTAGTCTCTGTAAAAAAGCAAATAGCTTCTTTCCTAAAATGTTGAATTATTCTTTTAAGACACTGTGATGTCAACTGTCATGGCTGCATATGAGTCTGGACAAACATGGCTGTAAGCTGTAACTGCAGTTTGACTGGTTGGCAGAGGCATACAACCAGGAGGTGGTTGTTGTAGTTCCAGTAACGTATGGTAAAAAGTGGTTTCTGTGGCCTTGTAGGTATTGCACATGCTGTTTCTCAGGATGAACAAGGGTTTTACAGTAAAATAGATAACTGACACTTTACTACTATGATAACACAATCCAGAAAGGATGGAGAAAGTGGTGACCATTGTTGCTGTGATATTTAAGTGACAGACATAAGTACTGTTTACTGATAGTGGTAGCTACTGCAGCTAGTCATTATAGGATAATGGAAATATGGAAATATATATTTTGCCACTACAAAATGCACTTGAGGATGCACTTAGGCCAAAATAGGAAGAATGTAAACTTGAGGTGAGAGGAAAAGCAGGAGGTACATTAAATGAAGAATGGGGAAATGAATGATACATGATGACAGTAAAAGGGTATGTTAACTAAGAGGAAGCAGGGTTCATCAAACATTCATAAACTTGAAAGGACCCCTTTTAGCTGTCTAGTGAGCCATTTCCAGGAAATAGACAGGTCCAAGGACAGAGATAAGAGAGAATATTTGACAGAAGAGCTCTGAGTCTGACCTGGAACAGAAAATAACATGAGTCACTGCCCTTTAGATTAATGACCCACCATGTAACAGTCTGCCAACAAGATTGCTGTGTATCTGCTTGTGTGTGTGTGTGTGTGTGTGTGTGTGTGTGTGTGTGTGTGTGTGTTTGTGTGTGTGTGTTTAACTCATCCTAATGTGTGTTCTCCATGTTCCCTATCCAGTCTGTCAGAACAGGAGCTGTTCACGGGTCAGTTTGGAGGACTGGATTCTGGCTTCAACAGTGTGGACAGCGGCAGCAAACGGTGGTCTGGAAATGAGGTAAAACCACTGGGCACAAATATAGCCCAACAATATCAGCCACTTGTTTGCAGCCGCCTTTTGAAGACGTGCAAAAAAAACCAAACTTTTTTGTGCCTCCGTGCTGGCGATGGCCGTGTGTAGGATTATGTCATCAGGTTGTCTGTTTGTCCGTACACATCTATATTTGTGAATGTGATGTTTTAAGAACACCTTGAGGGTGTTGTCAAATTTGGCACAAATATCCACTTGAACTTAACAATGAACTGATTAGATTTTAATGTTCAAAGGTCAAGGTACGTCCGTCTGTACATCCATATGGCCATCTGTCCCAAGCTTGTGAATGCGATATCTCAAGAACGCCTCAAGGGAAGTTCTTCAGATTTAGCACAAATGTCCACTTGGACGCAACGATGAACTTATTAGTTTTTGATGGTCATAGGTCACGGGTCAAGGTCACTGTGACCTTATCTGTCTCATTCTTGTGATAGCGATATCTCAAGAACACCTTGAGGGAATTTAAATTTGGCACAAATGTCCACCTGGGCTCAAGAATGAACTAATTAGAATTTGGTGGTCAAAGGTCAAGATCACTGTGACCTCACAAAAACATGTTTTTGGCCATTACTTAAGAATTCATATGCTAGTTATGACAAAATTTCACACAAATGCAAATGCCTCGGGCACTGAATGGGCTACATCTGGCACAGCTTACGACAGTGTCCTACAGTGTTCAACAGTTGACTCCAGATCAATAACCCAGATCTGTCTGTGTGTCCAGTCAGCAGATGACTTCTCTGAGCGTTCCCTTCGCATGGCTGAGGTCAGCAGAGACCAGAGGAACCTGGAGGAGGAGGAAGAGGAAGAGGAGGATAGATCTATGGAAGCTAACAAAGGTGAGGAAGGCCACACCTGCTCTAACCTGACTTTCATGTAATAAACAGTTCTTTAAAAATGTAAGGTCTTTCTAACGCAGTAGATTTGTTTGTACATACGTGTATACGTCTCATGACTCTAGTCGATGCTCTTTGCAGTGAATGGGGAGGCTGAACATGTGGACTTCATTGACAGCAGTGTGACAGAGGAAGAGGAGGAGGAGATCAGGACCGATCCACCCACACCCCCTCTCACAGCAACTCTTCTGGTATCATCACTATCACTTACAGACTGATCAGCAGTTGTGTCAGATGGTCTTGTTGCTCAACATGTTGCCTTGTATGTTGTCTTAGAACAGGGAAGTTATTGATTGTGTCATTGATTTCCAGGAGCAGAAGGAGAGCTCTTCACCGTCCCAAACCCAGGACTCAACAGTATGCAGGTAAGTCTTGTAAAACATACTGTAAAAGATACCCTTTGCATGGCACTGCTAATTTCTAGTAAATTTACAACACAAAACAAAGATATAGCTTGGTGCCATGGTGCAGCGATACATCACATTATGTAGGGTATGAAAAGACATCTTGTCACTGCGAGTTGGCAGAACAATGCAGATCATTAGACTGGTGAACGTACACTTAAAAGCACAAAAATATATTGGTTTAAAGCAAAAAACAGTTCAAAGCACAAAATAGGCAGAGGGCACTGGTCTTACAGAGCAAACATATGAGGAAACCTCTACTGATAGTAAACAATGGAAGGAATAAAAAGGTGATTGAAAACCATCACTGCCAATTTGTTAATCCTCCTCAGGGTAGGGGGAGGAAGGAAAGGACGAGAAGCAAAAGGGTTTATGGGAAGCTTTCTGTAATACAATTGGCGTCAGACGCTAGCAATGACCTCTACCTCTCATTTGTTTACAGTTCTTTTGCCAAGGTATTCCAGTCTATTTGAAAAGCATTTCCATATCGCCTTTAATTCTGTTCAGCCTATTCCTATTCTATTCTTCATCTAAACTCAGCAGTGTGTTAGTTTCTCTGGTTGGAAACTGTGTACTCAGGCACTCACAGTGACGAAGACAGATGAGGTTTTAGCACTTTTTCTCTCGTTTCCTTCCGTGTTTTACAAGGTCACCTCGCAGGGTATTTGAAAAGCTGGGAAAAGTCAACAGACTGCTGTTCCCATTACTTACAGTGCCCCTCAAACTCTACATGTTGAGTGCCTGTGGGTGCTGTTATCTTGGGAAGTTAATGGTCTTGACTCACTGACTCACCCTATCTTCACTTTTATTACATCCTATTAACAAAACAGTATTGTTTACATTTCCGTGCATCTTTTAAAAGCTGATGTAAAACAAAGTGTGTCAGAGGGAGTGATACCAGATATCAAATTTAGTTATACGGTGCTGAAAGGTTTAGTTGATTACCTGCTTAAGAAAATGAATGTCCTCAATTTTGTTAATAGATTAATCTTACAAGTCAGTTCAATTTAAAAAAATAAGACGTTCTCAGGTTCCAGCTTCTCTAAATATAATGGGATTAACATTCTTGTCTCTAGGGTAGGGACTTCAGTTCAGTTTTTTTTTCTGTCAGTAGCAGGGCATCCATTAGCCTGTAGCTATTTTTTACAAAATAAACTACACAAAATGATATGAAATATAAGAGGTGCATTCCTCTTAGTCTAGCATCCATTGACTCAGTGAGCTTTAGTGCTGCATTGCAAAGCACTATGGCGAAATTTTAATGTTTTGTGTTGTAAATGTTTTGCCTATTATTTTCTGTTGGCACTGCTGACAGATAGGGGGAAACATAGCGCCCACTGGCCGCCCTCCAGTGTCCACTGGTTAGCAAACCGTTTTGCACTATGCACCGTTTGGACAGAAGCTAGCTAGTGTCACTGCTTATTCGGCGATTACTGCTGCTAACGCCATCCCAGTCCAACAGCATCACACTTAATGTTAGCCACAAATGCCTTTTTAGCATTGTTAATTATGTTAGTGCCATTAACCGTGCTGATGCCACTAATGATGCAAACTAAGCTAATAGTAAAAACATAGTAAGTAAGTAAGCAGGGCAACCTGTAGTGAGACTGGAAGTTGGGTGCAGTGTTTCCACAGCAACGCCCCCATAAGTCGGAATGGCATTATCAGTGTTAATCGCTGAATATGTGCCACCGCTAGCTAGTTCCCACCAGACCCCTATGCACATTTGGTAATCCTAGGATAGTAAAGGAATAGCCTGCCTTGCTCTTCCTCTTATTGCCTTACCCTGACTATCTCACCCTATCCCTTACCAGTCATACTCATCTTGCCTAAACCTAACTAGTCCAACCATTGAAGGCAACAAGTACTTTCCAATCATCTGGAGAGTAGGGTGGGTCATTCCTTTGCTGTCCTAACATTTGAAAATTTGCGACCCGGGTGGTGCGCAATACAGAGTGGCAGCGGCTAGCTAACCAGTGTACCATGAACACCTTATTAGATTTGTTGTGGTACAGCATAGTGCCAGTACCACTACTTAACTGAAGAGTAGCAAAGTCAACTTTTAGACCGACATGCCTATCTGGTCAAAAATATTCTAGGCAGTTAACAGATTATCTGTGACACTGTAGGTTTTTTAGAATAAGCCATTAATATCTATATATAATAGGGAGCAGGTCCTTGTCCATAGAGCCCACCATGTTGCATCGCCATGTTTCCACATTAGCCCAGAGTGACAAACCAAACACTGGCTCTACATAAGGCCTTCTGCATTCTACGTTACGTGAAGGCCTGCTACATGCTGGGAAGTGGAGGGGTATTCAGTTAATTAAAATCTGCAACCACACTGCTAAATGCCATTAAATCCTACACACTACACCCGCAATGCCCATAAACACAATACTATATGTACAAATGGCATCATCCATCCAACAGAGGAATAAAGGAACATTTGACATGGCTTGTTGTGGTTTAATCCAGATGGAAAAGGTACTGTCGTGTCTTTGCCAACATCTTGCATGAAATCAGTCTAAAGGAATGAAATGGGGCATCAGGCTAAAACGTTGTAAGAATTGCTGTTTTTTTTTTTTAAATCATACTGCTTTATATTTCCCACATAACTGTAGATCCCTGCCAAACTGTTATTATTAAAAACTTTTATCTCAATAGTCACATTTTCCTTTGCGATGTAGTGCAGTCAGCAGCAGCAGCCAGGTCCCCAGCCCTGTTTGTGCTGAAGCCCAGTGGGCAGTTTTTATCATGCTGCTCTGTTGTTCCGTAACCAAGATAACTACATTGTTGAGCTTTAGCGTCCCAGCAGTCCCATTGGCTACATATTAATATGTGACACAGAGCCATTGTTCTCAGCTTCTGGAGCAACAAGCAGTGTGCGTTCTCCTAAATCTCTGAGTTTTATTAACTGTACTCTCTCGAATAACTAACATTCCTTCAACACCGACACCCTCATTAGGCCTCATATACTGGACGTGATTTAGATGTGGCTGCTGGTCTGTTCATGCTGACCAGGGAAGATTTAGTTTAGCTGTTGCACAACCTCGTATCTCCCCTGCAGACACTTCACAATCAGCCTGAACAAACGGATGTTCCAAATCTTGGCTCCAGCACTTCCTTTGGGACTTCTAATAATAGAATACAGAGCCTTAAAATGGAAACTCGGCACACACTTTCCCAATGGCCTTTACATTAAAATGATAAAATGATTTTACACAAACCAGCTTTCAGAATAAAGGTGCATATCATGTCAATAGACTGATTGGGCCGGTATAGATGTTTTGTGTTGCCTGTGACAAGTTGGGCTACTTTTTGAATCGTTTGGACATTTCACCTAATGAAGAGTTCAAGGCTGAATTCACTTCCTGTCCTCTAATAAGAGTAGCTATGATTGAGATTGACAGGGACACTGTCACTGTGACCAGTCTGCTGTAACTTCTTCCAAATTGCATTTCAGTTTTTTACAACTGAAATGCAGATAGCTCTGTAATAAAAGCTTCTGTTTATATAACTTTTCATGGTTTGGTTTTGCCTAAACTTATACTAGTAAAACCAAAGACTAAAGGGTGTGTCTCACCAAGCACTTTATTATTGTTACCCCTATAACCCTATAGATACAGTCCAGTCACATTTAGGGTGGAGTCACTGAGGGGGAAACAGTCCTTCCCTCCAGCCTGTACATGCTGGAAAGGGCAGTTTTCAAATTCACATCTGAGACACTATTACATTTACTCTAGGTATGATTAATTAAAATTACTATAATATCAGTATCCTACAGCCGTCAACGCTATGATATATTGGACTAGCATCATGATTTTATGAATTCCACGCACTTTTCGAGACAGTATAGTAGCACTAATGTTGCTCAACACCATTCACGATGTGCTATGAACTTCAGGTCCTTGCAGGCTCAACTTTTTAACAGTGGCTAAACAATCTAACACTGTTGGGGTAAAAGTGTTGGATCCTTTTGGTTTAACCAGAAACAGTCTCAAAATCACCATCGCCAAACCCACCAGACTCCATTTAAATAAAGAGTCATTTTAATGTGTATAGAGCCAACATATTTTCACATCTAACTGGGTGAATTAAGGGTTTATTTCAACCAAACCAGAGCTGGTGATTGTTGACACAGTGAAGAGACAAACCAGCATGGTTTCTGTGAGTTTTATTTTGTTTCTATCGCCTTTGAATAAAGTGTGTTGTACACTGATAGAATTACTGTTTATTTAAATGGGATCTGGTGTGTTTGACGGTAGCGATTTCGGAGCTGTTTCTGGTTAAACAAAAGGGCAAAAAAGGTCTGTCTCTGTAGAAATCCTTCAATAATGTTGTCAGACACACAATCTGAGCCTGTCAGTAACAAAAACAAGCACTTTTAGTGGACATACATTGATGATGCGGACATGCTCCAATGGTTACATTGCAGAAAAAAAATGTTCTCATTAATCACTGAGACAGACATATGGGAAAATAGGGTCCAGGTTGAAAAATACCCCTGAACTCTGTTTATTTGACGTGAAGAAAGCCACACAGCAAATCTTAAGCACACGTAGCAAAGGCTTTGTTTTGAAAAAGGATGTGAGGTTTTGGTGGCATTCCCTAAACCCTTTATAAAAATGGTGCGATTTCTTTCAAAAACATGGTTAAAAAAAGGCAATAAGCAACTTGGTAAGTAATGCCCCACAAATTGCTATATATATATATATATATATATGTATATATATAATAAAATATATTTCTTTCGTTCTTTCTTTCTTTGTTTCTTTTTTTTTCTTTAAATTTGATCTTTTTACTAATTTCTTGGTAATTCTTTGGGATCATTTTGTCTTTAGTTGGTCATTGCCTTCTTCACGTTTTTAAAAGAAATCAGGCCAATTTGCTCAGGTTTCAAAGGGTTAAATACTGACTATAGATAAAAGCCATTTCTATAGCTGTGTTACGTTATTATAA
This sequence comes from Epinephelus moara, assembly GCF_006386435.1. Taxonomy (NCBI): domain Eukaryota; kingdom Metazoa; phylum Chordata; class Actinopteri; order Perciformes; family Serranidae; genus Epinephelus; species Epinephelus moara. Next base: position 6,139,797 of record NC_065522.1, on the reverse strand, counting down.
AGGTAAAGTGGTCAACGGTGACTGTATGCAGGAATATTTGCATGTAGGCTGCATGGATGTGTTATAACAAAATATAATTATACCTGTGCATGATAAGAAATATTGTGATAACTTGACAGATAATGCCACTGGGATATGAGTTGCGATTTTAGCAGGAATGATAATTTTTGCATTTCATTTTTACTGAAATGAATTCAAATTGATGATGTTGTGATTTTTGCTGGCTTCTGTACCACACAAGCACATTCTTTTATGTCTGGAATTGAGAATAGTGTTAGTTCAGGCAGGACAAGATGTCAAGCTCAGCTCACATGCCAGCTACATCAGCTGATCTCAAGCAGCTCAATCAACTGATGGATCAGCTGCTTAATGGAAGGGAGTCAGCTGATGGATCACATGATTCCTTTCTATGCAACCAATTGGCAAACATCATTCAGGGTACCCTATTTAAACTGCTCTGGCCTGCCTACTGCTGCGGCTTCCTCTGCAAGCTACTTTGCAACCCACCACCACTCCAGGTCCTCCTTTTCATGTTTGTCTCTGCTCTGCACCCAGGGGTCTTTGCTGCTGCTCTCCCTACGTTAGGTTTTCCATGTAGGCGCATGGAAGGGCAGGGAGGATTGCTCTCTCTGCATTAGGCTTTCCTTGTATGTGCATGGAAGGACAGGGAAAATTGCTCTCTCTGCCTCAGGCTTTCCTCGTTTGCATGTGGAAGGGCAGGGAGGTTTGCTCTCTCTGCCTCGGGGGGGGGGGGGGGGGGGGGGGGGTGTTTCA
>NC_065522.1:6113309-6138940 GCF_006386435.1 Epinephelus moara | reverse complement strand
AGCCGCGCGGGGGGGCGGGGGGGGGGGGGGGGTGTTTCATATTCTGATCAAAATATTAAACTCAATTTTGCCATGTTGACACTCTCCAACTTCCTCTTCTCTCCAGGACCAGCCTCCATGTAGAGGTGTGCCCCCCATCATCAGCCTCCTCCTCTCCCCTGTCGCCCTCCAGCCCCACCCTGGAGGAGAGGAGGAGGCCAGGCACCCTGTTCATCTGGCAGGAGAGAGAGCGTCTGCAGCAGCAGAGAGAAAAGGCCAGGTTAGTACTCTGACATATCCTATAAAACCATTGATGCTGATTTATTTTGAAATGTTTGTGTTAAAGCTTCATAACACAGAGCTAACTGTTGACAAACAAAGAGGCATCTGCTGTCATCGTAGGACAGGCTTGAAGTGTATGAATGGATTGGACACAGACATCACATGAACATAAATTTGTACTTCTATACAGAGTGAATATGAGCTTCTATGAGCTGTCATGTGGAAGCAGTCTGTTTTGCACACATACAGTAAGAAACGGCTCTGTCAGAGGCAACTCCCTTCTGTCCGTCATATCTAATTATATGCTCTCCATGTCAAAACTCTAATTTTGCAGTTTGCTGAAGTCATCCACCAAAACAGGAAGTCATGTGGCCACTGCACCACAGACAGGAAGTAGCTCAGCGTAAGTACGGCCTGTTGAACAAATAAAACACACAGCAGAGCAACAGCAGAGAGACACATGACTCTCAGTGACCGAAGCTCAACTCTCTTCCATTCATCCATGCATTTCCTTAGTGTGTGCTGAGGTACAGTTTGAGGGAAGCTTGAGGGGGTGGGAGTGTTGGATTTGTGTAATGAACAAATATTGGTGTCTGTCTCCCTCTAGTGGTGGTTCTCCAGAGAACAGCAACTCTCATTCAGGCCTTCGGCAGCGATGTGCAGTGAGTAGTGCCTCTCATTCCTGCAGTAAACAGAGCTGGAGTGTGTTTACACTGTCGGAAATGTGAATTGTGTTCTTTTTTTTTATTAGAGTGCTGATCAGATGAGCACAGTGCCTCATTCAACACTGCTACAACGCTCCAGCAGCAGAACAGGTAAATGTAAAACATAAAACATACAGTGGATTGTAATTATTATTCATTACATAACATGGGAGCTTTAGGAGTGGCCATGGCTTCTGTACACGATCAGATAAAACTTTATTTATCCAAGAGAACTAACTGTGCAGCAGTTGCAATACAAAGTGGGAAGAGTGCAATTATAGAATTCCAGTGTAAATACAAAGTGCAAAAAGGTTTTTTTTGTACTACATGTTATTATTTTGGTGAAACCTCAAATTTAGATCCAGTCTGTAGGAGATTCACTAATATTTAGAAAGATAAAAGGACAGAGGCATTGCTGCTCTTTCCAGCTTTGGGTTTTCCAAACTTAGGCTGGTGATTTCAGGCATATTATTCAACTGAACAATCAGCTGGCATGCTGTTGATACCTGACACCTCTACCGGTCAAAAACGCTTCATGGGAATTTCTTCAAATTGGACACATGTCAACTTGGACTCAACAATGAACTGATAAGTTTTTGATCGTCAAAGGTCAAAGTCACTGTGACCTTGTCTGTCTCATTCTCATGAAAGTGATATCTCAAGAACACCATGAGGGAATTTTTTCAAATTTGGCACAAACTTTCACTTGGACTTGAGGATGAAGTGATTAGTTTTTGGTGGTTAAAGATCAAGGTCATTGTGACCTTGTCTGTCTCATTCTTGTGAATGTGATATCTCAAGAACACCTCAATAAAATTTCTTCAAATTTGACACAAACATCCACTTGGACTGAAGAGTAAACTGATTAGAATTTTTTGGTCAAAGGTCAAGGTCAGTGTGACCTCACAAAATATGTTTTTGACCATAACTCAATAATTCATATGCTAATTGTGACAAGACTTCACAGAAATGTCTAACAGGATATAATGATGAAGTGATGACATTTTGTATCCAAAAGGTCAGAGGTCAACTTCACTGTTACAACATAGTGTTCTGCATAAAACATTTTTTCTGGCTATTATTTAGTGTCATATCTCAGGAACAGAAGGGAGACATTTGGTCAGACACTGAATTGGTGACACTAATCTTTGGTGTCCACCTTGAAACTGTGCTGATTGTATAGATCTTCTGTGCTGGCGGGGGGAAGATTCATGGGAAGTATCCATGTTTCACTGACATGGATGTAAACTCTAAGAGAAACTTGGTGTGTGGAGGCATACAACCACTGGGCAGTAATTCTAGGTACTTTTGGGATGAACTGTCCCTTTAACAGCACATCCATTTTATTTTAAATTTTGTCTTGTCATGTCATATGAGTTCAGTGGTATAAAATATGCTATGAGAGTATATCTTGAATATGACACCTGTAACACCAACCTGACTGTTTGTGTCAGATGTCCCATCTTCCCCAAAGACTTCCCCTCCACCCGGTCAGGCCCAGAAACCCAACAGTTTCCTGTTCCGCACCTCATCCCGCAGCAATGTCAAACCTACAGGTATACACAAAACACAACCGACATGCTTTACACCTTCAGTCAGTGCCTCTGAAACATTCCAATACTGTTCCTCGTCTCTTTGTCAGGGATAACCTTTACTCTTGGGGATTCTGGCAGAAGTGAGTCTCGCACAATGCTGCGTTCTCCTAAAGAGGAGAGACCAGACATCATACAACTACGCAAGGTAAACCACAATATACACACACTGCAGTCACTGGATATTAATTGTAAAATATGTCAATACTACTGTGTTTTTTCTGAGTGTAGACCTCAGTCTGAGATGATTTTGATTAGATTTCATCAACACCTTACATATATGCCGTATCAGCCACTTCTGAAAGTGTACAGAACATGTCAGATGCTCACATTTGAATTTCTGTGATATTTTTACACACATATGCCAAACATCATCATCAATATAATCCCGGATTTAAACAGTTTGTGTCCTGTGGTATAAACACTGTGTAAGAAGCTTTTTAATATACATAATCCTTTCTTCCTGTCCCCCTCCTCAGACTCTGGAGTCTCGGCTGAAGATCACTCTACCGGAGGATCTGGGTGAGGCCTTATCAAACGGCACAATCCTCTGCCAGCTGGTCAATCAGATTCGACAACGCTCCGTGTCAATCATCCACATTCCTTCCCCAGCAGTGGTGAGTCCTCTCTGCCCGTCAGTGATCCGTTTCATCTCGTGTGAACCATTGAGTCACCAGACAGCAGTGATGATGTCTGTATCACTTGTTTATTCCACTTCAGTGTGGTCGTTTTACTGTAGTATTAAAGCAAGTCTGTGCAGCTTTTGAAAGAAAGAATAACACATTTTGTCTCTTATAAATGAAAAGCCCAATTTAAAGGGAATAAAACACATCTTTGCTCAGTGTAGTCTACTCAGGGGGTTTGCTGTGACAGCCCTACTTGGTCTGGTATGGCTGGCAGCTTATGTTAGCCAATGCTAGATACGGTTTTCAAGAGAATTATGGGAAATAAAATGTCCCCGTATCCTGTAATCTTGTTTAGCATTACCATTGTTTAGAAAAATGTACAAGGTTTTCCTTTGAAGCTGCTATTCAAGCTGCTCTTGAGTTAAAAAGAGCTTAAGTGTGTGCAGGAATTCATGAATCATGCTCCAAAAATACTTTTATTCGTTTATTCAAACAAAACTATGTGTGCATAAATCCATGAAGCATAGTGTCAAATGATATTAGCACATGTTGACATAGTGTACATTCTTGAATCGAAGCCCATATACAGTAAGAGCAGCCAGCATGGACAGATAAGAACTTGATACTCATTAACAGGGTTGGAATGACCTGAACTGTGATAGCTTACATGTGAATTTAGTGTAAGATACATTTCCACAGCACTAATGCCATCAATACAACAGAGTCACGTCACCACTCTGAAAATAATCAGTGAATGAAAACAGTATTTACAGTCACTTCTACTCTTCATGTTGCCATCAGCAAAACTCAACACTTCCCACTCACACCGATCAGTCAAAATATTAAAACCACTGACAGCTAAAAGTGAATAACATTGATCTTCTTGTTACAATGCAATGTTCTGTTGGGAAACCTTTTGATGTGGCATTCATGTGGATGCACCCATGCAATGCCGCAAAAACTGTTCAGGAATGGCCCGAGGAACATGACAAAGAGCTCATGGCATCAACCTAACCTCCAAAGTCCCTGGATCCCAATGTGAACAAGCATCTGTGGGATGTGCCAGTACCTCAGAGGTACCCCTGATCTATGGTGGGGCCTCCCTGGATCGGACTTAGCTCTGACCTGTCAAGACATGGACGCAGGACCTCTGGGAGTGTCCTGTGGTGTCTGGCACCACTTTGGCGGCAGATCCTTTGAGTCCTGTGGGTGGCTAGGCTGGCGTGACTGCACATCCCACACATGCTTGATTGGATTGGGATCAGGTAAACAACTTGAGCTCCTTGTCACGTTCCCCAGGCCATTCCTGAACATCTACTGCCATCTCAGAATGTGTCAGGTGGCATCCACATGAATGACCTGAGGTCTCCCAGCAGAACATTGCATTGTAACAAGATGATCTTTTTTTTTTTTTTTTTGTACTTCACCTGTAAGTGGTTTTAATGTTTTGGCTGATCAGTGTGTGTTTCACATTGAAAGCCTACATGAAGAAAGAGTCATGCCTGCACACTTACTCCAGGCCACTAAAGTTTAATACAGACAACTTTTCTATACCACTTGGATCTTCATCAGGTGAAAATATTTGAGAAGTTGAAACCACAACCACACACCTACATTTCTACATAATGCCCACCAGTGGGCTGACAAGCTCTGTGATGGCAGGTGTGGTTAACAGTCTAAATCGCTCAGGATGGTAACACATTTGACAATAAACAATTCAAAAAAGTAAAACCCTGGTTCTGAAAAAGTTAGGACACTGTAAAACACGAATAAGAACAGAATGCAATGGTTTGCAAATCTTTATGACCTATATGTAATTGAATGCAGTACAAAGACAAGATATTTAACTGATTAACCTTATTGTTTATCAGACATATACACTTATTCTGAATTTAAGGGCTGCAACACACTCCAAAAAGTTGGGACAGGAGCATGTTAACCACTGTGTTACATCAGCGTGTGTTGTTCTTACAACACTCAGTAAGCATTTAGTAACTGAGGACAGTAACTGTTCAAGTTTTGAAAGTGAAGAGTCACAAGCAGGCCCCAGAATTTTGAAGATTTAAAGACTGTCTCTGTGGAACAATGGGCCGAAATCTCGCCTGGACACTGTGAGACATTAGTTCCTTTTGTAGAGGAAGCATCTTGAAGCTTCACTGCAAAAAAATGGATTGAAATGTTAATGATTTCTTTATCGGCGTAGTTACAACCAAAGTCTGGTTTCAATTTCATACAAATAGCGCATTTATATACGTTTAATGGAAAAAAATGTAAGTGTTGTATCCTTATTTCCCCCCAAGGTATGTCAAAAAGAATTTGCAAATCATTGTATTCTGCTTTTATGTACACAGCATCCCAGCCTTTTTTTGGAATCAGGGTTGTGTAAAGAAAACAGTAATACAAAGGCCTTACTACAAAATATCAAGCATGTATCTTAACTTATCAAACATATCAAATTCCTCATCCTTTGTATTAGTCTACATCACTTACGTTTAAAATTCTGTTGTGTTGAGTTAGAGGCAAAAGCTACCTGAGACAGCTTCAGCACTGTAACACACAGAGAGTGCCTCGTCAAAAAAGAAAAACCTCCACCAATAAATGCTCCTAGGTGTTGCGTAAAGTATTCTGCCCTTGGTAACGATTTTTTCTAAGATTATACAAACACACTGGCACATTTTGAGCTCTGATCCACGACTTAAAAATACATTTAAAGATCAATGCTTGGAAAGTCTGATCTCTTTCTTGCTAAAAATACTACTGTCCTTGATCCTCAGCCAGGGAATTATCAGTGTGGTTCATGCACTCATATTTTACATATACATCCACCTGATAACAGCAAAACCAATGACAGTAGAAGGCACCATAACTTTCAACAAGAAATGTTATTTATCTTACCAGAGGCCTGTGTGGTTTACAATAGGAAAACACAAAGCGACTGAAAACCAGAACAGCAGAACACAGGAGAGCTGCATGCTGAACCAGGATCAGTGTAACCCAGTGGCAGTCCATTTCAGAGAGGCTTATCACTCAGCTGCCTTTCCCAGATACACTTGCATCGTGCACATCAGACCTCTGAGAAGAGGAGGTTATTTAAATACCCTCTTACTCTAAGGAGAACATTTTCATATTCTCAACCTCCAGAGATCTGAATCAAGAGGATGAGATCAGACATATTCTCTGAAATTAATAATGGTTCTGTTATCATGGTGACTCTCTCTGTGTTTATAAATGCATATAGTTTTACTTTACTTTTACTTACTTTTGTAAAAGTGAAAATATGTTTCCTAATATAACAGTTTTTGGTTTTTTTTTTACATTTTAACATTATGAAATTAAGAAATATGCTTGATATTTTGTAGTATGGCCTCTGTGTTGCTGTTTTTTCCTATGTATTTTATTGAATTGTTTATGGAGTGCATCAGGGATGCTGTTTTTCTGTAGGCCAACACAGAAGTTAGTGTCGCCCTGGTTCCCTTGTCAAAAAGCCAAGATTTTTCCATTGGATTCTGGATTATTACAGGAAATAAACTCTGTGGCAAACATAAGTTTTTGAGACTTATTGTTTGTTCGGCAAGATAATCTTTACAAATAAACACCACTTTTATGAGTTGTGAGGCCTAAATGCACTCGCCAGAAGTGAAAAGCTAAAAAAAAAAGCTAACCACACCATGGTCGCATGACTTAATGTCACCATCACAACGAGGCTGTACAGCCATGTTCAGCGTGATGATGTTCTGTAGGCTCATCTTGCCACTTGTTAGCAACTGCCTTCAAAATTCATGACCATTTTAAACAGTCTTACCATAGACTATATAAAAGAATTGGACATACCTATCATGATGTCACTCATTGTTTTTTTTGGACTCCCATTTTGAAGCCTCGAGTTGGCATTTTGGTTGAGCCTTCTTGGATTTAGATAAGATGGTGGAGCTGTGGAGGAGTGAGGGCTGGATCTGACTAAGAAGCTGAGGACACTGTCAGCAGACAGCCAGTCACTTGACCTGCCCTTAATGATGCGTAACTTTAAGCCTTATTAAAATGTAAATGGGTGAGTTATATAAAACGTAATTCCTGGTACAATTGTCATGAATGAGGAAATATGCAATAGAGACAAAAACTTTTTTTGTACCAGGCTGTAAACATGTTTATTTCTGCTGTAAAGTTAGGCATCGGGGATTGACTCGCTCTTGGAGCCAGCCACAATTTGCCATTAGAGGCTTCATTTTTCTGCCCCGGAGGTAGCTGCTTGGTATTTAATGACATATTTGATGTCGTAGAACATAAAATGAAATTCTTGTGAAAGTCTCAAGTTTGTGTTAACCACAAACCTTATCTCAGGCATCTAACCAAAAATCCATTGACTATAAGACGAGGGAACCAGGAGCACTAATATGCTCACTCATTCCTGGAGCACTGTACTGCCAGCTGTTTTACCACCCTGATTGGTTTAGACGGTTAACCACACCTGCCATCAAAGAGCTTGTCAGGTGTGCATTATCAATAAATGTAGGTGGTTTTAACTTCTCAAACATTTTGACCTGACGAAGATCCAAGTATGACCAAAAAGTTGTCTTTACTTCTTTATGTGGCATGGAGTTTGTGTGCAGGCAGTACTTTTTCCTTCATGTTTGCTGTTTTTTTTTTTTTTCTTTTCTTTTTTTTAAAGCCTTGCACCTGCATGATGTGCGTATAATTACTCTCCTTCAACTAACATGAAAAGCCTTCAATGACGAAGGAGGGGTCATACCTTTTGAGCCACTGGAAGGCTTCTAACGTGAAACATCTGCGCAGGAAGTGATGCCTTTCACTGATGGAAGCTTAACAGCGATCAAAACACTCAAAATGGAAGTAACTGAAAGTCATTAGTGAATGAAAACAGTGTGAGCAGACAGGTGAGTATGACATGACTCATCATTAATTAGAGCTGTAACATTAACAGCAGATTAAAACAGGAAGAGACCAGAAGGCAGGGAGGTTTTAATATGATGCAGCTGAGGAAATGAAACCCACTTCTTCTCAACTAATGACAGATGTTTATACAAAGCAAAGCGATCGTTTACCTACATGTGGTTTCCTGATCTCATTTTCAGCCAAAACTGAGCTCAGCTAAGTGTCGACTCAACGTGGAAAACTTCATTGCTGCTTGTCGCAAGCTGGGAGTCCCTGAGGTAAAGATTCTCACTCTCCTGTCCTGTTCTCATGCATATTTTGGAATACATCTAAATTCCATGTTGTTCCCAGCAACAGCTTGTATAAAGACGTAGATAGTTGAAATGGAATTTTCCGTGTGCTTACAGCTCAGATTTGTTGCTGCAGTATTCCTGTCAGGGTTGGACTGATCGGGCTGTTTGAGGCTTTTTCTGCTTAACTGGACATTGTCAATTAAAAACCAGTACCTGGCCCATATATCAGTCCAACCCTAACTCTGTTTGTCCTTTTCTGTCTCCTTGTTTTAACAATGTAACTACTTGTATCTTCCTCCTGTGTGTGTTCTGTCCCCCGTCTCTGTCCAGACGGACATGTGTGTGAGCTCTGATGTGCTTCTGTGTAAGCTGCCCGCTGTGCTGCGCTGTGTGACGGCCGTGCTGGCCACTGAGGAGGGGGAGACGGCGGAGGACCAGTCCCCTCGCCACTCCTCACCTTCGTCGTCATCGTCGTCAGCCTCCTCCTCCTCTTCCTCGCTGCTGTCCACAGACTTCCTGCTCTTCTACTGTGTGGCCATGGCCCTTCTCTACGTCCTCTACTGCTACCTGCTCACCTAGAGGAGCAGCGCACAGTACTTTCATATTCAAATGTCCGTTGAACTGCTCTACACACTTACTGCACACATACACACAGTCATAGCTGCAGAGTGTGAGGCCAACATGCACAGCTGCTCACACAGTTGTCATCTCAGACAACACTTTGCAGTGTATGTGTTTTTCAGCACTCACACCCTCCATGGCTGTAGAGCAGATGTTATAAGAGTGTGTGTGAGCCACCACAGCTGCACTAGCTGGACAGTAGAGAGCATACACAGCATGCAGCCGAGTACCTTTAACAAACACACAGAATACACTACAGCACACTGAAGCTACAGCTCTTCATTTAGACCTTTAGAGGAATAGGAAGCACTACAATGATACAAACACTACATGAGAGCAGTGACATGCCTTAGCCTAGTTTAGCCTTCACTTTAACGTACAGCATGTTGGGAGGAGATGGGAATTCTGTGTTTTAACTGTCTGAGGTAGAGCTGCTCCACGGGCAGAAACAATCTCACTGGTTGAGACATGAATAGGCGGAGCAAAGGAACCACACCCTCAGCTGAATCCCAATGACATACTATACCTTGTGCTGCCTTTTTATCGATGCACTACAAGCAGCTGCGACGTGAGCTTCAGTGTTCCTGTACCTGCTTGGGGACTGCAGGCCAGTCACTCCTTGCCAACACCTCAATATCTTCCCTGAGAATATTAATGTGGCATATATACCTGTTCATAGAGATTACTGTATTGTTAACATTGAGACCACAACAGAAAAACCACAGTGGAAACAAGCTCCATGTGTGTCTCTCCAAACTTTGCACTGTTCATATGCTCAGCTGTATCTTGCAGATGCATGGTGTTAGTTCCTCAGCACAACGACCGCAGGATATGCAGGGTCGCCTTTATGTGCGTATGAAAGCATAGTTTTACAGCTCCATCAGTTGATCTTTATTGGCCACTTGGGGGCAGTGCAACAAGTTCTAACATAACAACTGACATATTATCACCACATGAAGTGATACGAGCAATGTTAGCATTCATTTGGAGTTGACAGTATATCAGAACTCTGTGTTATGTATATAGCACAGCATGAACGACAGTACATTGGGAAATGATAAATACTTGTACATAAAATCCCAACAAACAGACTAAGACTGCAGTTTTTAAGTGTAATATAGTAAAACTGGGGTTTAATTACAACTTGAGTTTTTGGACATGAGTTTTACCTTTTATAATAACATTGTACTCACCAGGTATATAGCTGAGGTTGGGAAAACATGGCGGCATGACTAAAGGAAGTCTCTACAGGGCACTAGACAATAAACAAAAATTCAATCAGGTTAGTCAGATGTATCTGGAGAAAAAAGGGGCCGAACAGCTTAATGATTCTCCAAACTGTCTGTAAACATCCTTGACAGTTTACAGACAGACTTCATTAACATTAGTGCACAGTGTGTGCTTTTTAGTGCACAATATAGAATTTGGAAACAGTGATAAATCTCAGAAGGGCAGCAGACCAATTTAGTAGCTTACCTTAATGCTGAAGTTGCTAATTCTGACTAGATGTCCTAGAGGACTTTATCTGACTGGATTGACACCAAAAACACACCAAGCTCTGAGCTGAGGCCGTTTGATTCTGCAGTGAAGTGCACTCAAACAAAAAGTTGGAGATAGTTTAACTTTTGGCAGCAAATTGCGGTCAAGAATACCCACACCACAGAGTCGTGTGACTCCTGTTACATATTGACCTGTTATAAATAATCCCTTCCCGCCCAAAACAGAGAAACGCCATTACAGTTGCAACCTGCCACCTGTGGTTCTTTAGCTCTGCTCGCTACTCACCTGAAATGGTTTGTGCATTGAGAGCAGCTCTACCTCTGAGAGCTGTGTGTCTGTAGGCAGCACACTGGTCCTGAGAGAGAGAAGCTGGTGACTGAACTGTGAATGTGATTTTTAGCCTTGAGACAGATGCAAGTTAGTTCAAAGTGGAACCTGGATGTTACAGAACACGATGATGTGACAGTGAGACAGATGATACAGTGCCTCTTACTGAACACTGACTGAGACCTCTCGCAAAGACTGCTCTTATTTTGATGTCTGCTGTGCTAACTGTGAGCAGCAGGGGGCGATGTCGCTGCATCAGTCCCCCTCCAGACGGTACAAAGCCCTTCAGGAGGTTGTGTGTGTGTAAAGTCTTTTTTGTCGTTGTCACTGGTCTGTTTGACCAGCTGACTTCATGTTTGTATAAATGTAAACAGGCTATTAAATTATTGCTTTTTTATTTATTTTGGATTCTGTTCTGTTTTTGGTTCTTTTTGTGTCTGAGGTGAAACAGCAGAGGCGTCACTAATTTGGTTCAGCCTATAAGGCTATAGATTTAAAGCCTCATAAAGCTTTGTGAAATCCATGTGTGTGCTTTAAATCCCATACACAGATAAATTAGATGTAATCAATATTCAATTATTCAGGGTTAAAATAACATTGATTGTTTTAAAGTTTTCCTCTTCATTTGATTGGAAAATAATTAATTCCCTAGAGGCTACACATTTAACAGAGCATCAGAGGGTCTCTGCTCTTTCTACCACACGCTGTGTCTGGCTTATTACTCATAGAAGGTCAATGTCTGCAACTAAACACAGATTGGAATCTGATTAGAATTCTGATTGGACTGATGTGGGCTTTGAAAGCTAATATCAGTCGTGAGATTTTTGGGATTCAAACTGCTTAATGCCAAAAAATTCTAATCATTCATTGTCTTTCTCTCACCAAGGCCTCAAACTACATCCAAACCATAATGATTTGCTAAACTTTCCACTGAAACTCAAATTAATCAACTGAAAGTAGTCGACCAGCATCACTTATTCATAGGGAAGACTTCAGATACAAAATATTTAAGGACGAAATAACTGAGGTTTTAGTTCTTTAAGTTTAGAAAGAGAGGGACATAATAATATCAGAGGTAAACAGTACTGATATTTTCCCCATATGAGCGAACTGTATGTTGGTCTAACCCTACTCTTAAAGACTGTGTCTTTTATAATATGGGCCTCAGAGAGTTCAATATTAAATTAATGAGTAAGTATGAAATAACTAATCACACAAACAGAGTGTGTAAGGTATTCTAATGAATCCATCAATTATTAATTAATTAGAAAAACTAAACAATTGTTTTGAAATGTCATTTCTTCATTTTAATTTTCATAATAGTTTTATTGGTTTATTTTAACGTTATAGAAACTTCTATTTCACAATGAAGCAGTTGTTCAGCTGCCTTGTTTCAGAGGTACAGGGAAATAAAAGTATCACTGGAAAATTTGACAAGGAATAAAACTGACTTTGGTAAAGAACCCCTAAAGTCCCCCCCAAAAATTATTTTCTATGCTCAACTTGTTATTTTTGCGCAAGAAAATAACTTGTTCCTAGGGATACTAACCTGATTACAAATATAATAATTTGGTCCCACACGATGATAACTTGTTCGCAGATGTAATAACCTGATTGAACAACATAATAACTTGTTCCCACGGATAATTACATGTTCCTACAAAACAATAACTTGTTCCCACAAGATAATAAATTGTTCCCACAAGATGATATCTTTTTCAACAAGATAATAACTTATTGCCACAGATAATTACTTGTTCCCACAGTTGATATCTTGTTCCCACAAATAATTACTGGTTCCCATAAGATAATAACTTGTTTCAAAAAGGTAACAAAATAACCTGTTCCCACAGAAAACATATTCCCACAGTTGGTTAATGTTCCCATGGATTATGACATGTTCCCACAAGATAATAACTAGTCCCCACAAAATGATAACTTTTTCCCACAAAATAATTACGTGTTCCCACAAAATGGTAACTTGTTCCCACGGATGATAACATGTCCCCACAAGATATAAACTAGTTCCCACAAAATAATAAAATGTTCCCACAAGATTATAAGTTGTTTCCCACAAAATGATAACTTGTTCCCACAGATAATAAAATGTTCCCACAAGATATTATCTAGTTCCCACAAGATTATAAGTTGTTCCCACAAAATAATAACTTGTTTCCACAGAAAGAAATATGTTCTGACAAGATAATAACTTGTTCCCACAGATAATTATTTGTTCCCAAAAGACAATAACTTGTTCCCATGGATAATAATATGTTCCCACAAGATAATAACTTGCTCCGACCAGATAACAACTGTACTTTTGAAATAAGTTTCTACAATAAAAATAAACTCATGTAAACCAGTTCATTTAAAAATTCTGAAAAAGCATTTCATGACAGTAAGTTTGGTTTCAATATATTCTAAAATATCTTCATGAATATTTATTTCATACTGTCTTTTTATGTATTAAACACTTTGGGGTCCCAGATAAAAAAAAGCCATTCTGTTGAAAAGCAATATAGTTTTATATCTTGATTTATTTTAACGAGGTGCACAGCACACTGGTTATTTTAGTCCACTGTCCAGTCCATGTTCATGTCTGCTGTTTGTCAAGAGGTCAGAATGTCCACTGTAAAAACCTTCCGTCCTGTGTCCCAAGTTTTTTATTCGCCTGCTGTTAAGATGAAATGTTGTACTGTTTCAATTCCAAATGTATATTTTATAAATGAAACTGGATAAGCAGCAAGCAGTCATTCATTCACTGGCTTAGACCGAGCTATATTCTTTCATATGTTAGCCGAACAGAAATACAGTTGTACTTTATATTTATATGATACCCTTTTATTATTAAGAATCATTTTTGAGTTTATATAAATCTATATGTAAAGTTTTTCTTTCTCCCGCTGTAAAGAAATTATTAAAAACCAACTTTGTCCATGTGCTGTTGTCTGCTTGCCTGCAGTTGTGCTTTTGCTGAATCAGCCAAGAACTTGAATGTGATCAGGGTATCTGCATCTGCACAAAAAATTCACTCAAGGCCAACTTACTAGCTTCCTGTGGAGCTTTCAGCTGCGTCACATGTTCTTCAAAGGATGTTAATTTAGTTCTGTTTTCATCACGTGACCTATGACATTATTTCTTGTCAAACTAACGTGAGGCAATTTAAATTTAAATTTCAAATTAATGCTGATTAAAGGATGAGTCTGGTGATATTCTATATTTTATATTTTTCATGTCATCATATCCCATGTGCTGAACAAAAACCATCAATGAGTGGATCTCCTAACAAGTATCAGGCTCACTGGAAGTGAACTGCTTCTTGCCTGGAAAGTTCACATGAATCAGACAGTTACTCGCAGCCCTCAAAGAATAAACAGGAATTCAAAAATCTTTACATCCTGTTAGATCCATCCGTAGGCTGCCTATCATTTGCCCGGGTGTCCTTAAAAAAGTCTTAAAGTGTCTTAAATTCGGTGTAATAAATATAAGGCCTTAAAAAGTCATTAATTAGACCCTTTTACTGTCAGTAAACAGTATGACATTTTGGTGGGTGGAGCGTAGCTGGAGGCAAAAGAATTGTCCGCAGACATCAGCTAGCGCTAGCTAGCAAGTTCTATTGGCTTGTTTTAGGCAATAGAGGAAGATGATGCGAGTGGTGCATTCAGAAATACTCATTCTGTGTGCGACAGCGCACTCTGGCACAATCTGGACCGTTCCTGAAATTGGAGCGCTGTCTGAATGTACCGTTCAGTTATTTGTTCATGGGATTTGTTGACAATAAACAACAAACTAATCATATCAAAAATACAGAATAACACCAGACTTATTCATATCATATTAAGGACACAACATTTAGTAAATCATGCACATCCACTCTCAGATCAGTACAGGATGGGGTTAACAGAATATGATGAACAGCTTTAAGTCACTTTCACAACTCATTAAAAGTGCTGAAATGTGGCGACATAGTGAGCAGGCGTGCAGATATCCTGATGTCCACTGTGCCCTGTGCTTTAACCTCTTCCAAAAGCTCCTGTGTGCTCTCCAAACAGCAGGTTTAACCATCATAAACTCCAGCTGGCTCATGTTGGAGCAGGTGAGTGTGTTTGAGCCAAGGTCAGAGCAGAGGAGAAATCAGCCTGTAGGTTTGTACTGCACCATTCACACGGAGGAGAGTCAATAAAGAGTGCTGTCACATCTCTGATTTTCCCTCCGTGCATCCCTTCAGCCCACAGCCTGCTGCCAGTGTGCATCGTCAGGTGTCATTATTCACATTTCCTGTGTTTAGTCAGACTTTAAGGTTCACCAGGTAATTCAGTAATCACTACAGAGTCAGCAGCACTCATTATATGGAGATTTAACCTCAGAGACGTACTCAGAAATGTTTCTGTGGATGAGTTGGTTCCTCTCGGGGTTTTCAGGGGTCACTGAGGACAATCCACGGGGCCCGTCTGACTCACCCACTGCAGCAGGCGTCAGCTGTGCAGGACTAACTACAAATCCATCCAGATTCATTTTTAAAGCCTGAGATCTGATGAAATAACAACCAGGATAAACATACAATAATATTAAGTGTTAGATGATTATTGCGGAGCTACAAATGAGTCAAGAGTTGTCCAACAAAATAAAGCA
This sequence comes from Epinephelus moara, assembly GCF_006386435.1. Lineage (NCBI taxonomy): Eukaryota > Metazoa > Chordata > Actinopteri > Perciformes > Serranidae > Epinephelus > Epinephelus moara. The sequence goes on along the minus strand of NC_065522.1, from coordinate 6,123,494 downwards.
TGCTTAGAACAAATTATCTCAGCAAGACAGAAACAAAGCTACATTTGATTGTTGAGATTAATTTCTTTGTCTAAAAAACATCTAAATCTGGTTAATTTTTACCTTTGCCCATACCCTTGAATTTATATATATACATACATATTTTTACCCATTACACAGATTTTTGCAGGTTACCTGTCAGTTACCTGACTCGGTGCAGGATTCTGGTGCGAGTTGCCGAGTGTTAGAGATGTCTGCCTTCTCTCCAGTATAATGGAGCTAGATGGCACTCTGCTTATGGCGGTCAAAGCTCCAAAAAAAATACATTTGAAAAACTCAACCTCAATGTCTCTTTCCAGAAATCATGACCCGGTTACTCAAGATAATCCACAGACTTTGTTGTGAGCAGTTTCATGTAGGAACTTTTTTCTGTCTACCAAACTACATCCATCAAACAGATCACTGCGCAGGCTATTCTCATGCACTGTGCATATGTATACCTATGAAAAGTGATGTACCACAGTGCGTATGTAACTCATGTAATCATGAGTCAGTAATTTCATGTAAAAAGTAATCGGGAAGGCTGCAATCACATGACCAATGCACTGATGGCAGTAAAGAAGGAAGTGGTGTAAAGAAAGTTGGTCCAAGGGCTCACTGATGCTCAACGTTTGATATGGAGACGGAGATGGACAGCCTTCTGTCGATACTCTGCGTTCATTTTGTCCATATTAGCGCACATTTTCTGAAAGCTTATGGATCGGAAGAAACGGAACAGTACCATCGGAGATCATGAAGGCAGTGTAGTGTAGTTCAAGTGAGATGCGACCTTAGGAGACTAGGAAGAAATTTAAATAATGGTAGAACGGAACGAATCAGTATGTTTATAATGGCCACCACTACCATCTACTATGTCGCATCCGTTGAAAGATACAATATTACAACCTCCAACGCCACTTTGTTTGTTGTTGTGTGAAACCTTTGACTCTGCCCTCTAGTGCCATCTATTGGCTGTATATATGCTTCCATAAAGGACGCATGGAAGTATGAGGGCAGTGACATTTATATCGTTTGAAACGGATGGATCTAAGGAAGTATAAATGAGCCTTAAGGAGGCAGGTTGGGGTGGTGGATGGGTCAAACAATGCAAGACCGGTGTTTAAAACTGTGTGAAACCAAGTGAACTCTGAGTTATTTTACGGTATGTTGTCACCATGTTCCTTTTCCTAAACCTGAGCTAACTTTTGTGTTAAGTAAACGACATTCACGTCCACAAAGTCTTTAGATATTCAAACTGTTGTATGAGGATGTGTCGCACTGTGCAAAAGGAAACGTGCGTCTGCTGCTTACTCACCTAGCACCACTGAGCTAGCTAACGTTATGTTGTGTTCACACCAAAGGAGATGTGAATTTTTGCGTTGTGTTACTCGTGTGTTGACTCATGTCATATGCGCGAATAACTAACACTAACATGCGCATGAAATCGCTGAATCCGTGAATGAACTTCCACTGATACGTCCTCGGCGTCATACGTCCCCAGAGAATCTTGCGTGCTGATTGGCTATCGCAGCATGAATTGGTCACTGAAGTTCAGATTTTTTCAACTCTTGCCAAAAACCATATGACGCAAAATCGCACTACTCACTTAACCTGCACAGCATATTTTGTATCATTTGTGTCGCATCCATTACATCCACCATGTCCATCGCGCCACCCAGCAGGGCTTTGTGACTTATCGCGTCTTTACATTGACTGTACATATAATTCACTTGTGCGAATTGTTTTAACCGAGTCATGATTTCTGGAAAGACACATTGCTGTTGAGTTTTCCAAATGTATTTTTCTGGCGCATTTAGCACCACAAGCTGAGTGCCATCTAGTTCCATTATACTGGAGCGAAGGCAGACATCTCTACAGCTGATATCTCCAAACAATAGCACTAGAGGTTAGAAGAAAATGTGAACTGTCCCTCTCAATGAGACTCTGTCATACTTGACTCTAATGCGTGTTGAGTCTCATCAGCCCACATTCAAGTCACATTTTTCTTTTTTTATATTAAGAAACAGCATTTTCTCATGTTTGTTAACATGTTAATATCTGGTGAATAACGTAGTTGTGTATTTAAAATTGAGTATTATAGTCTCAGCTGTTTTTGTCAGTGGAGTGAGGTGTGATGTGAAGTGTGCAGAAGAGGGATGTGCTGAGGATGTGGACAGTTTGTTGATGACCTCTAACAGTTGAGAGCAGCAGGACTGAACTGATGCACAGAGCCAGTGAGTCTGACAGTAGTCATCTGTTAGAGCCGGACACTCAGGACATTTATTATTATCCCTTAAATCCCATGTGGTGCAGTGTGTGAGTTCTTCTGTATGGAATCAGCTGAGTTTAGACAAACTTGTACATTTCTGGTTTGCCCATTAGTAGTAAAATGATGTGTCATGATGAGGAAAGTGTTTCAGTTACTATACTTAAGTGTTCGGATACATTTGTTACATGAGCTTAAAGGTGTAGTGAGCCATCAGTGAATAGGGTTGTGATGGTGATAACTGAGAGGCTGACTTTATAATACTTATATTTCGTTATTAATTAAAGCAGACACTCCTTGAGATATTGTCTGTTCTATGCTTGGACAGTTATGTGAAGCCAACATACTGCATCATGTGACAACTACTTCCTGTTTTATTGTGCTGGAGATGATCACTGGTGAATGTCATGAGATCAAAGTGAGATTTCAGTTGCAGACTGAGGTGAACCTGGGACCTGTTATTCAGTGAGTGTGCAGCTTGATTTGACTGGTGATGATTTGACTGGCTTTCCAGTGCTTCAAAGATGGTTTGAAGTTTAAATGGAGCTTTTGTCAGAGCAACAAGCCCTGAAGCCCAAACCTGCAAATGCAGCTTGTTCACAGTCAGCTGCATCAGGAGTTTTTAAACTAAACCCCAGACATGAAGTCATTTTCAGATAGAAAAGACGTCTTTTGTTATGGGCACCAAAAGAAATTAGGCTACACAATACAGCAGTAGCAGCAACCTCTTTTCCTTAAGGGACCCCTTTCTATCTTTGAGGAAACTACTGACACCTGACTATGTGACATATTATATGGATAATTCATATTATATTTAATGCAGAACAATACCAGTACAAACAGCTGATAAACTGTACAATGAAGAGAAATATCGGATGCAATAACTTCAGGATGTTTATATAAAACGAACGATTTGGATGAATTTGAAGCAGATTTCTCTGTGAATATTTCAATCAGGAGAGACTCGTTCTGAGAGAAAAGAATATTTATTTACATGGGCACATAAGTTTGAGAAATGTGAAAAGTCTTTGGCAATTAGACCCCATCGTGATGTCATCTTTACCAGGAGGGTGGTAAAGACGTAGTAGATTAGGGTTCCCCCCCTATGGAGTCAAGACGCTGGTGGTGGTAATGGTGATGATGAGATGAGATGAAGGGGGAGATGAAGATCTGTAACTGTAAAGTTTAAAGATGTATATGTAACCGGTGAACTCTAGTGATGTCTGCGTTGTGTAGATATAAAGAGGCCCAGGCCGTGGATATCTTTGGAGACGATCTCCATTTATTCCTCTCCTGACAACAAGTGGCAAAAACAAAATCCTCTGTCATACACAACCATACAAACTCCAGCCCCTCTCCCACAGAGCACAACTGCAAAAAGGGCCGCCACGTTACATTCAATTAAAATAGCTTAATAGTGCTAAAACACGGAAATTACCATAAGTGCAATGTTGCTTACTTCTCCCACAGAGCACAACAGCAAAAGGGGAGAGGCAAGGCTGCATTGCACTTACGGTAATTTCCCTGTTTTAGAGCTATTAAGCTGTGTTTACAAGTTAATTTTATGCAAACATAATCTTGTGTCGCTTACTTTGTGAAGGGGCTGGAATTTGTATGGATGTGTATGATGGAGGATTTTTTTATTGCCACCTGGTGTCAGGTATGTTTTCTGTGTTTCATTGTGCTTAATTGAATGTAACATGGCGGCCCCTTCTGCTGTTGTGCTCTGTGGGAGAGGGGCAAGAGGTTGTGTGGTAGTGTGTGACGGAGGATTTTGTTTTTTTGCCACTTTGACATCACTAGAGTTCACTGGTTACACTTGGTGGGGTGCCCCCAAAGGTGAACGTAGGGGTACAGAAACTGGTTATCAAACGTTCCACATGTTGAGTACAGAGGCCTAAGTGTGTCAGGTAATAACAACTGAAGCAAATTTTGCAGAATTATAATACTCAACATTACAAATGTACATTTGACACATATTACTGCAGTATAATTGACCCTGTTACATATAGTTAAACATAGTTATTTGCTTTCATGGAAAAATGTAAATCTTTGGCGACTAGTTTGTGTGGTGAAACCCATTTTATTTAGTCATGTGTAAATCTCCAGTCATGAGTATTATGATATCTGACATTTTGATAGGAATTTGTCATTTAAGCCACAAAATGTATGAAAGGTTGCATCACCTCAGTGAGCATTTTTCCACTGAGAAGACACCTAAAAAACAACAATGGTCACCAGTGAAAATACATCCAGAAAAGATTCAAAAGTGAAACATTTTTCACCAACTATCTGACGTTTTGAACATTCACATTTAGACCATATTTCAGCAGGATTTGCAATAGTGAGATTTTTCATCCTGTACAGTGTGCAAATTATAGTCTATTGTCATTTTGGAGCCTAACCAAGAAATCACATCCAAATTGCTCTGTTGAAAATCAATATTGCAAATCCCAGAGAAATGCAGTCTAAATGCACCCATTCAATCAACATATTAAAATAGCTGGTGAAAAAACTTTCACCTCAACCAGTTCTGAATGTCTTTTCACCACCACCGTGTTTTAAGTGCCCTTTAAACCTCAATATGCTCACTATTAAACTGTAAATAGTTCTGGCTTTAGGATAACAATAGCCAACCAGCAGCATACAAGTTACATACTTAGTCATACTAACACATTTACAGCTTTCACTTAAAAGACAAAGAAGACCACGTGACACATACTACAGTACATTTGTATTTATTAGGCAACAATTTAAATATAACACAAGCAATGCTCTTAAAATACCATTTCAATAAAGTAGAAAAATACACAATTGTTGCAAGATTATTGAATGCAAACATTAAATGCGCTGGAATTATGTCTTGTTGTAGAGCAGCAGCAAAGACTACGGAGGTTTTGGATCCGGCTGGGTCGGACCTCCGTTGGCAGGCCCATCACTGCTTTCGTGGTAGTGTAGTTGGTCATTCAGGCACCTCTGCTGTTGAAGTAGGCCGCGCTATTTTGGTGGATCGGGTTGTGTTTATTTTCCGCACTTCCCTATTCTGGTATTGACTCTGACTTCTGATTGGTTAAAATGGCCACCTACTGCTTTGGCATGTGTATTACATCACTTGGTATCGGGTTTTGCGGTTTCGTGTGGATATTGTATTTTTTATCACATCACTCGTGTGGACGAATTTTTTTTGGAAACTGGAGCCCGAAAAGGCTCCCTGGATGTTGTTGTTGCTTGTAGTGTATCTGGACACTTCTTCAGTTCTCTTGGTGTCAGGGTCAGTAAGATTACTGTACTACATTTGCTGGAAATATGTCATACAGTTTAATCGAAGTGGCGCCATGACATCCAGTCATGGATGTCATGCTGATGGTGGTTTCAACTCTCTACTCAGGCTGGAAGAGTGTGCTGCTTATTCAGATTAAGTTCATCACACCTCAAACTGCTCACGGAGCCAAGTTAGCTGGTTAAAAATGAACAAGATCATTTTAGCTGGCTAAAATCAAGTTAGCCTGGATTAGTTGAGCCTGGTGTGGTGAACACGGCCCAGGTTACTGTAACATGAGGCATTCACTAAGACTGGTTTATTCAGCTACAGAATTCATGACTGCATGGTTTGAAAGACAGAAACACTTCATTATAATTCAGATCACAGATCTTTCTTTTGCTTTAAACATCACAGCTCTCCTCTTGTATAGTGTAAGTGAGTATGTTGTTTAGATATTGATGCGCCTGTTTGCTTGTTCCAAAGAATAGTGAAAGGAAGTCTGGTTTAATGGGTTTTCCCACCAGCCCTGGAGGCAATAAACACTCAGGATTTGACAGGCTGTGTGGATGTTTGTGATATCCACCATATAGAAGATTGAAATGGCATGCTTTGCTACAGAATGTCTTATAAATGTGTTAACTCCTTACCACCAGGTTGGCCTTTCTATATTCACACATCACAGTTTAGAGGAAAATCATCTATTACACTTCACAGATTGTAGCCTAAAGATTACTTCAGCGCCAAGGTTAGGGTTAGAGCTTTGATATCTAGTTTGGACCACAGCAGATTAATAATCACAGGAGATCAAAAAAAAAAAAGATGAATATGATTTATACTTTATTTGATATATTTTAAAGTCCCAAGCTGCTTTAATGGAATTACAGCATCTGTCAAATGATTCTTATGGCATTAAGTCTGGGTTGAATTTGTGGTTAGCAGTGTGGCTCGCTGTCTGCCACTCTTTCGTACTCCATTATCCTGTCATTATCAACTGAGGCTCAGCAAAAGTTACAGTCTCACTTTAAATACAAAATTGGAGTCAGGACATATTTACCCAACTGTAGCCTAACATAAAGTTCAAAAACACACCAACCAACTAAGGCTGAATGGCTGTACGTGGGTGTCAGGAGTGTCAGTGCATGCCCTACAGCAAAGTACTGCTCCTCTCCTAACAGGTGAAAGGAATACTTCACACCCCAGATGACCATTTGGATATCAATTACTCAGCCTGTGTTATGATGAATACATCGAGAAAACCAAGATTTTCTCGCACTCCTCCACTGTCAACAAAGAATCCAAAACCAGAGAAAATTCTTGACGAATTAAAGTCCTAGGAGGCCATGTTTAACAACAGTAAAATTATATTAAAACAAACTCTCACACAACTGGAGTATAACCAAAGTTTAATTAATCCAGTCTTATGCTCACTACTTCCCAAACAGATATCCCTTCCGACAGGGAACTAAACTTTAAGTGAAACTTATCTATGCTCTCTTAAGAGCCAGACTCCAATACATTAATTTTACCTAGCTGTCACACAATAACTCAAACAAACAAGGTAATTGAGGCAGCAGTAGACCAGCAGCTCCTGTGTCCAGCAAAGTAAAATTACAGTTTTTGTCGATAGAGGCCATGGTTCTCTGCCGGAAACCAGTGGATTGCCCCCTCTGGGTTAGGGGAGAGTTACTGCCTTAATCAGGGAGTTCAAGTATCTCAGGGTCTTGTTCACAAGTGAGGATAGAATGGAGCATGAAATGGGTCGGCTTCTGCAGTGATGCAGGCGCTGCGCCGGTCCGTCGTGGTGAAGAGGGAGCTGAGCCAGAAGGCAAAGCTTTCAATTTACTGGTCCATCCACGTCCCAAACCTGACCTATGGTCATGAGCTCTGGGTAGTGACCGAAAGAATGAGATCGCGGATACAAGCAGCTGAAATTAGTTTCCTTCATGGGGGGGCTAGTCTCAGCCTTAGAGATAGGGTGAGGAGCTCGGACATCAGGAGGGAGCTCAGAGTAGAGCCGCTGCTCCTTTGCATCGAAAGGGGTCAGTTGAGGTGGTTCGGACACCTGATCAGGATGCCTTCTGTGCGCCTCCCGCTTGAGGTGTCCCTGACACGTCCCACTGGTAGGAGGCCCCGGGGCAGACCCAGAACACGCTGGAGGGATTACATATCTCATCTTGCCTGGGAACGCCTAGGGGGTCCCACTGGAGGAGCTGGAAGGCGTTGCTGGGGAGAGGGACATCTGGGTGCTTTGCTTCGCCTGCTCCCCCGTGACCTGGCCTTGGATAAGCGGATGAAAATGAATGGATGGATGGATATGGAGTGATACAGAAGTTTAATCCAGCCATGCTACCAACATTGCCTCTTAAACTCTCTAAGGAACACCCTCATTATTATTTTTGTAATCTGTACACATGCTGTACAACGCTAAATTGGGCTGCGGCTTTGCACTCCTCTGTACTCTTTGCCTATGGCACATTCGTGCAGCACCAAAACGCATATTGGATTTATCTAAATGAATTATCAAAGCCACGGTATGTGAGATGTAAACAATGTTTCAAGTTGAGTTTTGGTTTATAAAGGCACGTGGAAGTGGGAAAGCAGTTCCTACGTCTGTCGTTGGTCATCACAGGCAGCTGTTGATCCCCAATCAGCCAGAGAGTTGGAGGGAAATGGTGTGACTTTACACCAGACTAGCTTTGTTGTTCAGCTCAATGGTGGGCCATTGCCTAATTTAAGATGATTGTATTGTAGATGTAATTATTGTTGATTAATTTCACAACAGTGACAAACAACACCAAGCTCAGGGCAAATACTGTCATTACCTGGTTGTTATGAAGGCAGTATAGAGAGACATGGATGCTGCTCCGCAGGGCGCTCAATTTGTGTTTGTTAACTGTGGTGACTGTGACAGGGGAAGTTAAAGAGAGAGGGTCAGGGGCTTGGCTCAAATGCAGTTATTGGATATACAACACGCTTTTAACTGAGAATGGATACCATGGGCCATGTTTAAACGCTGAACTGTAAAATTATTAAAAGAAACAGAAAAAAAAGTCTCGTACAAAGGGCACTTTTCTAGTCAGAGGGCAAAAGGATCTGTCTCTCTGTGCACGTGCCTGGCTAACACTCCAGAAAAATAGCAGCTTCACCATGTTTGAAAGGGCAAATGAAATAAAGCAACAGAATGTGTGACCATAGTGTTAATGCATATTCATGGACTTCCTCACTGACAGTAAACAGCAACATCGTTGGATGTTGATGTTTGGTTGATTTAGGTTGTGACGTCAGGTGGCCAAAATTCAATGTCAGAACAATGTTAAATGCCAACATCAATTTGACGTAGAGCGCTGATGACAGATGATGTTGATATTTTGTTGGTATTAAGTTGTGTTGCTAAGGAACCAAAATCCAATGTCTTCCAAACGTAACATCCCAACATCATCTTGATGTAGAATAACGACATATCTTGAAAGGTATGGCAAAAAATCCAACATCTGCAAAACGTCATAATGTTAACGTCAACACAACATGACAGAATAACATCGTTGACGTTTAAAGTATTGTCAACCTGATTTGCATCCCAACCAAAATTTAACGTCTGTCTGACGTAAGAGTTAAACATCTTTCTGACGTAATGCCATTTTGGCAGGGTCTACTAATTTTTCAATATACATGACAGTGATGTCGAGCTTGTTGGAGATTATCATTATTAAATCTGCAAATTACCAATAACAGAGCCCAACTAAATATTTAGAACAATGTCAAATTTATGCCAAATACATATATATGTATCTTTCCTGCATCTGCTCACTCCTCTCTTCCTCCCTTCCCAGGATACCTTGTGTTCCCCTCAACTCATCACAGAGGACGAGGGGCTGAGTCGCCTGGCCCAAACCGTCCGGGCATTGGTTGACCTGGCTGATGGCGCCCAGCGGGTCCCCAGACAGGAAGCGTCAGGGGCTGCTAGCTCAACACAATGCTAGCACATAGATTTAACAGTATCACCCCAAAGAGATCCATCTCAGGAACAGTGTTTGTTTTTAACATGCCTTATATTTAACATGTTCATTACATTGACTTTACAGGTAGACATACTTCGTCCAATGATCAGAGACATGGTAACAATAAAAAGACTTGTGTAAATGACTTTGCTGTGTCTTTTTTCATGTCTCACAGTTAAGATGAAATTACACAATTAAAGGAATAATAATTTAAATTACGCTTTGTGTCTGAGTGAGATGGAAGCTCAATATCAATCTCGGAGCTGGAGTTGGAACTTGTTTAGCTTAGCTTAGTATAAAGACTAGAATCAGGGGAAACAGCTAGCCTGGCTCTGGCCAAAGATAGAAAATACACCTACCAACACCTCTGATTAACATGTTGTATCGTGTTTGTTGAAACTATACACAAACAAAAAAATGAACACTACATCTTGACAGAGTATCCATCCCCCTTGTGGTTCCATGCTGTGCCTGTGGCTGTATCAGGGGTCTTCTAGTCTCGCCACCAGACAATCAGAGACCTCCGCCTTCTGATAGTCTGAGGACACTCCTTTCTAAAGTGTGTTTAACACACCGGCGAAAACGGCCGGCAACAAAGCAACGCCTCTTGCATTTTTGAAAGGGACACGCCTTCTCGGAAA
>NC_065522.1:6104455-6113235 GCF_006386435.1 Epinephelus moara | reverse complement strand
GTGCACACAGAAATAGTAATGTTTGTTCAATCATTGTGTTTATAGACTTTACAAACATCGGATTAGTCTAAACGGTGATACAGTGATGTGAAAAATGTGATACATAGGCTATATATATATAGCTAAAAGCTCTGCTGGTTTTCTACCCGGAAGTATTTGTAAACAACAAGGCGATTCCCTCTATAGTCCGGCCGGACGGATGAGTCATGTCCTTGTAAAAGATTATGTTTGTTTCTTTTAGTTGGCGAGAATGTGTCGCTGCAAACGCGACAAACACCCACTAACTTTGACAGCGTTTTCTGCGAGCACGGCTGAGCCATTTTGTACCGCTACACGTGTTTCTAGTTGGACTATGTTTACAAGCACAAGAGTTCAGCGAGCCACCGAGACCGCCCTGCGGATTTACTATTGGTTCTGCAACGTAGTTTTTTAAACTCTGAAATTGTATCCGCCCATCTAAACACAAAATCAGGGAGAAAGTCATCAGTCTTTAGTTAAGCAAAGCGTCTAAAGACTGACTTGTGAGTCTAGGGGTCTTCAGATACAGTTGTTAAGCAGAGGAAAACCTTACTGTGACAAAAAGACGCCAGGAAACTGCCTACAGTCACGACACACGGCTGTTGTTCACCAAGCAATAGTTCAAGCACATAACTCCCTCTAAAACCATTAATTGTGGTGTTTTCATTTCTGCTTGGGTGCAGATCAGATGAATGAGATTCAACGTGTTCAGCAGCGAGTTTTAGAGGTGTTGGTAGTCACTGTTTCTTCTTGTCAAGCTAGGCCACAGACTGTATTTAAACATGGACAGTCTGGCAGCTCCCCAAAAGTGAAGCTGAAACATCTTGATCGCCCCCTGGTGGGTGGCTACAATATAGCTCATAAAGCCCGCCCCCTCCATGTTAGTGAATGGGACACTGGCCAAACTACAAACTAAAGTACACATCAAATACATTTTTACCAAAGATAGTTTCATTTAAGGTCGTTTTCATCACACTGCTGTACATTCAAGTGTTGTTTTTCTGGTAAGTTTGGTTTTAATTAGTTATTTAATGCAATAAAATGGGGATTTTACAACATGATTGATAACTGTGTGAGCATATCAGTAGGCCTGCATTTAGTGACATTGCTCGCGGATGGATGGATGGGTTTATGGGTGGTAAACTTGATACCGCAGAGACCACTACCGTGCAGACTCTGGCTCCAAATGACGTCACCAGCGCAAGATGGCAGCGATAGGATATTTTAACTTCACTTCTGTACAGTGGGGGTTAGTGGAGACACATTGTCCATATAGGGTCTATGAGTTAGGCCATCACCTGCTGTCTCTTTCTCCATACCTATATCGGAACTTAATGTCACACATTAGCGTTTCTTTCCAGGTGTTAGGGGGATCCACTGCATATGTGGAAAAAAAGGAGTATAAGGCCTTTTTTGTTCTCAAATGATGTCACTGTCACTGAGTGTTGGTTTGGGCTGAAACTAGCCTGGAGGTGTGACGTTAGAAAGAAGTGAGCTTACCAGACCTCTGTAGCTCCTCGTCTCTGCTGCAGGCTAAAAGTTATCGGCTGCATTAAATGGTAATGGAAACACACCCAAATCTACAACAGGACATACTGTGAATAAACTGCATGATGGGTAATGCAGGTGCTGGGTTTTTGACCATAGACTGTATGATATAATGGACGTAGCCTCCATGACATCGCAGTTTTGTTTGTGGTCTCCCATTTTAAAGCCTTGAGTTTGGCATTTTGGCCGTCACCATCTTGGATTTTTGGAGCCAGAAGTGACCACATTTGGACAAATGGGTGGAGATAACCCTGAGGCTAGCTGCTAGCTTCGTTTGCACAGTGCATTTACAGGTATGGTTTACTGTGATAATGCTAATGCTAATTTTCACTAGCAAAGAACAAGCTTGAAAAATGGAACATCCTACTCCTTAGAGGGTCTTTTAGTACAACCAACTTTTTTTAGGTCAACAAAAAAGCTCAAAACAGCTACAGCTATGCCTATACTTTGTAAATCTGGGGTTACGTTACCTAACTAATGTTGTCACTGTGGCAGCAACTTGTCAATGGACAGTGCCCATTTGTCACTCACAGCACCCACGCCCTTAGTTATGTGTAATTTAAGCCTTAATACCATTTAGACAGGTGAGTTGTATAAAAATTCAAACCCTATGCAGTTGCCATGAACAAGAAAATTAGCCATAGGGACTAAAACCATTTTAACATGGGGTCTATGAGAATTGACTCGCTCTGGGAGCCAGCCTCGTGTGGCCATTGGAGGAACTGCAGTTTTAGCACTCCTGTGTGGGATTTATAAATCAGCCCTGTAGGTTGCCACTTGGTTTTGTCAAGAAAGAAGAACACATGGAATAAAAACAGATATCTCTGATTCTGCTTCATCATAAATCATAGTGTTGTGCTCCTAATTCACACAAATCACTGTAATAATAACATTCTCATGTAACTGTCAGAGAGAAGGCATTTCCAAAGGTGTTGAAATACGCCTTTAATTCTTGGTAAAACTATAGCATGTACCAAATAAAAACAGGATATGAATGAAAGGAACATCTCAGTGAAACTATAGCATGACAAACATTTAAATGACGTAGAAATGTCTCCACACTAACAGCACTAGCAGCAGTTATCAGCATCAGCAGAGAAAAAAGGCAAACAGTAGATCAGTTTGGACATGGTGGTGGGGCGGGGGGGTTATTTTTAAAAAACCTGTGAATGAGTCAACCTGTGTGTCGTTCAGAGCTGCCAAAGCGTTGCAAAACGTCCTAAATATACAGGCTGTTTAACTGAACATCCCGTTTAAACCACTGGTTCCAGTCACTACAGCAGCAGTGAATGGATACAGCTGTGTGTGTCCTCTCTGGGCACTTATCGCAACACCGGCAGTGAGGGTTTAATTAACAGTGCAAAATGCTCCAATCCAAGGTGCGATGGTGTCTGTAAGAACACTGTTCTCACCTCTGACTCATTCGTCCAACAGGAGTAAACAGATCTGTTGCAAGGCTGTTGCAAAGTGTTACACACTGTTAGGAAGGGTGAAACGTACTGCTCGAGCTGAAAAAAAAATATATAAATATAAATATAAATATATATATATATATATATATATATATTTTTTTTTTTTTACTGAATGCACCACAGGATGCCTGCTGTGAACCAGGAGACTCACATACTGTTAAAATGGGAGAGAAACTCAGGAGATGGCTGCACCAGTTTCATCATCAAACATGACCAGAGTTCACCCAAATGACAAGAAACACATTTCCTCACTTTCCTCTTAAGATGTCTGCCATACAGTCCAAGGACTATTTCTTCTGTAGAGAGTAGTTTCAAAGCTAAACTGTTTCAAGTGAGGACCGGAAACTGAATGAAACCTACACACAATGGTCTAAAGAATGGCATAAAAGTCTTCTTGTCAGTGCTAACTGTAGTGACTCTTAAAGGTCCAGTGTGTAGGATTAAGGAGAATATATCACCAGAAATGGAATATAATACAATAAATGTTTTCTTTAGTATATAACCACCTGAGAATAAGAATCAGTGTGTTTTCTTTAACTTTATATCTAGGGAGCCTCTGCCATGAAGATCGCCATGTTGCTCCACCATGTTTCTACAGTAGTTCAGAATGGACAAATCAAACACTGACTTAAAAAGGGCCATTCAGGTTTTTACCACCATAGTCAGCCACCCCTCCACAAAATCGGAAAAACACAGATTTCTTTCATGTGAAATAGTTTTATCCAGTGTTTTTACCGGTTTAAATCACTGGATCTGTTTATTTGGGAGAGGAAGAGACCTCTGTGGATAATATGGCTCACAGTTAAAACCTCCTCAACGTCTGGGGCCGGTTGCACAAAACCCTTAAGTTAGGATTTTTTAAAACTCCTAGTTAAGGTTTCCTCAAAATAAAATCGGTTGCAAAAAACACCCTTGAGTCTTCTCCTTAAGGTTTCCTTAATATGTTCACTTAAGTATTTATGGTTTTCTCCTTGTCTTGGTCTTACACTTAAGGAAAATCTAGATTGTTGCATAAAAGACTAAAGCAACCAAAGCAAGGTTTCTGTTTTTTCTGGTATTTGGGATCAAATTTACTTTGCAGTTTGTGCTTTCTATGATTGTATTCCTCCAGAACTGTAACTTTCTCGTCCTCTGGCCAACATGGTTTTCTTGTCTTACTTTCTTTTGCCTTTTTTTCACTATCTAACTATAAGCCAACTTTGTGAGATGATAACAGGCATCACAAGTGTGAGTCACAGCAAGCAAACAACCTCCATGTAAACTTTTACCACTGTAAAATCTCCTTCTACACAGTAAATGAGCTACGCTTTTTTCTTAACTAAGAAAACCCTTAAGGGATTCTGTGTAACTGTGTATGTCCCTCAGCTAAGGAGAAATGAAGCCTACTTAAGGAAAAACCTACACTGATACACTGAACTGTAATGTAAAACTGCTTTATTCCATGTTTTTACCTGTTTAAACTGCTGGATCAGTTTGATTTGGAGAGAGGGAAACCTCTGCAAATTTTTCGGCTAGTGATATAAAACCTCCTGAACATCTGGTCTAGAAAATAGGTGAGCTCACATTAAGTTATATAGAAAATAGGTGAGCGCAAATTAACAGGTGCTGGACTAGCGGCCCATCTTCAATATGCCAACCAGCATCGGAGAGACACTGATTTGTAATGCAAAACTACCTCATTCAGTTTTCTTACCAATTTAAATCACCTGCTCTGTTTGTTTTCAAGAGGAAGAGACCTCTGCAGGTAACTCAGCTCCTGGTAAAAACCTCCCTATCCCTATCCCAAATCTTGCACACTGCTCCTTTAAGGGTTCTAAAATAAGAACTACAAATATTTTCAATCTCAAATTTAGTCAGCCAATAATCGGCTATAAAAGGTTATCTGTTAGGGCTGCATCACATGACTCATTACAGCTTCATGTGCACTCTGTAATGATAATTCTCTCTGAGGAAGAGACATCCACTTTATGGTGTCTGACATAATACTTGTACATGCTTTAATATTTTGAAGTATGAAAGGGCATGTATTTGCCCATGATAATAGTTTAAACTTACACTGCATTACAAATCAGATTTATAAAAGTTTATCCTCAATGAACATTTGAGACACCATTACCTCTGCAAAGAGTTCCAATTATTGTCCTTTCCCACTACCCCCCAGGTTAGGTTAGGTTCAAACCATTTTCAGTTTAAGCTCCATACACTTCCAGTTCAGCCCATGCTGAGTACAGATACAGATACAAATAATGGCTTACTTGCTCATCCCTATGGTGTGTCTCAAATCACATACTTCCGTTAGTATACTTCTATGTAGTATACTATGTGCACTATGTACTCATTGGCGTAGTGCGCAAATTTCGACAGGGTAGTGTTGTCTCAAACCAAACACAGCCGTTGTGCACTCACCGGAAATGAATTAGCAAACTAGCATTAGCATTCGCATTATCGTTTGCGGTACCAAATCATTACAGACTGCTAAGTTAACCCACTAAACATACTGCTGGCTTATACCCGACAACAGTATAGTGGTGCTTAGTGCTAAAAACACATGTATTTGTACAATGCAGCAACGTTCATGGTCGCACAGTCCTCGGCCGCTATTTCCAGTTTGAAAAATGGTCCCTCCCCTTCCGCTACGTAGCCAAGATGGCGACCAGGTCCCTCCCCTTCCGCTACGTAGCCAAGATGGCGACCATTGAGGGTGAGAAGTGTCCATAGTTCTACACTCAACTTCTTGACCGTTTTGAGTGCACCATCCGGGTACTCATAGTGCACTGCATTTTTCCATACTTCTCAGTGTGAACGCACTTATGCACTCAAAATATTAAGTCTAAGTACAAAAGTACGCGATTTGAGACACAGCACTAGATACATACCTATTCAAACTTTGGAAGTTCACAGTGTATAGGGGTTAACAACATTATGATGGAAGTATATAATGGCCATTCCCATGCTCAATATACCTCATAAGTTGTTGCAGCAATTTTTGGATTGATCAATGATAAATTGAAAATTGATTAAAATGTTTGAAAATCCCTCCAAAATACAACATGAATACACCAAGACCTTCAGAAACACTGTAGAAAAGTCCATGCTGTGATTTGATATTAAAAACTTATGACATTTGGAGATTTCTGTAAGAATTGCATTTTTCAGCAATTGGATGGTGACACTTCTGTTCTGGAAACTGCTGAGAATCCGTCCTATTGGCAATATACCTATGAAAGCCACCCATTATCTAAATAATCAAGGTCTGTAGTTTGTGGCTGTTAAGTTTCATGAGACTTTCATGAGGACTAAGAGTCCAGTGTAAGTGTTTGTTATATTAAGAATTTAGAATGAGAGGGAACTAAACCAAAGCCACCAGACTACACTATATTTTGATTTTATTTCTTTTGGGTGGGTCTTTTTAGATGGCTAAAACATGTTTTGTTGCAGCAGCTCACTGCTCAGCGACACTGCCGGTAGTATGTCTTTATCAAGGATGCTAGCAAAACCACACAGTCTATAAAATAAGCATAGCAGAAACATCAGATAGCTCAGATTACCATATTGAGCTTTATATCTTTAAATGTTACAGTTAAAGATGAAAATAACAACAGAAACAAGCAAGTCTGCCATTTTCACATTTCCCAGTTTAAATCCACTGCCAGTTGTCCACCCGCAAATAACTGTTGCTGCTAGCATCACTTTGATTCTGTCTATGCCATAGTTATTCTGTGCTTTGTGGTAATAAAGATCTTCCTTACTTCAACTGCAAAGACAGACTGCTGAACGTAGACATGAAAAATGATGAAAAACAAATAAAACATTCAGTTTTACATACTCGAAAATAACCAGTATCCAGCTTGACACAAGGGTCCAGCTGTTCCTGTTTATTTCTATGCATCACCACATACAGGCTCTCTGTCACACCTCCTCACTATTAAGGCCGAGAAGAAGAGAGCCGCCTTCGGTTTATTAATCAGCTCTGGCTTTAATCATGAGTCAATTAGCAGTGTGGCCTAATTGACTATCATCTTAATTGCTCTATGCTGCTCCGCCTTGGAGGACCGTCTGCTGCCAGCTTATCGTCTCACTTCTCGATAAGACACACACTTAATGAATGCTCGCACTTGTGTATGGAAATGCCGTCGGTGTGATTCCTGTCACGTCCCAGCAGATGCCCCCGTGAGGCCTACCGCTAACCGACTGAAGAGGCAGCCTGACATTTATGGGATGTAATTGAAGATGGGTATGAACCCCCACGCTCTGACATAGATGGATATCAGCCAGCAGCAGATCTGCTGTCCTGCTTCATCAGCCTGCGATGAGACGAGGCTGAGAAGAGGTGAAGAAGGTGACTGTTAAATGAGGATGCTGCTGATAAAACAACAGCTCATAGTTTTGGCTCTGAGTCTGTTTTCACTCTGTGATTCACTTGAAATATGAGTCAGTGTGCTGTGACTCAATGTGGGCAGGACCTCAGGCTCTGGTCACATCTGTGATGTGTCTGCAACTGGCAGCTGTGATATTCCACTGCTTTACAATGTGTAGAACAGAATGCAGAACTGTCATAGCTAAAATTAATGAAAGGATGAAAGTCAGTCGGGTGCTATGGAGTGCTCCACAAATGAGTCCTAAAACCAGGAAATGAGTTAACATTTTAGCAATCAGGGCTCCCTCGTCTTGGAGTCATTGGGTTGTCTGAATGGGTTGCTGGTTAGATGACAAGAAATAAGAAGTGTGTTCAGAAATCCTCACACCATTTGTTGTTTTTCTGTCATGTTCCGGTTATTCAGAACAGCACACTCTCAGAGCAGCAGAGCATCAAGCTGAGTGAATGTGTGAATATCGTAATTTTTTGAGACTTCCATTTTCAGAAGCCATCGACATGTAGGCTAATCTGTAGGTGTTGTGATGGCATATCTGCTTGGTGATGCTCTCTTCCCTGGAAACAATGATGCAGTAAGTCACTGACTGCTTCCTTTTTTCTCTCCTCCTAAAAGATCTGGTACTGTACTCTTCACTTTATCTAAATAATGATTGACTCTAGATCCTTCTGGAGCCAAACACAGTTTTGATTCATTTAGTGTTTTTCACCAACATGTGCTGAGACCGAACAAACATGTTGAATTTATTTATTTCCCCAGAAAACATTAACAAAGCTAATTTGGTCTTTAGATCCATGTTTGTTTGCTAGTGCTTCCACACTGTGGGGCCCATGAAGCAAGGGCACTAGAGACTTGTGGCAGCTGAGTAGCTTATTTCTGGTTTAGCCAGAAGTCAGCCTCTAGGCTGACGTTAATGGACGAAATGGATCAAATCCCAATAGTGAAACAAGTCATTTTGCATGTGTTGTGTTGCTAAAAAAAGGTATCCACTTATTTACAGATGTCTTATACCCAATGTAAGTCTTTAGGAAAAAGCATTTTTTGGGCCCCATAGCATCACATGACAGACCTGGTCATTGCAAGCCACAATGTAATATTGGAATCCATTTTGTTTGAGGCCATGCGGCAAGGTGAGTGTGCTTGCTGATCCCGTAAGTTCAGTTAGGTCCTTTAACTTTAGCTTATATTGTAGATATGCCAACCTTAAGTTCAGTTAGGTCCTTTAACTTTAGCTTATATTGTAGATATGCCAACCTGATCTCACAGAAATACGTGAAATGACCACGACCTCTTAACACCGCATTCCGTGGTGGCAGCACGTAATGGGTTGAAATTACGTGCTGCCACCACGAAAACAATGCCAATGTAA
>NC_065522.1:6097356-6101702 GCF_006386435.1 Epinephelus moara | reverse complement strand
TGTTGTAAGTAAGATAAAGGAGGTTATTGGTTGGTGTGGAGAGCAGTGAGACCTGGCATTAGGGGAGTGTCTCTGGGACGCCAGAGATCACTGTCTAGCCTCCTGGAGGTGTCGTGGGACCAACTAGACGAAACACCGGTGAAAGGAGGGTCCCACCTGATGACCCCAAAGACGTTAGTTATCACTGCTCACTGGTCTGTGTAGTTAAGCTTTGCCATAATAGCTTATCGTAGGGCTTAGGAGGTTATTCTCTGAGTGCTGATCCTTTTTGAGAGCACAAACTTCTTGTGTTTATTTGAATTGGCTTCAGAGTCCAGTGCACGTCCTGGAGGTTTGACATCAGCAGCACATCATGCAAACAAGACAGAGACCTATTACATGAACTACTATTAGAAATGTTTAACACTAGTGCAGATACACCACCTCACATTTGGTACCAAAATGATTTTTCTGATATCCTACTTGAGGAACTATAAAAACAAACTTTTCCTAAATTGGATACAGTCCGGCAACATTGTGAATTTAATTTATAATTTTGAACTATGAATCAAAACATTTAAAGGCGCTGTATGTAATAATGTGGCCAAAACGGTTACTGCACTCAAATTCAAAATACTGCCATGAGTCGTGTCCGCCCCCCTCCCCTACAGATTCGAGGCTGCTGGACAGCGGCACGCTGGAGACTGATTTGTTTGCCCACCGGTGGCTGCCGTTCAAAACTTTGAACGTGCTACAACTTCACAACCTTCATCAAACTGTAGCCCCAATACTGAAGAAACTTTTGTACATTTAAACCTATTAAAATTATGAAGTTCATCACTCTGTTTTTTTCAAAAACTGTAAAACTTCTTAAACCTACCTCCTCCCACAATTTTTGCTCAATTGACACCAAACTTGCTACAGAGCATCTTCAGACTGTCCTACAAAAACTACGTTTCTCAGATTTTTGATTTATCAAAAATTGAGCCTACAGTGCATCAAAATGTTTGACTGTAAACAGTACTGTAAACATATACATGCAAATTCTTGCTAAATAAATCTTCAATGTTCATGAAAAAAATGACAAAATTCTAGAGTTATGGTAGATGATGTGTGGCAAATTTCAGATCAAAATCAAATTTTATCTCAAAAACGGAATTTTTTACAGCATTTTGAATTTTGCTCTAATGTGAACAATTGGAGTCAATGTAAAAATGGCAATTTTAGACATCAGTTTTTCACTTATGTAGCAAATCAATCATTGTTACAAGCAAATTACCAACATCTCCATGCTGTCTAGATGCAATATGTGTATTTTCAGATTTTTGTTTCAATAACTGAATTTTTTTTACAGTGGTTTGAAATCTGCTTTTCCATACATGGACGGCTGCTAAACCTGCATGTCTGGCTTAGTCAACACATATGGACGGCTGCTAAACCTGCATGTCTGGCTTAGTCAACACATGAATTGTCACTGACTAATTAGCTCAGTGAGCTAGAAATTAATTCTTAGTCTCAGAGGTTGTGAGTTCAAGCCTCAGTTGATGTGAAAGGCAGATTGTGTTGCTAAATTCCTAAATGTCTTCCAATTCTTCTGCTTGTTGCTCAGAATTGCCTAAAAATACTCGGACCCGACCCATCGCTGCGCAGCAGCTATAATTTCTTCTGTGTTTTTGGTTAAGACAGGGTGAAAAAATTAAGTCACCCTCCAAACATTTTGTATACCAAGTATTGCTGTATATAAACTATAAATATAGCCCCATGTCCACTGTTTTGACACTGTTTGGCAGACCTGCTGCGCAGTTTTAGTTGCTAAGCTATAATTGGAAATGATTTAATTAGAATTTTGACCAATATAATTAGAGATATTTTTCATTTCTGATCTGACTCCTGATAAATGGAATCTAAATGAATGCAATCTGATAAATGATAAAATGGGGTGATGGTAAATAGCTAATTATAGTTTCATTGTGCCTTTGAAAAAATGCATTTGTCTCCATTTAATAGCACAAAAGAAGCCCTGGAACATTGTCAACATCACAACCAGGTGTTATCCTCGTCCAGCCTGCACAAACTGTCTGTGATCTGGTGTGGGAGTGTGGGGAGGGGAGAAGGACACAAAGAACAAATCTTTGAGACAACTTCCTCATTGTAATTTTGTTTACTAATTTTGATTATTAACAATGTTCAATGCAAATCAGTGCTACTGATTGCATTTATGATCTCTAGCACATTATTTATATTAAATTAATTGTACCTTGAAATAATTGCTGCCTTTCTTTATTCAGCAGCACATGTGATGCTTTTCAAGCACCAGTTGCTTACCCGACTGCAACCAATCATATGAATATGAAACCCTGTAAGTCTCTTCTCTCCTCATGTCAGCCATGTCTGTTTTTTAAATAGTAAACACTAGATGAGTTTTAAGTCAGCTGGTTGAACTGCGTGTGCCTTAATTTCTACAGCTTGAGTGTTAGCAGTGGGTTCCATGAATCCACTTCATCAACATTACCTCCAGGTGTTATCTTGGTGTGGCCTGCTCCACCTAGACGCTGCCTGTGGTTGGATGAGGACAGTGGGCAGAGTGAAGCTTGGGGAGATGATTTCTGTGTATGTGTGTTAAGCCCATGGGATTCTCTGTTTTGTTTTAATGTTTTGGCTGAATGGTGTATGTATTATCATAAACTACTATTATTATGATTAGAATTATTTCTGTCATTATTGTTATTGTTTCTTGTTGTAAAGCCCTCTGAGGCAAATTGTGATTTGTTATATTAGTTTTACAAATAAACTTGATTTGTTGAGGGTGGCATGGTGGCTCAGTGGTTAGCACTGTGGCCTCACAGAGAGCTCCTGACCTCTGTTCTTCTCTGTGTGGAGATTGCATGCTCTCCCCATGTTAGCATGGGTTTTCTCTGAGTGCTCCAGTTTCTTCCCAAACTCTAAAAACATGCACGTTGATTGGACACTGTAAATCACAAATCTGTGTCATGACTTCCATTACGCAAGGGAAAACACTGCTGTCTTATTTTTTATATCTGTCTGCTAGTGAGGAATCATTAATGTGTTGACGAGGTTGTTGTATAAAACATATCAACTTGTTACCACATACAGGAACACACAGCATCTCAGTTTCTTTAAGGGATAATCCCTGAATTACCAATCAAATGTTTTCTGAGGCTGCTGGACGTTTGTTCACTTAATATTGGTGGAAAAACACAGCAGTAAAACAGACATTTATTTAAAAGTGTGATCAACACAAAATAATGATTTGAGTTGAATTACATACAGCATTTAAATAATTTCTGTATTGTAAGTGGAAAATCAGCCAGAGAGAATCAAAAAATCACAGGTAACAATAAAAATTCAAATGGTAGAGACTTTAAATTTCCCTACATAGAAATTAGATGCATGTATATTAGGGCTGTCAATCTTCCCCCAAAATCAGATTCGAATTTTTAATGTTTTTTATGTTAAAAATTATAGGCTATAGCCTAGGTCTACCACCGGATTTTTATATTTTTTTTGTGTTATAATAACGTTATTTTAATATTTTGCATCACATGCAAAAGTGAGCGTCTCCGGCTTGTCAGCGCAGCGGTGACGTTACCGACACAGACGTGTTGCTCCTCCTCACTTGAAGTCGCTGTCATTAACTTTTAACCTGCAAAGGCGGCAGTGCCACAACATTGTAGGAATTTATGAAAGCCCTTGTGAACATTTCAATAGTTACAGATTAAAACAATATTTATTTGCAATCACTCTATTGAACGACCCCGGAGGAGAGGAGAGGAGAGGAGAGGAGAGGAGAGGAGAGGAGAGGAGAGGAGATGGACTGTAGGTCTGTTTATAAACGGGGCTTCTCTGACAGTTATGTATTTCCCCAAAAAACATCTGTTAATGCACGGTAGAGTGCCGTTTTTTTGTTGTTTTTTTTCAAAATATTCGAACCTTAGTTTCCAACTTCGAATAAGCTTATTTTTACAATAATTCGAATTGTTTTCGAATAGCGAAGTTCGTTCTGACAGCCCTAATGTATATAGCAGTGTCGTCAGCATGTAAGCTAAATTACTAAAGAATCAGTGATTGAAAATGTTTAAAGGTAGGGTCTGGAGGATTTTCCAGTTGCTGTTTGTAAACACACATTCAAATTCGGCCCCTCCTATCAGGCTCAACTCTCCCGGAGGTACGGAAGAAAGCTTCACAGAAGAGGTTCAGGCAAGGCTCACGCTGGTGCACGCTCGGACACGCTCGGGCACGGCACCTGCGCTCTCTCATTGGCTGGGGAAATCTCCGCCCAGAAGCGGCCTGAGCTCACAAAAACATCAAAATACAGTTAAAGGGCAGGAGCTCTGCAAACAGAGTCA
>NC_065522.1:6085683-6097216 GCF_006386435.1 Epinephelus moara | reverse complement strand
GAGGAGCCGGCTGCTAATGCTATGTACTGGGACACTGCTAATGCTGCTTACCGTGCTGCTGTAGCTCAGTCGTAACTGTAACTGATGCTGAGACTACTGACTGCGTGACTGGTAGACGGCGGTGGGTGGTGCAACAGGCCAAAACACAAATTCAAAACATAAACATGATTTGCAGACTGCAAAAAATTTTTTTAGATGCAAATATTTTGGCTGTACTATTGTTGTCGGTGAGATCAGTATGTTATATGAACATTATTCCTTAGTCTCTGTGACATATTAGGAGGATTTTACGACTATTTGCTTTAGATTTCTTACATATAGCTCCTTTAAAAGTACTGTCTCTAAAATACTGTAACTCACATTAACATTCGCATTGCTAAAATGGAAAGTTTCAGCATATCCACTACATCATAATGTACAAATGTTACATATTTGTGGTGTGCAGAAATCAAGAATTCGTACATTTATCTGGCAATTGAATTTCAAAAATAAGCAATGTCATAACTTTTGTAAAGAATGTACAGAGTCAGATAGCTTTAGGAGCTGGGCAACAAGGTGGAGGAGAGAGAGCAGGTAGTTCAACAACATCAAGACCAAGAGATGATGAATCAGGAAGGTCAGGCAGGTTAGATTCTGAAAATGATCAGGAAGAAATAAATGATGATGATGTCTCAGGATACTGAACAAAAAAGCAAGCAAAGTAGAAGAAGGAGCTATATCCATGGCTTGTATATCACAGTAAAGCACTTGGTCGTTCAACCTCCAAAAGGTGAATGATGCTGGACCAGAGATGGATGGAAAACACAGGCATGTTGACGAGGAATGGATCAAAGAAGGTGGTTGCATCAGAGATAACAAAAAGTGCACAGCAACACTCATCGCCACAAAATCTCAAAAATTGATTGTGTGTTGTGAGACACTTTAAATACACTGTCAAGACACACTATTCAGAAGCATCTGTGGACCCAAAGCAAAGCTCTACAGAAAGGGTCATATTTTGTGGTTTATGCCATCAGCTCTGTGGTCCAACTTTGTGCTCAACCTATAGGACTCATGTTTGATGTCTTGTATCTCTGTCTCCCTCCAACATAAAAGTATGACACTTCACAGGGCAGATGCGTCACTCAGGCAACAGATTCGGGCACTAAAATCAAGGGTTGCCTCAGGGTTTGAAGACACAGGTGGTACAGCAGGCAGTGGAGTTAAACATCTTTAAAACAATTAACCAGAAGTCTATTTTTTGATACCCTACCCGCAAGTCTTGAGAAAATAATATATGGGGTGTCTGCCTGGCAAGTTGTAAAAAAAAAAAAAAAAAATTAGCAGTTCCTACCTCCAATTGGCCAGAGGAGTGTGGAGTGAGATCTGCTGTATGAGAATTGCTGGAGCTCTGCACTGTCTTCACTCTCAAGAGTAAAGAGGCAGCAAGAGGCATGAGGGATACACTGACAGTCAAAGCCAGTATTGAGAAAAGTAGGCCTCTAAAGGAGCTAAAGCCTCTGCTAAGTGCCAAATGAATATTATACATGGATGGAGGGTCACCCTGGAACTCAAGAGCTTATCAGCTTTGATTTTCATTAAATGTGTTGGTCTACCTGTGAAACATTTTTCACCAAAGACATTATACAAAGTCTTGGCTTTAGAAAACCTTTCAGGCTAGTAACCTCCAGGCAAGACCACGAGAAAACAAACAGCTAAAGCACGATTGTGAGCCAATATGGAGTTTGTCATGAGCAGTTAAATGACAGTAGTCACTGTAGTCACAGTAGTTTTCACAGAGAACACAAACTTGTTCTTTACTTATAAATTTCACTTCCTTTGCTGTTTATTTCAAGGGTGCAATATTGTTAATTTCCAGTAATGGTGAACTTTTTTCTGACATGAACTAACTTTATAAGGCTATATAGACTATATATATCAGGTTATGATGTTCTATTTTGCACACTGTTCAGTGTGTGTCCTTCAAGGATTTTAGATGCTTTAGATTGGTGTTGTTTGGGCAGGGGATTCTCCCATTGGGCCATCCCCCCTGTTAAAAATTAGCAAATCACCTACTGTTTCTGATGGAGCAGCATGTTCGCCCACTGAGCCCCATTAATCAACATGAGTGATAATTGCATTTTCAAAACTTAATTACAAGCCAGTTTGCATCTCTTTTCCAGGGATCTGACATCCCGCATCTCTGTTCTCAATATGCCTGCACCCCAAACTTTGCTCTGCACTCCAGAAGAGTAGTTAACATTATAGATGTGATACTTAAGTTATTAGATCTAATGTTAAATGGAACTAAATGCTGTGATATTGTCGCACCAGCACAGACACAGACTTTTAAAAGGAAGCTGTTGTTTGAATAGAGAGGACAATACTATTAAATAGAATTAAAAAAATGTTTAAATAATACTCACACTTTGTTTACTCATGTAGCTTTAACTTTATTGTTTGTAGAAAGGCAAGGGTTTGATATTTTCACTAAAAAAGGTTCTGTAATTTTTTAGCTAACATTAGCTAATAAGGAGCCTGCTAACGTCAATAAACAACCAGCACCCACCACAACACATTCAACTCATAGAGTTTCTGTTACATACATTTTGTAGCGGCAGCTGGAAGATGGACCTTCACTTACTCACTTTCTACCATTCCCCCAGTTTTTCCTTATCTGCTGCGAGGGTCCTAAGGACAGAGGGATGTCGTATGCTGTAAAGCCCTCTGAGGCAAATTGTGATTTGTGATATTGGGTTTTATAAATAAAATTGACTGATTCTTTGATTGATTGATTACAACCGAGGTCTGTGATGGCTGAATTCAAGTTGTTAGAACTGCTAACTGAAGGTCAGTTTTCGGAGCTGCCCGCATTCCTGCCAGAGAAGTAATCTCTTAGTGGCGGGTGTAACGTGTAAGGACAGGAGGGCACGCTAGCTAATTCTTCTTTAATTTATGGCCTGATAAACAGTAAATTCAGAAAATGTAGTGTCCCATATCATTAATTCAGTCCCCCCAAAAGCTAAAAAAAGAAATTCCAGGGAAATACTGATGTGAAATATATCTTATGTTGACATTGTGGTTTTGGTGGCTAATGTTAGCTTACGTTGGCTTTCTTTGTAACGCCAACTAATTGCTAGCTGACAAATACAGCAAAATACAGTACTGAGTGGATAACATCTGCTGATTCATCCATTTTGCCTGGGCTGGTTTGCAAATTACGTTATCAGCTACAAACTAACCAATGCCTGTTCTGTGCAGCATAGCTAAGTTACAGCTAGCTGGGCGGCCAACAGCCGTGAGTGAAGCTAAGGTTAACCAGCTAGCTGTAAAACAACTCTTCATGGATCTGCCATTGGTTGCTTTGAGAGAGGTGTTACTAAACACAAGAATTTTCTGAAAGTTACATATAGAACTCTTTATTATTTTCACTGGTGGGCTGTGATGTAGCCTAACTCCTTCTACTCCCACCGTACCCTGGCCTTTGTAAGGGAACTTGAGTAACCCATGAGCACGGTATCAAGAGTGCGTGGTGCGTGGTTAAGGGTGCTGGGGCACTGCTCCTCCCTCAATTCCACTGGGAAATACATATTTAATGAAAACTATTTTGTTATTGTTGTGTTTAGTGTGTGTGTTTACATTTCAGTTGTTACTAACAAAAATCATACATAATTACGGAAGCATATTGCATTCACTTGACAGATAAAAAAAGCCCTGTTTTTCTGAGTTATTTATTTATTTTTCTGTTTTTCTAAGTATTTTTTCCCCTGTTTTTCGTGGTAATTTTTTTCTGTTTTTCGGGGTATTTTTTTTACTTCATTTTTATACTTCAAAACCTCGCGAAAAGCTCCCACCTGGCACCTGCAAGTGACCCCTGGATCCATGGTGACTCCTGCTCATGGATGTATTTTGCATCCGTGCTCCTGCTCTTAGACATTATCAACTACGGGATCAGTAAGGCTAAGGCATGTAATTAGTTACACACAGGGTATGATAATCTAGCTATGTTTTCGACTGCATCCTTCTAGTGTAAGACTTTCGCTCAATGTAACAGGTTAGGTTAGTAACACATTGTAACAACGTCAGCTGACAAATTTGTGATGAGTAACAATGTCCAGCATGATGGAAAAAAACTGTTAGCGTAACGTTACCTGACAACTGAAATCATGCCCATACACGTTTGTCAGCTAACGTTGTTACAACGTGTTACTAACCTAACCTGTTACATTGAGCGATAGGCCTACACTAGAAGGATGCAGTCGAAAACATAGCTAGATTATCATACCCTGTGTGTAACTAATTATGTGCCTTACCCTTATTGATCCCGTAGTTGAAACTGTCTAGGAGCAGGAGCACGGATGCAAAATACATCCATCAGCAGGAGTCACCATGGATGCAGGGGTCACTTGCAGGTGCCAGGTGGGAGCTTCTCGCGAGGTTTTGAAGTATCTTGTCTCCTCGTTTAGGAAAAAAAAATTACCACGAAAAACAAAAAAAAATTACCACAAAAAACAGAAGCCCCCCTGCTCAGCGGTGGTATGTATTTAATGTGTTTGGATTTCCCTGATGGTCCCTTATTGGTTGACACTACAAGCAGGGCAATTTTCCACTCAACTGTACAGCTTTAGGATGGATTATATCGGTAAAAATTAACTTAGGTGGGTTCATAAAATATATATAATTTTTTTTTTTTTTTGGAATATTTGTATTTACTGGCTAACTAAGATGTTTTTGAACCAACGTAAAAAAACTGCAATAGCTAGAAGGCTACTTGACCAGGCTGATAAACCACCAGATAAACCAGAGAGTTCATGGAACTTTGGTAAGGGTTTAAATGAGCAATGTAAGAAATAAATCTCAACTGTCATTTAACTTGTAATACAAATTGTAACAGGATACAGCAAAGTAAACAACTGACAATGGATACATGATATAACACATTAAGCAGCAATACGAAAGTGTTGATATGGTATACAGAAACAGCAGCAGTTGATTTTATGAATGTGATATGAAGATAAACCAAACACAAATAAGATAAAGGCAGTTGAAGCAATCTCTCTCAGAAATTCAAACATTAGCGAATCACAAACAGCAGCTCAGAAGCCAGAACATGACCTGGTGATTATTCTCTCTGGCTGATTAAAGGCTTTTAGAACTCTCTAAAGGCTCTTTATTAGCTTTTGTGAATTGGCCAACAGGTGACAGCTTTGAATGAGGGCTGATTACAGTACTGATGCAATCAATGGACCCTGACGAGTGGGCAGACGTGTCTGATTGCCAAGTGCAGCTATGAAAAATATAAAATGCTTGAGGGAAAACAGCAGACATGGGGCATGTGGGAGTTTTATAGTTTTATAGCAGCATTGCCTTCCATGAGTGGCCTGTTGATAAAATGGCCTTTCTAAAATGTTGAAATTCTATTTCACAAATGTTTGGAGATAATAGAAATGTGTAGTCATATTTAAGCTTTACTGGGCAATACTGTAAAAGTTGTGTCCACATGAAATTAAAGTGTGGTGGGTACAGCCATCTGGAGACATTCAAGCCAGCATTCTTATATAAAACAAGTCAGCCATTTTATTAGATTCACACACAGAGTGGCTGCAACAGAGAAGAGCCTCCCATATCCACAAAAGTTGAACACTCCACACACAGGGGGTGACAAAACTAGAGGGACCTATAGAAATGGGGACTCTAGTTACTCCTGGGGCCCTAAAACCGGGCCCCCAGGAAGTTCACCAGGCTTTGCAGCCAATTTTCATAGTGGCCAAACAGTGGAATTACAACTCCCTAGTCCATCATATTACCACTGGGCCCAAGAAGACTTTTTTTCCATTGACTTAATAAATAGATACTGCAGGGGGTTGCACCACAAAGCAAGATTAGTGGCTTAGTGAGGTATGTTGAGCCTACAGCCAGAGTTTTCCATCCCATGAAGGTGGCTCTGTTTTAAGCATGGTAACTTGTTCCAAGTTTCAACTTGAAATGGGCTCAAAAGCACCTTTCATCACTTTTTTGAGTAGCGCCACATTAGCCTATACCATAGCCTGATGCGAACAAAGAGCTCCTGTTTATTTATGTATGCTGAAAACCATTTGCCTGAGTGGAAACAAATCTTTCATTTAATTTTATTTTAGAAATAAGAAACAGTTAATTGTTAAGACAATAACGCCCCCACAAAATAGCATTTTAAGCATTTTAAGTCCTGTGTATGATTTATCCTGACTTCATATGAGTTGAAGAAAACTCTGCTAGCTGCTAGGCTAATTCATGCAGTGTCAAATGTCATAGGCTTATGCTATTAACGCTAGCATGTTGTATGTATGGGGAGAATGTGTCCAATATAAGGCAGCTGTTTTGTCAGTGAACCTTGTGAGTTATAATGAAGACAAATTTTGTAAGGTTACCTTTGTTAAATGTTGTTGTTCACTGTTTCGTATGGGTAGAAAGTCTGCTAGCCGCTGGGCTACTTTATATAACATAATATGCCATAGGCTTGTACTAATGACGTTAGCATGTTCTATTTGTGAGGAAATATATTTAACAAAAGACAAGGTGTTAAGGGTGGTTTAGTGTTTTGGAGGTGTAACTGCAGAGCGACAGACACACACAAGTATAGATGCTCAGAACAGAGTAGGCCACGTGCCTAGGCTACAGCATAGGCTCTGTGCAAAGTGGCTACGCTTTTTCTCTGGAAACTATAAAGCTCTGTTAAGTCGAGGGGAACTGCAGATTCAGCTGATAACTTTATTAAGTATATGACTATGACAGACATCCTTTCATACTGGCACATTATCAAAGCTTTTTGTGAGTATGTCACTGTTGTTCACAAACCCTGACTCTGAGGCTGTTTGAGCCTTGGCTGATGAGATGCATCCAAACTCCCTTTATATTTTTACCTCTGTTTTTTTTTTCTTAACCAAGTCGAATATATTACAGCTTTCAGAAAAAACTGACTTTCCCAGTCGTAATTAAAACTTAGATTTGAATGCCATTTAAAAATCTGAAACTGGTACTTATGGTAACTCCCACATGAAGTGAAAGGTATTAAGTATATCACAGTAGGGAGTCTTTAAGAGCCTTCATTCAGCATGATTATTACATGTCTGAGTACAGTCTGATGTTCTGCTCTGGTGCTTTATATATACAGCACATTCAGAAAGAATCCCTTCTCTTTCTATCCCTTCTACAGCCTCATGCTAAAGTCATATAAATTAATTTCCCCCTCATCAGTCTACACTCAATAGCCCATAATGATATACCCATTCAATCTAATGATGAAATTAGTTAAAAAGAAAAAAAACCTTAAAGATTTTTATGCAGTATTTTAAAAGGATGTATAGACTTTATTCTTGGGGCGCTACAGTAGAAATGATTACGGGTGCAACTTACAGTGAGATAGTTGAAGTAGCAGTAAGCTAATTAGTCACATTGACAGTCTATGCTTAGTACCAATGGGTAATCTTGATGGCCATCTCTTTGCAAAAGAGACTGACACCTTGAATGACAAGTCTGTAAATCAACGGAAGTACATGATATCTGTCTTTCCCTGTCTGACTGCATTCTCAACCTGCATTACAATATTGCTCGTCATAAAACAAACTCAGTAGCACAGGCTGAGAATGTGTTACTGATGTACCGTACTTCTTTTATATCATATAAAATGGATGCCTAATGTTAAAGCTATAGTGCGTAACTTCTACAGGTCCGTAAATGTCCGTTTCACCCAAGCCACTACTAGAGGAGATGACACAATGCTGATTAAGCCGATCGGCTCCTCTAACATCTCGCGGTATTTTTCAATATATATCATTTTTAGTATGCGTGTCGACCGGCGACATTCCCGCGCTGGCGCACAGGAAATGCTTCCTCGCAACAAGAAGGGAGGGGGAGGAAGAGCGGAGAGTGTCATAGCAAGAGGTAGAGCGCAGGTAGAAAGAGAAAGCAACATGGCGGAGAAGCGGCCGAGACACAGTTCAGAAGTGGATCCTACCACAAAGGCAAGTGTTACTCTGTGTACATGGAAGCGCCGCCGGCTTATTAGTTGTAATAACGCATTATCCGCTGGGAGGCGAGCTTATTAGTTGTAATAACGCATTATCCGCTGGGAGGCGACAAAAGTTACGCACTATAGCTTTAATTATTGTACCAGCACTTTATATTACTGATATTACCAAGGTCTGGTACTAAATTTGGCATAATGTTTCACCCACTATGAACACCAGTTATAAGAATGTCTAAGCTGCGTTGTTAAGGCCAACGAGCAGAGCATTACCTGGTTAACATCACGTTTATTCACTTTACATGGAGCTAAAATTAATACAGAATTATGTTAAATGTCATGAGAAATCATAAATCCTCTTTGAGAAGGAGTAGATGTTTATGGTAAACTAGCTTTGGTATCGTTACATTTGACAGCATGTTAACTTAGCAAGGCAAGCTAATCACTAACGCACATGGTTAATAAATGAAACAACCAATACTTTGAGATGGCAGAAGTATGATCATGTTATACTGTCGGAGGTGTAACAGCTGGTGTGTTCCATGTTTCATTTCCCACTCACTCAAGAGAAGTGGATTAGTGTACTGTTAGCTTATTATTACCTTTGAAAAATACTGGTTTTGGTTCAGCGCTGAAAGTTACGGCCATAATTTAGGTAAGGTTTCATGGGGGCTAGGAATAAGGTGAATAGACTCATACAGAAGAAGAAGAATCTTTCTCAGTCATCACTAATGATCCACTAGAAAAGTGTGGTGGTGTATGTTTGTGCAGAGACTCTGTCCTCTGTCTGTATTTTCTTATTTTCTACTTATTTTCTGTGTTTGGGATGTTTATGGGCATGTACCTCCACAGCACTCAGGTAAGGTCATTATAAAAGTTTTTAGCGACCAGGTGCCAGACTGTATGCAGCAAGGATCCAAGAGACCAAGTGCTGACAAAACTCAAATATAGTGTGGTGAGGGGCCATTTTCACTTAGGCTGGTTCACGTGTTTACCAACACTAACCAACAATCCCGCATAGTATACCTTTAACTCTATACATTAAGCACCTTTGGTAGCAGTTACAGCCATGACTCTTCACGGGTATGACGAGACAAGTTTTGCATGGATCTGGGATTTTTTTTTCACCATGTTTTGCAATCATTTTAAGCTGCATAATTTTGAATGCAGTTGTGTCTAAGCTACTCCTACTTGAGAACCTCCAGCCCAGTCTGAAGTTCTGGGCATGCTGGACCAGGTTTTCATTTAGGATATCTCTGTACTTTGCGCCATTCAGTTTTCCCTCAATCCTGACCAGACCCCACAACATTATGTTGCCACCATCAAGCTTCACTGTTTGGATGGTATTGTATTGTATAGAGGCTGCTCCCATAAAATATTCATACGTTTTTCTGCACCCAAATTCGTACATATCCAATGTATTTTGAAAGGCGATCACATGACCAATGCACTGATGGCAGTAAACAAGGAAGCAGTCCCAAGTGCTTCTAAGGAGGAAGGTTGGGGTGGTGGATGGGTCACAAAAAACTTTCGCCCGGGACTTTCCCCTGGAGTCACATGCTTGGAACTGTGCAAATTTTGAATGAACTCCGTCATTTCAAGGTACGTCCTCACCATGTTTCTTTTCTTAAACCTAACTTCAGTAACTTAACTTACCTAAACCTTACCTCCGTAACGTTACGTTAATTACGTAACTGTATGTTAAGGACGTAACGTCATTTGTCGTGTGCAAATTAGAAGGGTAACATACAAACTGTTGTGCATGTATTTTTCGTAGGATGTCATACAAACCATTCTATGAGAACACGTTGTATAGGTGGTGAGTGGTACCTGGTCTCAGACATAACGCTC
The DNA here is from genome assembly GCF_006386435.1 of Epinephelus moara. Lineage (NCBI taxonomy): Eukaryota > Metazoa > Chordata > Actinopteri > Perciformes > Serranidae > Epinephelus > Epinephelus moara. Next base: position 6,087,384 of record NC_065522.1, on the reverse strand, counting down.
AGAATTAAGCCAAACAATTCGATACTGGTTTCATCAGACCAGAGAATATTGTTAAGGCATTGTCGTTGAGTATTTACATCTTTTAGGCTGAAGAGGGAATCTTTTCAGTTGCAGCTGCTTGAGCGATTCCATTCAGTGTACATGCACTCTGTACATAATTAATCACACACTCATCCTCCTCTCACTCCAACTGAGCCTGAACAAAGCTCCTTTTAATGAAACACACTAAACAAGAGTTGAAGACCAGGATATGTAGTGGCAGACAGGCGTTCCAGTGAGTGAGAAAAAAAATCATTTTTAATCACAAAAACTTCTGAAACATACCTTTTAAGAGATCACTGTCATTTTAAATGCAGACACTGTACAGGAAATCTCTTTGAGTCTGAAGAAATGAGTGTAGTTTGTGTGGAGGCTGAATCACAAGGTTTTAGAACTTGTCTGGAGCAAGCAGTAACATCCATGGCTGAAAAAAAAATGAAGCCAATGTGGAGGAGCCAAACACTGCACTTCCTCTAATGACCACTTGTGGCTGGAGCCCAGAGCATGTAAATCCCCATAGACCCCCATGTTAAAATCCCCAACTTGAATTTACTTAACTAAGTCTATCAAGTTTACAGACCAAAGGGTGACGTGATGCTCACATCCATACTTTTATTCAGTCTCTGGCAGGCATAGACAACCTGCTTTGCGTAATGGTGGTACATACTTTGGAATACTGAACATAAAACATTTGTAGAATAATTTAGAAAAAAGAAAAAAAATCTGGTTCATCCTTTAATATGGCTTTTATAGGCACTATGAAATCTTTTAGGAATGCTCAGTCAGTTGAATGTCCCACTCAGTTAACTATATTTTGAATGACCCAAGAATCATTTTAATTGTAAATGTTATTATTTGAATCTATTTATTTTTCTTCACACATTTTTTTCTAAAAGATACCCATTTTCACTCTTAATAAGCTCTAAAATTACATAACAATGAGTTGTACCAGGGCTGCTGGCCATTTGGGTAAGAAACAGAACTGCCCCACTAGTCACACGAAACAGAAGAAAAGTCACAAAAGTTTGTGATTCTGCAGAGACAGTATTTTCTCCACTACAGCCAAACTGTAGAACATACATTTTGCAGCAGTAACAGGAGGCTCTACAGAGGCACACATCTGCAATACCTTGCTACAGTGTCTTTAATGAAACATTATATGACAGCTTCTGAGTGAGTTCTGCATCAGATAACAGAATGACCACTAGATGATTCTGTCCCATGGTTGATAGCAATTTTAAAATGCCTGAAGAAGATCTCTGTTAGATCGAACTATCGCATGTTTTAATGAGCTTAAGCAAAAACTGTGTTACGTGAGCGGTTACGTCAGTCAGAGGCCTCCACGTGGGGAAGACAGACAGGACGCTCGGCTAATCCTACTGTTAACTTATAAAGCTCTAAATGGTCAAGCTCCATCATATCTTAGTGAGCTCATAGTGCCATATTATCCCACCAGAACACTGCGCTCTGAGAACGCAGGGTTACTCGTGGTCCCTAAAGTCTCCAAAAGTAGATCAGGAGCCAGAGCCTTCAGCTATCAGGCTCCTCTCCTGTGGAATCATCTTCCTGTTACGGTCCGGGAGGCAGACACCGTCTCCACATTTAAGACTAGACTTAAGACTTTCCTCTTTGATAAAGCTTATAGTTAGGGCTGGCTCAGGC
>NC_065522.1:6029661-6085318 GCF_006386435.1 Epinephelus moara | reverse complement strand
TTTCCCCGTTAAAGGGGTTTTTTTTGGGGAGTTTTTCCTTATCCGCTGCGAGGGTCATAAGGACAGAGGGATGTCGTATGCTGTAAAGCCCTGTGAGGCAAATTGTGATTTGTGATATTGGGCTTTATAAATAAAATTGAATTGAATTGAATTGAATTAATCATGATTGGTCAAATAATCAGTAGAGCATCAAATGTGAATTATTCCGCTGCTGAAAGAAGTCCGCAACAAATGCACTACTAGGCACCATGAGCTTGGAGTTCAGAGCCACAGATCAGAAATCAGCCAGTATTGAAAAATGTTGCAGGTTTGGGTCTAAACATGAGATGTGAAGAAAATAAAGAACTACATAAGTGTTAAACCTCAACCTAAACCAAAACAGGTTTAAAATCTTTTCTTTGTTGCCTCTTCGGAGACTGAAAATATATTCCAAGCAGCAGGAAGTATTATTGTACTCTGTGTACAACTGTGTAAATGTTGTACTCACCTGCGTAAATGGGTCCTGGTAGAGAAGCAGGTGTGAGTGTGAGAGCAGTGACAGGTTTATACGTAGCCGTATTTTTCCCCATTTGAATCTATGCCACGAAGAATTAAGGCAGTTCCAGCAAGTTGTACTATATATATGTATCACTTTATTAGGTACACCTTGCTATAATATAACACTTTATTTATAGATTTATTTTCCAACATAAGCTTAAATGTCAAAGTACAAACATGCACAGAAATATAGAGAGAAATGGAGGTTAAAAAAAGAGAAACAGGCAGGTCACAAAAACAAAACACAAACCAAATGAATAAGCAAACAAACAAATAAACCAAAAAGCAAAAACAAACAAAAAACAAAGGGTGCATCATAGTGTATTTAAGTACATAAAAGACTGACGACCTGCAGAGATATAAGTCCATAGTTTCAGGCCAGGTAGACTATTCACATATTATGATAATGGGTCCCAGGCTTTATAAAATCTCTGAATGGAGCCTTTGGGGGTGCATATGATTTATTTTTCCAGCTTGATGTTCTGCATCACATCTTTGATCCATTGGCTGTGTGATGGAGGGTATAACATCCTCCCATTTAAATAGAAATGAGTATCTAGTTAATAGAGAGGAAAAGACAATGACCTTTTGTAAGTGAGCAGGGATACTGGAATCACCTGGAACTGAGAATAAACAAGAAATACTAACTGTGGGAGAAGGCATAATATTACAACCATAAGCCTTGGAAATAGTGTCAAAAAAGGATAACCCAAAGGGGGCACCACAACATGTGGTCGCTGGGGTTTGTTCACACCTGTCACAAGGGCTTACGTTTGGGATATTCTAGCAAGCTTAGCTTTGGAGAAGTGTGGTCGATGTAGCACTATACACTGTTTTAAGGAATATCTTGAGCATATAGAAGACAAATGAACCTCATACAAAGAGCCATGTCCCATTCCACATCATATTCCCATTATTGTCGAATATGAGATAAAGAGGGATTATATCTATTCATGATCTGAGTATAAATCATTGAGACTTTACCCTTATTTAGCATATTGACCTTTAACAAAGAATCCAGGCAAGATAATGGGGGAGGAGTTGTAAAATTAGCAAACTTTTTTTTGCGTACAAAGTCCCTGATTTGTAAATAACAGAAAAAATGAATATAAGTCATTTTGAATTGTTGGATAATTGTTCAAAGCTGGCAAAAGTATCAACAATATACAGGTCCCCAGTGCAACATTTACCCTCAACATAACAGATCTGGAAGCCTTTCTCAATGAATTCTCATAGAACGGTTTGTATGATATCCTCTGGAAAATGCATTCACAGCAGTTTGTAGGATATCCTACGAATCTGCACCCCACGAATGACGTTACGTCCTTAAGGTACAGTTATCTAATTAATGTAAAGTTAGGGAGGTTAGGTTTCGGCAACAAAAGTGTGGTTGGGTGTCTTGAGGTTTAGAAAGGAAAGTTACTGAGGTTAGGTTTAGGAAAAGAAACATGGTGAGGACGTACCTTAAATGACTCAAAGTTCACACGGTTTCGAACACACAACTCCAGGGGAAGTTCCAAGGTAAAAGTCTGTCTTTTTGTAACCCGTCCACCACCCCAACCTACCTTCACAAACGCTTGGGACAGTGTATTGGTCACATGATTGCAGCTTTTGAAAATACATGGAATATGTACGAATTTGGGTGCAATGCTTTTCATAGGAAAACATATGAAAAAAATAATGAGAACAGCCTGCATAGTTAGGTATTAAAGAAAATGCTAACATAAAAAATATTTATTTGAATATAGGTTGTAAACAGAAACATACGTTTCTTCAAAAACTGGACAAACCCACAGGCAGCTAGCTTGAAGAAGCCAGAATGAAGCAGATCAGGAGCTAATTCACATATCACGTCAGGATTTCGGCTGTCTGTTGCTGTTATCCTGAATGTACTGTAAGAGCTTAAGGGGCAACAAGACCTAACTGGCTCCAGTTTTTATAAACCCCTCACTTCATTTCTGTGGCTTACTGACTGAAATCTAGCCTCAGGGAAGATATCAACGTATTTATTCCCCTCCCTCAGGCCTGAGGCTGCAAAGAGCTTGATTTATAGACAGCGGTTCTGGAAAAACTCGGCTCTTTTCATTTAGATCACGTCTGCTGTCTGGCGCAGAATTCACCCCACAGGTTTGTCTGGGCGCTGGGTGCCCTGGTAATGGGCTAGGAAAACGTCTACATCGATATATCTCCCCACGAGGCCATTGCTCCTTGCTGTCCGATAGCGTTCCACTCGAACCATGGACTCTCAAAATACATTAGTCTCCAGGGTGAAGAGAGCTGCCTCTCTTAGATATCTCATTTCCAACAGAGTGGAATCCATTAAGGGCAGGTGAGAGTGGAGACCACCCATGATGCAAAGCCTTCATACTTGCTCATCAGACAGGAACTGTAAGATCATCATGACACTGCTGTGAGACAAAATAAATCTGATTGTTTTCTAAAGGAACACTGGCACTGAGACATGACAGAGGACAGACTTAGTTAAAAGGAAGCATTTTTCAGTATACAGATATTTTGGAGAACAGGTATTTCCCCCTTCCATTTAAAAAAATAATAACTCTGTTCACACAACCTTTGTTCTACCAAATATCTCTGTTCACAGGAGAACACAAAAACAACTTCTAACACTCACTGGGCCTGTAGGTAGTGATTTAATTTCATTCAATTGTATTTATAAAGCCCAATATCACATTTTGCCTCAGTGGGCTGTACACAATACCACATCCCTATGTCTTCAGACGCTCACAGCAGAAAAGGAAAAAGACATTTTCGTTTACGTGTCTGACAGTATATATATTATATGTATATATTCATATTGATAGTATATGTATGTGACAGTATGTAAGGAAGCAAAAAGGCTCTGGGGAAGAAACCAAGTTAGAAACATGCATTAATGGGACATTAATGTTATCAAATGGAGAAAGGAAGACAGACAGAGAGAGGAGCTTGGTGTATCATAGGAAGTCCCTCAGCAGACTAGGCCCATATCAGCATAACTAGGGGCTGGTCCAAGGCAAGCCTGAGCCAGCCCTAACTATAAGCTTTATCAGAGAGGAAAGTCTTGAGTCTCCTTATAAATGTGGAGACGGTCAGGGGTGCCACCAGGGATTTTGGGCCCCATGAAAAGATATCAAATTGGGCCCCACCACCACAGGCCACATGAATCCTGTGCAAATACTCTAACCACACCTCCAGAACCAGTGGTGTAGGGGAGGATATATGCAAGTATAATGGTATACCCACTCCTATTTCTAGCCATTGACAGCATACCCAGACAAAAAAGCTATTGGAATATACTGGACAGTATACCCACTTCCTCCTTGGTAACATACCCATATACCTAGTAGTACACACCACATCAGCAACCATGACACCACTGTCCAGAACCCAATCAACCCATTCAAAGCTTTAAAAAAGTCTACCTTTTCAATATTGTACTTTTTAGCCCATTACATGTATCTTCCACTTAATACTTATTTTAATAATAATACTTTAATACTTACTTTTTAATTAAAACATAATCAAAGCACATAAAACAAAACATATATATTCTGCTAATGTGATATGATGCAATATTATGTTACTTATCTACCCAGTGGTAAACAAAGTCTCTAAAATTAGCTCCATGTTGACAAATTACAACATTACAATACTCTTACATGCAAACAGAGTCATACATGTTATCATAACTGTAGGAGCTCATGTTATGATCATAGAAATAATATTGTATCATATATAATCTCTGCTCCATCTATGTCTTGTTCCAGTAGCCTATTTCATCATCAGGTTGCCCTGGTTCCTCAATTCTTGATGCAGACCTTGTTGACCTGGGCAACGTCCAAGCTGGAATGACTGTTGCGTTTGCCGTTTCACTCATCCTGAAGTAGGATTAACCACTGAACTATAAAGCTGCCTTCCAATGTCATAATGGAAGACACTTCTTAAAGTGGTTGAGAATGACTGGGCTAAGATCCTGTGGAACTTCCAGATCCAGACCGAAAAACTGGTGATGGCTAACCAACTAGATAACATGTTGATGGACAAACAACAGAAGAAGGCAGTGGTGATAGATGTAGCAACAGCAACATCAGGAAGAAGGAACACAAGAAGCTCGAAAAATACCAAAGGCTGAAAGAGGAGCTAGAAAAGACATGGGGAGTAAAGGCGACAGTGGTGCCAGTGGTAATTGGAGCACTGGGGGCTGTGACCCACAAACTGGGAGAGTGGCGCCAGCAAATTCCAGGTACAATATCTGAGGTCTCAGTCCAGAAGAGTGCAGTCCTAAGAACAGAGCTGATACTGTGCGTAGGACCCAAAGGTTACATATACATTAAGTACATTTTGCTGATAATACCTTTGAAATTTTACTTAGGTAACATTTTGAATCCAGGATTTTTATGTAAGGGGGTATTTTTAGACTGTAGACACAAGACTGCCGAGGATGAAGCTGCACCTGTTCTTAGGCCTGGTACCAGGCAGGGACAGGGACAACTGATTTAGTAGGAATAGTTTTCTAAAAGTTTGCCTGTTGTAATTAAATCATGGTTTAAAGAGGAGCAAAATGCAAACACTCAGAATTTTCAGTGAAAATATTAACCAACAGGAGCAAACAGCAAGCAAGTCTATTTCACTGTGGATTAAACAGGTTACTTATGGTGACCCACCTTTCTATGTCTTTTTTCTGTCCTGTGTTTCTTATTGTTTTTGCTTCCCAGGTTTTTCCTTTTGAAGCTGACACGATGCTCAGCTCCACCGACACTCCTCATTCCACTCTGTTAGCAATTATAGTCTGTGCCAGGTTTGGGAGCAGGACAGAACTATTTCATTGAAATACAGGGGGGAGGGGCAATACTGAGGCTCACTGGATGTTTAGCTCCTTTTTTTTGTTTTTTTTACAAAAAAAACAAGGAAAGAAAAACAAACTGTTAGTATAAACACATTCTGAATAAAATCTTCTGTTGATGATAATAGGTTAATAATTCTCCTCTGAAAAGAAAAAAAAAGTTCTAATATTTTTTGAAGGGGTCCTGTCATTGGCCCTTCATTCAGTCATCCTGACTTTTCTCCAATGTGCTCTGCAGACCCTTGCTCTCCTCTCACCCACCATAACTGCCTCTCCAGCCCCAGCAAAACCTGCAGCATGCTCCGTGAGCCCTGGCTTGACTTGTAGCTGCCTAGCTCTATCCCACAGACTGTGAGCAGCGTTCAGCTGACCCAGGCTGTGCTCTGTTCTTCTGCTGGAGAATCAGGAGGTCAAATTGCAATAGCATACTCCTTTCTTTATATACAGCCAGTGATTTATTACAGATTCTATTTTTATTACAAATATACTGTTGTTTGTAGTTGTTTGGAGTTCATAATTTCATTCTTCATAAAATTCATAAAAAATATAAATATTAACATCTTCTTTCAGGTGATGTTGAGTAAGTCAAACGTGGTCAATGTGGGCAGGGTTACACTATGACTTCGCCCATGTTGTATGGCACATTGCAGTGAGGGGTACTTGCAAAAGTGAAGCCAAAACATCTTGGTTGCCCCCTGGTGGCTGGATGCAGTATTGGTCTTAAACGCCACCCCCTCTATGTTAGCAGACGGGATGTCAAGTAAATGTTGCCCAAAGATGGTTTCTGTCTTTTTAGGTAGTTCTAATCTCAGCTGATGTGGGTTTAAGTATTTATTTTTTGCTTTTGATGCTGTATAGACTCTGGCTCCCAAGGTTCCCACACATTTTCATAAACACAATTTCTAAACTTTTCCATGAATTTTAAAGACGCATTAAATCGTTTTTTTTTTGTTTTTGTTTCCCCCACTTGCTCCGCTCAGATTCAGTCTCTATTCAAACACAATTTCAGTGAGCTGGCATACCGGGAGGGAGAGACGAACCCATGAAGTAAATGACAGAACGTACTCAGTGGTGAATAAAACGTCACACATTGACACATATGACAGCTATGTTACATCGTCAGCTACAATCAATTCAATCAATCAATTTTATTTATAAAGCCCAATATCACAAATCACAATTTGCCTCNATGGAAATTCATAGAGTGATTTCTAATGATGTTACCTAAAGGAAGCATATATAGAGTAAATAGGATTGCTACAGAGCTACAGACAATTAATTATTCCCTGGAGAGGATATTCAACAATTTCAGTACACACAATGAAATTACATTACCTTTCCAAAACTTTCAATGATTTTCCAGGCCTGGACAATGTGACTGTGAAAGTCCCTGACTTTTCCAGGTTTTCTGTGACAGTGGAAACCCTGGGCTCCAAATAACGTTGCCAGCACAAGATGGCAGCAGCCGTATCCAGGATATTTTGGCTTCATTTTTGTTCAGTGGAAGGAGGTGGAGACATGTTGTCCATCTTTATATACAGTCATTGGTCGAGACATGATCTGACTTGCAGAAGCTCATTCATACGCATCCCTATTAAACACACCCATAGGCTGTCATTATATAATTGCATATACATTTGAATTAAATATTGCTTTAGTTGGAATTAAAAAAAAGAGACCGAATGAAGGAAACTTGATAGTTTTGTAAAAATATTTTATGTAACAATTTAAAAGTCATAACACTCAGCAAAAGACATTCAAATCAACATGAGTGACCGGGGTGTGTCCCTGCAAGTCCCGAGCATCCATCAAATCCTCCACCATGTAAACAGTGTTGAAAAGAAGCTGCTGTGTGATTGACTCTCCTTCCTCCCAGGAGGCTGCTGTTTCTCCAAATTTGTGTTTTAGACATTCCTCATACAATACAATAAATTATAAAACCTAAAAATATGGAGGAGTTGACTTGCGGTAAACTCAACGTGACATAAGAAGATTTCAAGCGTCGGGGACACACCCCAGGTATGAAGAGACCTCTTTGGCACATGACATAAATCATAAAACGGGACGTAAAACAAACTGTAAACAAAACAACGGTCATTACAAAATGCATATTTTATACACAGACAGCATTAACAGATTAAAAAACAAACAATAATCCTAAAAAAATTGATTTGGCAAATGTGACCGTCCCCCAGCGATAACACTTGTCTCAGTCTGCAAGGCCTCCGTGCAAAACCGCGTCGTTGTGGTTAATGTTAGCGCGCTGGGAGGAGAAGGGTGGAGGGGGTCAAAATTGAGAATGAGAGGGGCGGAGGGGCAGGTAAGGTTTCATTTTGAAGTCTTAACTGGTAAGAGTCCTGTTTGTTCTTTCGTGTCTCAGGTTTTAACTTTGTGTTCGCCCTCCTCTGGTATGTGCGACAGCTCTGTGGTTTACCAGCCAAAGTCTCTTTAGTGCAAATAGGCTGTCAGCTGCTGCCTCCTCTGAGGGTGGAGGGGGGAGGAGAAGGTCATTTTCGTGGTGGAGGCGAGGCTGTGTTTGGTTTGGCACCTGGGACCGGTCTGGAAGGAGAAGGACAAAAAGAAGAGATTCTAGCGTAATGTTCAAACAGTGGACAGACTCTGTGATATTTCAGAATAAAGCTGGGGATAGTCTATATCAACAGATTCCATGAAAACCGACAATAAATGTATCCACCGGTATCAGAGTCTTCATATATCTTCTTTCTCTGTGCCATAGAGCTCCATTGTTCAAAAACTAAAAACATGTCAATGAGCCACACTGTCACACTGGGTGACATGTTCTTTCATCACCATGAACACACACTGTAGTTAATTTGGACTCAGTCCCACACAATCATGACATACATAAAATCACCAGATACTAAACTATGATGGTAAACATGTTGTTTTGTTCCACATTTCATGTGTTAGATAAATAGATAGATAGATGATGTTTTGCCTTTCTCCACCTTGGTCAGATTTATATGCATACACATCCCAGTTCACATTTTAGTAGACCCTTACCAGCTCATCTCCCATACTAAGTGTTTTCCATATGTTAAGAGGTGCGTCTACCAAGTCTAAACAAAACTGAACTGGGAGGTGGGCTACAAATAGATACACAGATAGGTAACATTTATTGTCCATCTCACTGGAAATGTATCTTCGGCTTCTCACGAGCAAAGCAAATCAAAGGCAGATACAAACACATAAAACAAAGCACCTTTAAAAACGTACAAATATACAGTATACAATAGTGCAAAGAGGCAGGTAGGAGCAATAAATTATATAAATAATACAAGAGAGCACATCTTATAAAATAACAGTGCTCCCTGATGCAATCATTCTGTGTTCACTGCCTGTATAGCACAGGGAATAAAGGACTTCTTGTATATTCTGGCTGGTTTTCGGGACTCTAAATCAACAACTGGACGGGAGCAGTGTAATGGATGTGAGGTACCTGCAATTATGTGTTTGGCCTTCCTGCGTACAGCGCTGTCAAATAAACCTTCCCTGCAATGTTGACAATCTTGGAGAGCTTGTTTTTGCTCTTTGGACTTGAGTTGCTGTACCGTGATGTTGTCCTTAATAATCAAATGTTTTCAATTGGCTTCTGTATGCCATTTTGAGTATGTGCTGGATAACCCTAAAAGCTCCTCATCTTCCTTTTGTTTTGGCCACATTCATTTATTGTTTACTTGCCTGACACCAGTCCTGAAGTACAGTGACCTGGCTAAAGTAGGGACGAGGGCATTATCGCCTTTATGAGACAGGATACTACAGAGGCAGACCAGGGTGAGAGAGGTATGACATGTGACACAGGTCCTTGGCATTGTACGCACATTTATGCAAACCACAGGTATGTTACATTTACAAGTTATTATGTAGTGGACACTTGAAACCAGTTGGCAACCAGGCTTAAAATTGAAGCCAAAACAAAGTGCCTCTAATGGCCACTTGAGGCTGTCTCCAAAAGTGAGTCACTCCCCACAGACCCCCATTTTAAAAGGCCCAACTTTACAGCAGAAATAAGCAGGTTTTACAGCCTGGTGCACAGTGAAAAGTACAGTGAAAAGAACTGCTTTGGCCATCACAGCTGGATTGAAACCTTGGACATTATGTGGTAAGTGTTTTAACTATAAGGCTTTTAGTTAGTTTTAAGTGAGCCAAATTAACAAAATATGAGTTATGAATTCTTTAATGCTTAGTCAAATCAAGTAAAATAGCAGGTAAGGTTCAGCTGTATTTGTAGTTTTGTTTTAAGGGGTTATGGCCTGGCGCCAAAGCCTGCCCTTTTTGCTACCACAGCTATGGCGAAGCTCACATGAGCCTCCTCAAAAATGTAATTACACGATGGGCCTGCAGCAAATCAAATGTGGAGTTTGTTGGTTGGTTTGGGTCTTTTTATGAGGCTTGCTGACAGTAAGGAAATATAGAATAATGTAAGAATGACATTCAGGTATCTAAAGTAATATTATGATGTATGAATGTTTTTATTTCAGAGAGCAGAACCTGATGTCAGTGCCATTTAACAGATGTTGCACCCTAATGAAATTAAAGTCATGCAGGAATTTCTTGGCATAAAACTAGCAGTTATTATAGGAACAGGTACAATAAGCACAAATACCAACTATCAGCGAGTGTGCTCCGAGGAGATTGATTTTGAACCTGTTCTGTTGCTTTCTATGCACAGTTGGGCTCTACTTTGAACACAAAGACAAGTGTAGCTGGGGATTTGTAAAGTCAGATACAGGCGGCTCTTCCCTCTCATCAAGTCTCTGGGCTAACAGAGTTACACCAGCAGCTGGTGTTAAATGTGAAATCTGATCTTAGTATTACCGGGGAGAACCAGATATAGAGACATTTTGATCGATCTGCGAGATTACAGAAGTGGAGGAACCATAAAACCTGAAGAACAATCACCTTGAGGTTTCCCTGCCTGACTTTTACTACATTTACAGATAAACTGCACGGAACAAAAAGCATGACTCTGCATCTGAAGAAAGTGAGTACAAGCCTTTACACTGCGGGCCTGTCACTGATAAAAAATGAAAATTGATTGCTGATGAAGAACTGAATCAATGAATTGCATGGTTTGTAAACTCAAAGCGTTTATGTGCCCACACCCACCCCGAACAGCATGAAATGGGAAGATAGGAATGCTGTGAGGCAGATAACGCTCCTCCCTGGTTCTTTTATAGGAAGGTCATTAAATGTCTTTCAAACAGGGCTGGAATTCACAGATATGTAAAAGATAACCCACAAACAATAACTACTCTATGAACATTACATAACATGTCCCATAGTATTAAGAAAAGTATCATCTTCCCAAGGTTAAGTTAAAATCAGAGTAGTAACACACAGTGAAGTGGTTTACACACACAGTGAGTACAGCTGTAAAGCTTGTTGTTGTTATGGTATTATTATGAATAGCAATAATAATAATAATAATAATAATAATAATAATAATAATAAGCGGAATGACGTTATTTGTCTTTTCATTATGAATTATGATAACAATAAGAACAATATTATAATTATTATTATTGCCACTACTACTAGTACTACTACTACCAATAATAATAATGTTTATTATTATCATTAATAAGAATTATATCTCTCTTTAAATTATTATTATTTATAAAAAATAATTGGAAGAATATCAACAATAACAACATTCTTCATAATAATAATAATTATAATAATAATAATAATAAGAAAAATTACATTTTTTATGTTATTGACAATAAAAATAACATCAACAACGCTTATTCTTATTAATGATAAGAATAACATTATTTTTCTTCTTTATAATAATAATGATAATGTGTTGATTTCAGCAATATTAGGGTAATTGTGGCTTTTGTTATAATGGTTATTTTGTGTGTATATTTTAGTTTGCTTCTTTTTTTATTTTTTAAATTATTATTCACCTTTGCTGCATGTAAAAACCTAACTTATTTTGTTTTTTATTCATTTAATTTTCTTTTATGTATCTATTTATTAATATTGCCACAGCTTTCCCATTCATTTACTTCTCTGTTATATTTTGTTCCTGGGGGCCTTTATTGGATCAGACAGGTATTGGGTGGACATGAGCGGGGGCTGGGTCAAAACAAAAAAACTAGAGAGAAAAGAAAAATAACAAAAACATAATAACTCATAATGGACTGGCTCCCTCCCAGAGGGTCTGGAAGCAGCCCAATATGAGAAGGGATGACCTACAGAGGGTCGGCCCCCTACTAAAGATCTGGGGGGCCCGAGGCAGAGACACCCTGGAGACAAAGAGAGGAAAACTAAATACAAGGAGACAAAGAAATAGAAAAGAGGGTGGACCCTGTTAGCCTTTCCCAGCTGCCTCCTTCCCAGGCTACACCAAAGCCCTTATTAATTGATTCATTTACTGATTGATTTTTTATTTATTTGTGTCATTATTGAACTTGCTTACCAAAATTAGATTTGACCCTTCACATAGAAGTGAGCAGGCTGCTTATTTAGATATGAGGCCAACAGGCTAACATAAAGGTGTGCATGTCTGAAAGAGGCTTCTCTGAACACACAACACTACAGCATGTCTGTGTGTGTGTCCATGATGTGTGTTTGCCCACCTGAGAACTCTGAGAGGAGGGATGGCTGAGACTTTGCCCACAGGTTTGGGTCCCACTGCCGGGGGCATCATCACCAGCAGACCCGGGGAGGGTTTGGAGCCCAGGGTTCGGGCTGGACTCACTGTGGGGGAGGCTCCTCTGGCTGGACTGAGGGGAAGCGGCCTCTGAGGAGGGAAGGGGGACGATCTGGGCTGCAGCTCAGACACTAACTGAAAGAGAACACACAGAAATATAGATCACTGACATTTCCATTATTCAGCAGTCAGATGCAACTGGACACTGAGACATGCCAACCAGACAAGGTGTCAACGGGGATGTTCCTAGCATTGAGGACTTTGGGGGCTTAGCACAGACTACTGTAGGGGGGTCCAGGGGAAACCTCCCCGGGGATATTTTTTTGATGCTTCTTTATGCACTTTGGCATCTTATGTACATTCAAAACACATGACTTTATGATTGAAACACTGAAAACAATGTCTTCCTTAAAGAAACCTTTTTGATTTTTAAGATTAATTTTCAATTGTGATGTTAAAAATATTAGTTACTGGTATTAAGTACTAACAGAATACTTCACAACTGCTATCATTACATACTTATTGAGTAGAGCTGTTAACAGTGATGGACAGTAACTAAGTCCATTTACTCAAGTTCTGTACTAAAGTACTTTAAGGTACTAAGTTAAGGTAATTTGTGGTACTACGTAATACTTCTACTTATATACTTAGGTTTTTTTTTTACCCTGCTTTGGTTGCTAAGGTCTTTTGTGCAATGGTCTAGGCATTCCTTAAGTATGAGACCAAGACAAGGAGAAAACCATAAATACTTGAGTGAGCATTTTAAGGAAACCTTAAGGAGAGGACTTAAGGGTGTTGTGCGCATTCGATTTCATTATAAGTAAACCCTAATTAGGACTTTAAGGAAAATCTTAAGTGTTTTGTGCAACTGGCCTCAGACTCCTTTAAAAAACAGCAGAGCTCTATGAGCTGTTGAGTTAAGGGAAACTTTATATACTTTGTGAAATGTCGTCTACAACGAATTCTCAATCATTTTTCCTCTCCTGTAAATTCGGCTGCAGCTATGGAAAGCCAATGAGCTCACAGGAAAGAGAGAGAGAGGCTGTGCTGTCACCTGCTGACTGAGTTCACTCTGAGCAGAAATAAGTCGCTAAATCGCTAAAAGGGTGTGAAAGTCACTAAGTCTAGCAAGAAAATCTTATATCTTATCTTTATATTTTGGCAGAGAAAAGAGAACTGTGGCTAAAGAAAAAAAAACAGTAGTAATAGCCCGAGAGTTTTTACACAATAATTATTATACATTTCCACACATTTTGCAAACTGATGTAGAATATAAAGCAGCAAAAAGAGAAAAAGACAGGCTTAACAAAAAGGAGAAACGTGGGAGCACTGCCAATACAGTACACAGCACCAACTCCCTGGCACATGGACACAGCAGGGAGGAGAGCTCCGTTCCAGTTTCTGTAGTGGACGGTTTGTCTCCAGAATCTGTTGAGCTAGCTGATAAGAGGAACTCCTGTCCCGCTTCACACAGGTACATTAGATTACAGTTACCACTACAGCACAGAGATCAGATCACAGAGTAAACACCAATTAAATATCAGATATTTGACACAAACAAGAAAAAGCAATATTCAAAAGTTGGCACTGGAAGCATTTTACACTTCACAGAGAAGAACTGATGAGAGAAGATGCATCAACGACAAAGCAATCAGATAAGACACATAGTGCAGTTTATTCATTATTTCAGCGGGGTTCAGATGAAATCTCTGAAACTCATCTCAGAACTACACACACACACACACACACACACACACACACACACACACACACACACAGTACAAGAGTCTTCTCATTAGCTCTGTGTATTTGGCAGTAGCTCTGAATTACATTTACAAATTAGGCATTTAACTGTAGTCAGGGGCAAGTTCTCTTAGAGCTTGAGTATTTAAAGTCTGACACTGTGATCCCCCTTCATATGACGTTGGGACATCTGCAGCCCCTCAGCCCACCCCTTGTAAACAGGAAGTATAACAGTACCATAGATTCAGTGAGTTGTGCCTGAGCTACAACTTATATTTGTTGACATTTTGGGTAATTTGCACCATCAAAAGTATGCTGAATCAGCTATTAGCAGTTCCTTTTTACAATCCACCCAGGTGTGTACAGACGACCATCACTGGATCCTGTTAACACTGGATATAAGTTAATACCTGAGCATTCTTGGACAAGTTCTGCAGTTACATGGAGAGGTTTTTCTATGATTTTTGAAGCAAATTGCGACAGTCAGGCGCTAATCATCTCCATGTCACAGCTACTGCAACAAACTTCTTGTTGTTTCTAGAGCACATGCATGTACCTGCCCCTTCTACCCCACCCAGTATCAGGTCTCTCCCTCCACACTACTCCCTCAACACTCCCTCCTGGGTGATTCTAACATTACCTACATCCAGAGCGTGGATGTGTACTTTTTTCCCCAACCCACTAATAATTACAGCCGCCATTTCCTGCTGTTTTTCTGAGCCCTCGCTGGTCGTCCTGTAATTTAAATCCCATCTGGAATGACATCTTGTTTTTTTAAAGTGGATGTCTGACTTCCTTCTGTAGGAGGAACTGCTTGTCCTCCTTTTTTTATCAGCTCAATTCTAAATTTGCCTTTTAAGTGAAAATGGAGAAAAAATGGAAAATGCCAAAATGAGTGTTTCTCACCTTGAAATGTTCTCAGAATCATATTTTAATGTACTACTTTGTTGTAAAATGAGAAAGTGTGTTCCAGGCAGTGGGTGGTGGGCAGTGCATCCCTTGGCTGTATCCAACACGGTGGCCAACTCAAAAACATTCTCATTTGACAGCTAAACAGTCACTAATATATGTTCCTGAAAGCATTCGAGGAGAGTAATAGGCAATGCAGTAACAGAATCTTGATTCATATTTAATCAGCTGCATTACACACTCCTCAGCTCTGATTGGTTGTTGCCAGTGCACTGTGGTAGATTCTAGCACATGCCATTAGTGGCGATTGAAGAGGAGGAGGGACATCACAGATGATCTGTCTCATATACTTCTGTGTGCTGTAGTGACAACTTCAGCAAATATGACAAAAAGTTATTTTCATAAGTTATCTTCATAAAAGTTACCAGCTACAGCTTTAAGACAGACGCTGTCACATCTACGCACGAGGAGCAGCATAATTTCATTGATTATTTCAGAAGCATAACAAATTAGTTCTGCTTCCTCTCTCAAATTCATGACTACAGTTGGAAGTTCGGCTGCTTAAATGTTCCAAAAAGCAATTTGCTGACACAGTGCGCCAACTGCAAGTGCACCTGGCTTTAAAAGGGAATGGGAAATAACACTCTGATTGGTTCCATCTTCATCCGCTTATCCGGGGCTGGGTTGTGGGGGCAACAGACCACTTCCTCCTGGGGGATCCTGAGGCGTTCCCAGGCAAGATGAGATATGTAATCCCTCCAGCATGTTCTGGGTCTGCCCCGGGGCCTCCTACCAGTGGGACGTGCCTGGAACACCAACGGGAGGTGTTCAGGAGGCATCGTGATCAGCTGCCTGAACCACCTCAACTGACCCCTTTTGATGCAAAGGGGCAGCGGCTCTACTCCGAGCTCCCTCTGAATGTCCAAGCTCCTCACCCTATCTCTAAGGCTGAGCCCAGCCACCCTGTGGAGGAAACTCATTTTGGTCGCTTGCATCTGTGATCTAATTCTTTCGGTCACCACCCAGAGCTCATGACCATAGGTGAGGGTTTGGACTGAGGTGGAGATGGACCTGTAAATCAAAAGCTTCACCTTCTGGCTCAGCTCCCTCTTCTCCAAGACGGTCTGGCTCAGCACATGCATCACTGCAGATGCTGCACCAAACCTAAGATTAATAAAGGGATTAAATACAAGTCCTTTGCCTCTTGCACCTTACTTTGCACCCAGTTTGTGCACCATTTAACTAGCAAAGAGGATTTGAAAACGCCCTAAATGCACTTCCACCCTGCACTTTAGCACCAAGCATTTCATTTAAATAGGGTCACATGTCTCTTACATACCACATTCTTTAATTTTGGGATGGTTGATATGCTGTCCAGAACTGTTACAGAGGAGCACAGTGCTTCACTGTCTTGTATTAACACCTGAGCTCACAAAATGTAGTCTGTTTTTATGAAGCTCTTACTGTATAGTGTAACATGGAGACTAATTTATCTGTCTGGCTGCCTGACAGCTCACATCGATGCCCTGTTGGTGACTGAAATAATGGAAATAAGACTGAGGTCTTTTTTTAACATTACCACTATAAATAAATATGCCTGCACAGTAGCACCATTCTTCCTACACATAATGTCTTAGGACAGCTGTCTCTAACTTAATGTGAAAAGAGGTGTTAGTTTCTGCTTTCCTAAAGCATAAATCCTTTGTGGCTCCCTGCCTGGATGTTGCTCCCTAAGTCCATTCTGGCTTTTACATTCTGTGGTATGATTTATAGGTTATAGTTTTAAAATTCAATTATAACAACAAGAGGTCACAAAGAGCCTTACCAGTGGAGACCGTGTCGGGTTGAGGGGCAGAGGTTTCTTGGGTGGGCTGAGTCTCTGTGGGGTTGCAGGGGATTTTGGTGGGGCCGCTGGGGGCCTGCTAGCTGGCAGAGGGGGACGAACCACCTTGAGGTCCCGGGGACCACCCTGGGGTGACTGGGTGGGTCTCAGAGGTCGCACAATGTTGACTGGCTGGGTGCCATTGGGCGCAGGGCCTGGTCTCAGAGGCAGGACCTCTTTGCTGGTGTGAGGAAGCTAGAATCAAAGCAAAGACAACACAAACTTCACTTTTTAAAGTTTGTGCTTAAAGTAAAAAAAAAAAAAAAATCAACCTGCTGTTTTCCGCAAAATCTTGTAAAAGCTAGTCTACATACAACTGACAGACCACGTAAACAGCAACCCTTTATCAGAGGGTTTATTGGTTTTAGTCTGGTGTCAAACTGCTCTAGTGAAGGTAGAAAATACTAAAAAAAAGTGTTCTTACTTTTGGACTGGAGTGTAGCCTCTGATTCTGTTTGCTCACAACATTCCGATTAACAGTTTGGAAATATGGGTCCTAAACTGGTTTCAGTTCTATCAGATTGTAATTATTTTGTCTTACTTCAAAGCTTCTCATCTCAAAGAATATTCTACATGGAGAGCCTCAAGGCACCCTCCTGGGTCCGCTACTTTTTAGTTTTTTATATCTTCATTTGTGTTCATCCATTCTCTTTATTATCTCAAAACACTGGATGGTACTTAAATTTTAACCCTTTGGTAAACAAACACCTACATCTAGTGGGCTCAGAAAATAAAGAAAATGGTTCATGTGACTTAATTTAGCCATCAATACTGATAAGCATAGTGTTAATTTTCATTGTTATGCTGATGACACCCAACTCTATCTCGCATTTGATCCTGAATGAATCAGTGCCCTTAACTCCCTTAAACTGAATCTCTGACATGAATTTATGGTTAAGAGAAAGTTTTCTCTAACTAAAATGGGACAAAGATAAATAGTTACTTGCCAAAATGAGCAAAGAGAGAAATGGTGTTACCACCAACCCTTATCTGTCACCCATTTTGTCACAGAGGCTCTAAAAGCACTTTTTTTCTCACAGCCTGTTAAAAACTCATCTTACAGCATTGCTTTTACTTTTTATTACTACTTTTTACTATTTTCTTATACCCTCCAATAAATTGTGTAATTAACAATTAATATTTTACTTTTCATGATATTATTTTATGGCTTTATTCCCCCTCTTTTTTGGATGTATTTCAAACTTTTTATTGTTGTTTGAATTGTCTGCTCAGTAATAACTGGTAATTTCACAGTATTTCCTTTCAAACAGTGCTGTTAGTGGATTCACTTTTATTCCATTTACAGTGTTACGATTTAAGTTGAATAATGTGAATGTTTCTCATTATTCTTCCACTTCTTCTTATTTCATGGTAGGTGAAAGTTTTATCAATAAAAGCCCTGAAAACGTATATTCTCAGTCAGCTTTTTATGGTTAATTAGAGATGTGGTCCTACATGAACACATTTCTTTCTGCCAAAATTGAAACAAGTTTGGTTATTTCATGAAAAATCTCTCTATTTCCAGGTAGGTGGGACTCAGCAGGCATAAGGTGTGGAGTAGCCTAATCCTTCTGTGCAGCAATCAAAATTTAGGGTTAGCATTTGAAATAATTTGACTGAGTCTGATGACAGTTGTAGGTTGTTTGGTCTATCTGATCACATTCTTTATTTAGCTTTGTTATTTCAGTCATGTCTATTTATTGTTAGAGAAATACTGAAATACTGGGCTAAAAGAAGACTTCTTCAACCGTTACCAGCCTTTGATCTTGGGTCTGTGGAGCGAAATTTCCTCAACTGCTCAGCAGATTTTTCACCCAACATTAATAGTATTTTAACCCCAAATGTACTGCATCTTGATACAATTTATTCAAAGAAACAACAGAAACAAAGTATGTTACTATAGTATCAACATGGGGACCTCATATCTTAATATTTATTGGAACACTTTGCATGCCATTTCCCAAAGCACTATTATTGTCTGACATTTCCAAAACTGGGAGTGATCTACCTTTGGTTAGATAACAAAAGATGAGCTTAAAATTGTGAAGTCAATATGAAGGTCTCAGTGTTACAGTAAATACCACAGAGATGTAGTTTGTCTATAAACGTTTATTCTTAGTATTTAAGACTCATTGATATCCCTTCCCATTTTCCTTCCATCCTTTGCCCCTCCCTTTCCTTTCTTGCTCCCTTTGTATTTCTTTCCTTGCCAGTGACAAATGTACCCTAACCCTGAGCTGCCAAGCCTTTCAGCGAAATAAACGCTATAAAAATAAGGAAGTAACAACATGATGAAATAATGCTATAGGCACATTGAACTAGTGGAGAGAAGTGTTGTGAAGGTGGGAGGAGGCCAACTCTAAGTGTTCACACAAAGTAACAAGCTGCTGCAAAATGAGGCAGTTTAATATAAAGGTCAACCACATGGACGCTCTATTATTCACTAAAACACAGCAAGAGAAACAGTGACCACCCTCCTATTTCCTTCCTACTTACCCTTTATTCTCTTTCTTTACCACACACACACACACACACACACACACACACACACACACACACACACACAATCCACTCACCCCCTTGTGGCCGCTGGCTTTGTTGATTGGTCCAACCACCTTTAGGTGAAAGGCAGGATTCAGATGGCCGTTCTTTCCTTTCTCCACCGATGCTTCCGTCCTGAGCAGAGAAATGAGGGCAGATAAAAAAAATATAATTACAACCTTGTGGCTGTTTTCCTCCAGCAACCAGTAAAGTTACAGTTTACATCCATGGTTGTCCAGACTCATGTGAAGCCATGACAGCAGACAATGCTTCAAATATGGATGTTGCTACAAAGAAGCTACATATTCTAAAACATGGATCCTTGACACACATCTTTAATCTGGCAGCACAGAAGATCTATACAGTCAGGACAGTTTGAAGGTGGACACCCAAGATTAGTGTCATCAATTCAGTATCTGACCAAATGTCTCCCCTTCTGTTCCTGAGTTATGACAAGTACTGTCGAGAAAAGTGTTTTTAGAGAATGATCTGATGTCAAGGTGAGGTTGACCTTTGACTTTTTGGATACACAATGTCATCACTTAATCATTTTATCCTTTTAGACATTTGTGTGACATTATGTCACACTTAAAATCATTAAGTTATGGCCAAAAACATGTTTTATAAGGTTACAGTGACCTTGACCTTTGACCACCAAAATCGAATCACTTCATTGTTGAGTCCAAGTGCACGTTTGTGCCAAATTGAAGTAATTTCCTCAAGGTGTTCTTGAAATATTGCGTTCACAAGAATGAGATGGATGCAAGCAACACAGTGACTGTGACCTCTGACCACCAAAATCAAATGAGTCCACTGTTGAGTCCACGTGGACGTTTGTGCCAAATTGAAGAAGGTCCCAAAGGTGTTCTTGAAATGTCGCAGCTCAGGCGCAGCGCAGAGGCATAAAAATATCAATTAATGCAGCTTTAAAATCAACAAGTTACCTCTACTCTACCTCTAACTCTAACAGACACATGTAATCTATTTCAACAACACAGCTAACTACAGTCAACCTAAACATTAGAAGCTTCACAAAGGAAAGATTTACTGCAGCATTGTGGCATTGGATTGAATTAGACTGTAGAGGTGTATGTATTAAACTGGTAAGTCAGTGTATGTATACACTGCAGGCTCTTAGCTGATTGGAAGGCTTTCCAAGCATACTGGATGTATATATGCTTAGAGAGGCCTTTAATCAGCTCAAGCCACCCGCTGTTCCGCTGTTGAACTGTAAATGAACCCAAAACGATTGGCCGTGGAACAAAACCAAAAAAAGCAGAGGGTTTTCAGCACAGCTGCTCCTGTTAAGAGTCTTTTTAATCATCGTAGCGGCTCAATTTTCCATGTCGTGAGCCATTCACATCGTCGTCTCCCCTCTGTCTCGCTTTAGCTGCAGTTACCGTAAAATCTTGCCGAGGCCCAATAGCACCAATATTTAGCCCTTCTCTCAGTCTTCATTTGGAAGGTCAGGGTGTTTAAAAGCTTGCTGTAATGCTGGATCCTTTCCAGACACATTTCTGTTCTGTAAATCACTATGGAACGCTTGAGTATTTTCAGAGGCACTAACTCAGCCAGTGTTATGACGAGGCTGTCTCTCTGGGTGAGCTATATGGCAGTGCTCATAAAGGAAGCAGCGAGGTTTATGGGGACATGGATTTTGTTTGGTTCTGATGGAGGTGAGCTGCAGCACAAAATGCTGCCATTTATGCTGATGTAAAAATGGAAAGTTCTGGTGTATGCATCAATCTGCTTAGAGTGCTGGCGTACTTTCTTCCTTCCTTCCTTCCTTCCTTCCTTCCTTCCTTCCTTCCTTCTTTCCTGTAATTCAGCACTTACCTTCCTTGTCTCCCTTTCTCATTTCTTTCCTCCTCCCTCCATGACTTATTTAAAATCCATTCTACCGCCACATTTTCTCTGCATCATTCTTTCCACCCTTCCTTTACTTTTCCTTCCTTTTTCTGAAATATTTTCTTTCTTCTATGCATGATTCATTTTCTCTTTATTTCACTTTTTGTTTCCCTCCCTTCTCATGCAGACAGTGTGATATGCAAAGGCTCCACTGCATAGTAATAACACTGTTGTTTTTCGACAAATAAACCAGCTCCAAGACAGAGAGAATCAAGCGTCAAGAATTATACAAAAGATCTTTCTTCTGACTGAAAGATTATCACTGTAATTATTACTATGATTAATTATGGAAATGTCAACAGGTACAATAACCTTCAATAATGCAATAGTGCCCCCGTAAATCATATATGTACTTCCATGATTCCCCCTCTGTTCAGGATGTAGTTCCAGTAATGTGTGTAATGTGTTTTTAGCTGACAGACAGACAAACAGTAGGCTTGTCATGATAATTACGTAGTAACTCATTGTACGATAGATATATGGGCATTACCTGATCATTTTGCTGATATTGCCCGTTGTGTTTATATGCCTATTTGAATAAACAGCAGAGTTTTTAACAAACCCAATTTAACAATAACCAAAATTTAAGAAAAAACAATACACAAACGAAAACAAAATTAAAAAAAAACCCCTGAACTGACATCAATGACTTTTTTGGTTTTGTCGAGGAGACGAGGGCAGAACAGGACTAGGAAATTCTTGCCAATTTTGTGTTTCTCACTCTGCATGTTGGATTGCACTGCCTTGACTCCCATCATGCCAAGTTTGAAAAACGTTTTGTGTAAAACACACTGAGCTTTGTATTCATTGCCTTGTACCAGTTTCAGTTATGCCACAAAATCTTGGTTAAATAGCCAATTTTTGTTGAATATGCAGTTAGTGGATCCTCTGCTCCGAGCATCCCGGCCGTAAACAAAAAAAAGAGTGTTGTTGGTTCCTTTTTTCTCATCTGTGTGTTGTTAATGTGAGAGGCATTCATTTAAATTCTTCAAAAAACATAGATGTAACCAATTACTTTGATTTTATGATGCAATGTCAGATAAAAAAAATCATAAAATCCTGCTTTTCATGTCTTTGAATTTTGAAGACATTTAAAAGACTGATTTAAAATAAATTAAGGCCATATTTTCAGATTAATAAAGTTTATGCCTTTCAAGACTCTGCAGGAACCCTGAATAATATTTTTTTTGCATTTTTTCTGAGACAGTATATCTTGTGGCAAAAGTAGTTATCATGACAGGCCAACCACTATCAGACAGACAGACAGACAGACAGACAGGACAGGATACAGTACTTGTTGCTCTTGTTCTTCTCTCTCTGGGAAAGCCACTTATGGTAATAGGAAGTCTTGATCCTGTAGCAGTAGAAGAGCAGCAGCACTACAGGCAGGACCAACAGGAAGGCAAACAGCAGCCCCACCACCAGCCCCACC
Source organism: Epinephelus moara (assembly GCF_006386435.1). Lineage (NCBI taxonomy): Eukaryota > Metazoa > Chordata > Actinopteri > Perciformes > Serranidae > Epinephelus > Epinephelus moara. Next base: position 6,062,841 of record NC_065522.1, on the reverse strand, counting down.
TGACCTGTAGACACATCATTATTATTGCATCATCACACTGTGAAAACTCCATGAAAACTTCATTATTGCTGAGACAGTGTGGAAAGTAAAAGATAACTTTTTTTTTTAGAACACACAAAAACAGATTTATTAATGAATGGTTAATATTAATGTTCCTACAATTCCCATGATGCAACTAGAACATGTCTTTGTTTTGGACCCTCCCTGCCAAATTAAACCCACGTCAATCAAAATCCCCATCCACAGTGTGTTACTCAGACTTTCCGTTACAAATTTGTAGTCTCAAGCCAATGCTGACATAACCCTGATGACATCACTATGGCATCATTAGTCCTGTGTTCATGCCTGGGAAGCTCAGAGACTTGTAATGCAAACATCAGTTGATGCAGGTGTCCGTGTTTTCCTGAACAGATCCAATGGGGCACGTGTGTATCAGAAGTCAGGAATACCAACTCCAAATTATTGACTTCGGACTTCAACTAAGGCATCAGACTTGACAAAGCTCCTCAAACGTTTCTCACAGGCATGTGTCTTCAAAAAAAAAATTAGTTTGTTGCGTAGAACTGATGAAGTCTCTCCTCCTTTTTGGCCTCACATCCACAGTGAGATGGAGACATTTCCTCACACATCTCTATTGTCTCCTTGTCATGTAATAAATTGTGCAGAATCATGACTTGCTCGGACACAACAGCAAGCAACACATAGCCAAGCTGTTTTGACGGGGATGGCATAAAGCTGCTGGCTCCAGTGGCCTGCACATCCCCAACAGATGAGGTTTAAACATAATGCTGCTGATGTGGTGTGTCAGTGAGATGTTTGAGAAAACAATCTGATAACAGTAATATGGAGGGGAAACCTGCAATATGACACACATTTACTAATTTATCTTATTAGTGTGCAGATGGAGGGAGAGTTTGCGCGGGTGTGTGTAAACTCACTGTCATACTGGACAGGTCCACTGTCCACGCTGCCGCCGAGTCCTGGCTTCTCACAGAAGGGTGGAGCCCAGCCGCGATTACAGTGGCAGTTCCCATTACTGTTACACACCTATGCACACACACACACACACACACACACACACACACACACACACACACACACGTTAATGTGATTTGCAGTTCAGTCTCAGTATAATCTTGTACGTGTGTGCCTGGAGGTGTACCAGCCAAATTAGAAGCACTAATTTCTTGTTTACTACAGATTGGCACTGTGTGTTTTAATGGGATTTTCCTTCCTCTACCTTTGCACACATTCACCTTATAAATGGAGCAGACTGCAGAGCACTGACATTATGAGTAACAATATCTCACATTTGTGTCATCTGCTTCCATTATGTGTGTATTATGTATCTTTTTATGTTTAGTTTGATTTGATTTTTTGTGTCTGTCTGATGAAGTAAGAAGTGGAGTGTATACTTCCTTTGTCCCCAGTTCTCACCTAAGTTATTCTGCGCAAAATGATCAGCTGCCCTGAGGCCCAAAACCATCATGGGACCCAAAGGCACCAGCTTCATTGTGTGACAGTTCTCAATCACAACAGCACAATATAAACTGAAATGAAATTCCTGAAAAAGGTGGCTGCTGCTTATAAATGTACATCTGACTATCTGTATGATATTTTTCACAACTTCATTATTTCAGTTAGTAGACCTTACGCTGTTAGTAAACAGTATGCTATTTTTTGGTGGGCGGGGCTTAGCTGGAGGCAAAACGATTCTCCACAGGCATTAGTTAGCGCTACCTTGCAAGTTCTGTTGGCTTGTTTTAGACAGTGGAGGAGGATAAGAGTGGCGCGTTCAGAAATTTTCCCTCTGAGTGTTGGAGCACTCTGGCTTAAACTGGATCATTCGTAAATTCAAAGCGCTGTTGGAATGTACCGTTTGGTTATCCAGTGGCAGAGCGCACTCTGGCTGGGGAGACGGAGCAGCAGAGCGTCGAGCAGAGTGAATGTGTAAAAATATAACGCTCTGTTTCTTCGACCAACAGGGCTCTCATTTTAGTGTAGAGCGTCAGACTGAATTCATGAACACACCATGTCAGGTTGCTCACTGTCCAGGGCTGCGAGTGTAAGTTGTATAATTCACCACTGACCAACGGGACCAGACTGGCTGACCCAGATGCTCTCAGTCAGTGGATGGATGATGTCACAGGAAACTTTGTGGTTGATTACTGTGCCAATCTTACAAAGGAAGACGACACTTTAACAGTTTCCTCCAGTTTGTTTTGCTATCAAAACTAACGTTAGCTAATGCACGTAAAAGTAAGCATTACAGAGAAATCCAATATTCCTCTTAATACCTCCCCAATTTCTGATTAGGTGGACATGATAAACCTTAATACACATTATTTATTCATTATTCATTATTAGCAGTCATTATCGTAGCATTTTTGATGATTGCATCTGTCCAGTCCTTTTGTCTTACCGCATTAAACCATAGTTGTCTTCTTTTTTTGTTGACGGGCAGTGGCGGCTGGTATATAATGAAATTTAAGTTTTGAGCCATGACTCTTTCTATTCTGGCTCCCAATAACACAACAAGATGACATTTTAAGACTTGTATGTAGCCTACAGCCCTGATGTTGGCCTTTAAAGCGTCTATTTAATTTGTGTTAATGGTGCATAATCCAATATAAATATATATACACACACACAGGACATACACATTGTACAGAGAGTAAAAGGAACAAGAGGTTTAGTAGGGGGCCACAGCCCGGGGCCCCTCATGTGTTAACTGGGCCCTGGTCTTAATAAAGGACTAATTAAAATGAACGATAAATCACAGCGATGTTCAGCTAATACATCCAAGTGCAGAGCTGCAGCTCCAGCAGTTTCAAACCTCTGCTTCCTTTTTAACATGCACCAGTTAGGGGTGGTATGACAATATACTAAACACCATGAGACTGTAGAAATATTTGCTCCACTCTATAAACAGAGGAGTTATCCCTTGACTATCTCTGGGAGCATTCAGCCAGTGTTGACAATATTGCAATATACAATCAAATACTAAGATTGCATATAGACAAATCCTGGGAAGTACCAGAAGTAATCAAGTCACCATCACTGCAGTGGCATCTCAATACGCATATGTTTGAAGGGCAAGCTGTCCTTAGTCATGTTGATAGTGTATTCTTACAGTCAATAATGAAGGCAGCAAGTTAGCAGACGTGATGTGAAATATATGGGTTTATTAGTTGAGAAGCTTAAAGGCATGGTGGTGCAAACTGTTCTTGAGACTGGTGGTGCATGCAGCTATGCGGTTGTCTCGTCTGCCAGATCCTAACAAGGAGAACAGTCTGCATTTTACTGCAACAGCAATCCGTCACTTTTGAGACTTTAATCACATCCAAACTAATATGATTTCATTTTAAAATTGTGTTTTAAAGCAAAAATTATCTCCGTACACACAAGTGTTTAACACCAATTCAGAGTTCATCTCTGTCCATACTAACGAACATGCATATTGTATGACCATTCAGGTACAGTGGCCACTCACACACCGGTGTAAACAGGAAGCAGGTTGACTATTCTGCAGTTGGTTGCTTAGCTACAGAAAATACTACGGAGATGCTGAAAAGTCCAGAGATTTCTTTGCTTGGACCGACGATAAGGTGGATCTGTTACTGAAAGTAACACGAGTATAAGGCGATTAAGGCGGCAGAAAACAGATTGGAAGTCATTACAAAGCAAATACAGCAACATATCAAAGCGGTACAAGGTGCATTATCTGTCACAAAAGGTATGTAGACCTCGCAATGATGTTTTGGCTAGGCATTTTATGACAAAGGCCCCTTTCCCACTGGACCAAAAACCATTATCAGCCACTAACATCTGGCTTTTGTCTTTAGTGGGAAAGGTTACGATTAGCATTCACCCCCAGGCCAAATGACTCTGCAGTTGTAACAAGTATTTGCTCTGATCAGCTCCGATTGGCAGTGATGGACATAGAACACCCAGTTGGATGCGCTAACACCGTCCATTTCCATGCAAGCAGCGCTCAAACATCATTCCAAATTGAGATGACATCAAGTTTGAGAGAGAGACTGAATAGGTAAGATATATATAAAAAGCAGTAACCACCGTAACATTTTCACTGGCCTCCATGCTGCTTTCTACTGTTTACTAACCTGTTTTCTGGCCTGTTCGTGACACTGAACGTCACGTTCAGAAAAAAAACAGAAAAAACAAAACAAACAATTAAAAAAACAGAAAGAACCCAGGGTGGGGGTTGAAACCCCAGGGTGGGGGAGGCCTCCTATATAGCGTTTCCATGTTCTCCCTGTGTCAGTGCAGGTTTTCTGTGGGTACTCCAGCTTCCTCCCACAAGACATGCAGGTTAGGTTAATTGGTTACTCTAAATTGACCATAGGTCCAGGGTGTACTCCGCTTCTCGCTCAATGTCAGCTGGGGTAAGCTCCAGCCCCCCCGCAACCCCCAACAGGATAAGCGGTTACACAAAATGAATGCATGAATGAATGAAAAACAGAAAGGCATATTTGTCTGCTGCAGAGCTGTGTACTTGGTTTCAGTCTTCTGGCAAATGGAAAGCAGTCTATTGCCTATGTATATTGGGTTTCCCTGCATTTAAATACCCATATACATGTGCTAATTTTTGTGGTTAAACGGNCAGCTGGGGTAAGCTCCAGCCCCCCCGCAACCCCCAACAGGATAAGCGGTTACACAAAATGAATGCATGAATGAATGAAAAACAGAATATATACATATATATATATATATACATACATATTTGTCTGCTGCAGAGCTGTGTACTTGGTTTCAGTCTACTGGCAAATGGAAAGCAGTCTATTGCCTATGTATATTGGGTTTCCCTGCATTTAAAAACCCATATACATGTGCTAATTTTTGTGGTTAAACGGCTATGACAAAACCTAATTGTGAAGTGAACATAGGTTTCTGCATCATTGTTACCAAAAGTATCTGTTTCTGCTTGCTCAGACTAAACCGAATTTTAAACTAATAGAGTCAGCAGTGTTTTAAACAATCTCTGTTCAGGGGTTCCAAAACACTGGAGTAGTGTGTACACTAGGTGTAAACACAGCAATAGTAATGCTTTTTAAAGAGAAAATTTATTAGTGTGGATGTAGCCTTGGCTAAAGAGTTGAAATGTGACCTGAAGTGGAAAAAACTCCCTTTACTTCACCACATTTAGCAGTAAATCAGCTCTTAGAGTTTTAATTAACTTGTCTTAAACTTGTGAAAAGAAACTTTTATCTTGAGATTAGAATTTAAACTTGATTAATATCTCCAGACATCTTGTGTAATTCACCACCCCTAAATGAAGGAGAAAATACTGCCATGCTCCAATTACATCCAGATGTAATTATCCTATCAGTGATTAAGATGCCTATTTAGCCCATTAGCACTTGGTCGACATGAAGGGCGCACAGTTGTTTGCTGATTCTTATAGCTCTTTTACTTCAGATTCAGGAGGCCTGCTGGGGTTTCTCTGTGAAATGTTCAGATTTCAAGTCTTGGTGAGCACATTTTTAGAAAGAAGGGAAAAGCTGTATGAAATGAAACGCCATGACCTGGATTTAAACACACCATCAATGGTATATAACATATCCTTTAGCCTTCTAAGTCTCCAGGACTTCTAATATGTTTTAAGCTTCTTTAACAAAAAATCTTTTGTATAAGTTTTTTAAAAGATGCAAACCAGTAGTGCTCTCAGAACAGCAGCCCTTCCCCTGCTCATTATTCCTGTTTATATGCATGGACATCCAGAGCACTCCAAAAGCCTGAGGATCAATATGAATCATATGATAATTCCAAAAAAAAAAAACCCAACAACAACAACAACACACACATCATAACACAGGAGGAGACCCTAAGCCGGGGGGAAGGCAAAACTGTCTATTTAGAATAATCCTGACTCAGAGCCACTTCCATTATCCATCTACTGTTAGACTGAGTGGAGAGAACAAACAAAGGGACAAACGGCACAAAACAACAGTGAAGACAGAAGGAGAAGGGGATTATAGGAGGACAGGATATGTCTGCTATTTCTTTTCTCGCTCATAATATTTCAAATTTCCTAATCAAATAAGAATGCCTGGTAAGCTTGCTCCTTATAAACAGAGAATTGAGTCTATAAAGACTTCTGAGGTGTGAAATTTCGGTTGAGGCTGGGTTCGCTTCAAATGCTCAGGGTCAAACTAAGCAACAGTTCAAAACACAAACTAGGCCATGCCAACTAGGGTTGGACTGTCAGTATGGAACAGGCCTGTGGCAAAACTTTTGAAAATGTTCTGGGTTTAAGGCCTGGTCACACTGCAAAGGAGGACAGCAAACTAAATGGAGCAGTATGAAAGATTTAAGAGGATTTAGTGGTATCTAGTGGTAAGTCTACAGATTGCAACCAGCTGAAACTTCTGGTTAGAATTCCTTTAATGTATATTGTTCAGGAGGTGTTCACCAGGAATTAAATTGTCCGGATAGGTCTCTTCCTCTCCAAAACAAATGAACCAGGTGATTTAAACCAATACAAACACTGAATAAACCAGTTTCACATTACAAATCTGTGTTTCTTAAGCTCTTGTTGCAAAGGGGCATCTAACTTCGGTCGTTGACGCAAAATGTGAAAACCCGCATGTCCCTATCTATGGCCAGTGTTTGATTTGTCTGTTCTGGGCTACTGTAAAAACATGACATAGTGATCTCCGTACATAAGGACCCGCACCTTAAGCCCCCTGAAGACTTTGAGATTTTAGCAATCTTATAAGTTAAGCGCAGCTACACTGTGCAACATGGATCTAATAAACTTGGGTACAACATCAAGTTTGATGTATACAGACTATACGATGACAGCGCCTACTGAATCACAGGCTACGATGTGCGATGCAATAACTTCCCATAAAGAATGTGCAAGAATGCTGCACAGGTTATTACTTCTCTAACTGTGAAGCACAACATAGAGGGTCACATTATTAAATAATAGGAGTGTAAATCACCAGTTTCATCAAGATACAATATTATATTAATTCTTTTTAAAACGATATGATATTTGCTGATATTACATAGTCTGCCACAATACGATTTCGATTTGATACGATTTACGGGCCTGCGATTGATATGAAACGATACTGTATGCACATGTTACAATCAGTTACAGAAGAAGCTACCACCTTTCTTTTTTGCTTTTGGCCATAAAAGATAAAAACAACACCTAAATAATGTAAGTAATTTTAACCGCTTAAGTGCAGTAACGTTTACTTTAAAGTGACTCCACTAACACGCATAAAAAATTAACATACAGGGCTTTCTGGATCAAAAATGTTTTTTGACATTCATGGACTGGACAGGACAGTGTGAAATGGGGGGAGAGAGAGTGGGGGGATGACATGCAGCAAAGGGTTGCAAGTCGGACTCGAACCGGACTGCAACCGCTGCAATGAGACATCACCTCTGTAGATGGGGCGGTGGCACTATCCACTACGCTACCGACGCACTGGCATGGGACCCCCTTTAAGAACCCTTTTTGATGCATCTCCAAAGACTAAACTAACTTAATGATTTTTTTTTTAGCTCTGTGGTTTTAGTGGGTCTATAATGCTGTAGGCTAAATTTTCCAATTATCAGGACACAGTAGAACATCATTCAAACTACTCACCAAACTAATAAAATTGTTTAAGTCTGAACTCTGTAACAAATCTTTAATACTGCAAGAATCTGAAATCCATCTCTTTCCATCTGTGTCTCAGACGGGCTCTCAGGTGTTCACTGGAGGAACTGAGGCTGAGTAAAACCAGACAGGGGACCGAGGGGGAAACTGTCAGTTGTTAAATTCTGAAAGTGGAGAGAAACACAGGTTTCATTTTCCTGTGGCTTTACAAATATTACACTGCAGACAGAAGCGTGTCAGCAGCTTCTGTCTGAAACCCCTCAGCTATCAAAGAGCCATTCTGCTGGAGCATTAATGGCAACTGCCATAGTGCATTACACCGCTGTGTTTTTTCCTGAGCCCAGTGAAACCATATACTGAAAAATGACAAAATAGATCAGACTCTGGCTTCCCTTTTCATTTTAGCTTCTACGAACAAAATAAGATCAGCTATTGTCAAGTGTATTAAATAAACTAGTAACTCTGTATACTGTGTGTTTACTGTATCAAATTGAGTCTGTATAACCTAGAATTTATTAAGCTACACACAGTTTATGACAGCTTTTTATTTTCTGTTTGAAACACCTGAGAGCAGTCTTATTATATTTACTACAAATTATTATCGGAGAAAAACAATTTGCATCGCTGCATGATTTAATTTGGCGGAGTGTTTATCAACAATGTAAATGAACATCATATTTTACACATTGAGCACAATGTAAGTATAAGTAAATACAAACAATGCTTACTGAGTTGTTAGCATTTAGAAAGAGGTGCCACTGTTTAAGTTAATTTGCATATAACTTAGACAACTACTGCAACTGACAGCCAGCAGTTTGGTCAGAAAGTCAGGTGTGTTGCTAGTAGCAGATAATGTGGCCTGAAGCCTTTAGCCTGCAACAGAGATGATGAGCTACAGAGGTCTGTTATGCTCACTTTCTTCTAAATCCACATCTGCAGGGTTTTTTTTTTAACTTTTAAAACTCGTAGTATTTAGACCCAACTGACACTGACTCATGTGACATCTACTTTTTTCCAACAATTCCTCCAACTCATACGACCACATAACTTGTATGCTCATACCTCTGAATACAGCAGCAGAAGTGTTTCCTAAATTAGCACACCTACTTGTAAATGACAGAATAGCTTTGATGACCATTAATGGTCGCAGTTTCACTAACACTCCTTGGTTAGGTTTGGCTTAAAATAAGTATGTTTATTACTAAGGTCATGTATAATGTATCTCATGTCACATACATCACGTGACACATTGACATACTACATTTTGTTGTTAAAATATCTCTACCTTGACTTTTAGTTTCACATGGGACACAAACACTGGTCTCCTGGATGAAAGTCCAATGTTTGTTTGACCCCTACTTCCTGCCCTCCCACCATAAGCGGACTTTTTCGCTCTGTATACTACTTCGCCTGACTTCCTCCTTTGCTTTCAGAACAATTACCATGGTCACTAGAGATTACTGCTTAACCAAAAATATTAACGGTAATTTAAAATATTAAACAGTAATTTCTTCTTGTAAATAAAAACGTCCTACGAGATCATGTTTTGGAGAACTGTCTCCTTAATCTCACATTTGCAGACTAGAGTTATCACCTCACAATTGCATGCCTCTGCACACCAGTCAAGTTGCAGTTAGTTACTTCCATGTCTGTGAAAACATGGATGCTTCATGCACATCTTTCTCACCGGCAGCACAGAAGATCTATACAGTCAGCACAGTTTGAAGATTAGTGTCACCAATTCCGGAGCCTTTGTGCTCCACTGTCTCTCAGATTAACTCATATCGCAGCGGTGCCTGGACAGCGTGACGTGTGTGGTTGTGCTGCTGCCGTGGTCCTGCCAGATGCCTCTTGCTGCTGCTGCCGTCATTAGTCATACTTCTACTGTTATTATACACATATGACTATTGTCACACANNNGTCTGTCCGTCCTGGAAGAGGGATCCCTCCTCAGTTGCTCTTCCTGAGGTTTCTACCGTTTTTTTTCCCCGTTAAAGGGGTTTTTTTGGGGAGTTTTTCCTTATCCGCTGCGAGGGTCATAAGGACAGAGGGATGTCGTATGCTGTAAAGCCCTGTGAGGCAAATTGTGATTTGTGATATTGGGCTTTATAAATAAAATTGATTGATTGATTGATTGAATTCAGTATCTGACCAAATGTCTCTCCTTCTGGTCCTGAGATATGACGTTATTAAAAGGCCAGAAAATAAGTTGGCCTTTGACCTTTTGGATATAAAATGTCATCACATCACCATTTTGTCCTATTAGACATTTGTGTGAAATTTTGTCATAATTAGCATAACAATTCTTAAGTTATGGCCGAAAACATGTTTTGTGAGGTCACAGTTACCTTGACCTTGACCACCAAATCGAAACAATTCATCATTGAGTCCAAGTAAAAGTTTGTGCCAAATTTGAGGAAATTCCTTGAAGGTTTTTCTTGAGATATTGTGTTCACAAGAATGAGACGGATGCAAGGTCACTGTGACCTTGACCTTTGACCACTAAAATCAAATGAGGTCATCGCTGAGTTCAAGTGAACATTTGTGCACAATTTGCACTTTTCTTGAGATATCATGAGTCAATTTAGAAGCCACCACAGCACTAAGCTGTGGTTCTATTTCATATAATGGTACATCCCACTGGTCATAAGCTCCAGAAAAACACAGTGGGAAGCCAGTGAGGGATCATGTCCTCATCACCTCACTAGTGACTCCTACTGGTGACAGAGGTCAGTAGAGGTCAGTAGGACATCAGAAAGATGCTATAAACTTATATATATGTATATATATATATATATATATATATGTATGTAAACTGTAAACTATTCCAGGGGATGGGTTTCTCTATAGCCCTGCACACTTTCTTGATATTTTAGGTATGCATCCATCTCTTTATTCATTCATCCATGTTCTGTACCTGTCTTTTTGATTCATATTCTCTTGGGTGTCTCAGGTTCTGTTTGTTGGGTTTCCTTGAGCAGATTCATAGAATCGAGGCCATATCAATAAACTCCATTGTTCAACAATGACTTCAGAGGTCAGAGTCAGTGTTGCAGATAAATAAGCACTATCCACGTCCCCATCTTCTCTTAAAGTAACAAGTGTTTAAAGCCCCAAACACTCCACTCCAGAGCTTGATTACTGACTCATAAACTATGTATGATTCCTTCTTATCTGCCCCAGGCTTGCTTGTACTGCTCCAATGAATAGTTCATCACTTCAGTTGCTGTTGTATTCCAGCCATCTATTTTCCTGCTTTTTTTACGACAGACTTGGTGACAGCGCTGCAAAGCTCTACCTTTGCCCAAGGACACAGTGTGACAATAAGATTAGGGAGCCGTGCCCGGCAGCTAAGTGAGTTGAGTCTGTTGCATGGCTCTGTATGCTTGTGAGAGTGTGTGTGTGTGTGTGTGTGTGTGTGTGCACCTACCCCTTTGCCGTGACAGCGTGCAATGCAAGTCTCCAGCTCGGTAAAAGAGGCATTTTGGCATCGGCGGTCTCTGCACACCTGTGGCAACACAAGCAGAATGATCACATACTGTGTTAAAGATTACAGTGCACACTCATACACACACTCACACACACATATACACACTTTGATCTGCCTTCTGCTAGTGCCCTTGGGCTTTGGAACAACCTGGCTCCTGCCTGAGGAGATTGGCCAAGCAGCATCAGTATCCTGTTTTAAATCACTTCCAAAATCACTTCTTTTATAAATGAGATTTTACAGCTTCTGATGATGTTTATTGAGCTGCTTTTACACACATGTAACACATTTGGTCTCTGCTGCTGCTCTAATACTCATTTTAATGACATTAATGCTGGAGTGACGTTTGGTTTTATAGGAGGATTGTAACTTTTATAGGGAATAGGTAGAAGCCGTGAAGCCCTTCTGGTGTCAGACTGCAGACAAAAAAAACTTGATGTGTAAATGAGTGCGGACAGTTTAGTAATCTGTGCCCTATATTATCTTAGCTTAATCTTCCAATCAAAAATGAGCCATGAAATCACAATTCTGCATTTTACAGACAACAAAACCTATCAACTAAAAATCTACCAACGGTCATACCTCTTTGGGTCTTGGTCAGCGTTGTTGAAATTAGAAAAATATAGAGCTACGTTAGTGCTATGCTAAATGGCTGTTGTTTACACTGGTCTACAGTACTGTACCCATTTGCTGCTGGATAAAAATTTTTTTTTGTTTTGTTTTGTTTTTTTACCAACATCAATCAATGCTCCTTTGTCTTTATATTAAACGAGCATAAGTTGTAATGATATTTTCCGTAGCTGTTTTGAAAAGGTGACATTAGCCTGTACACTTTATAACCTTCATGACAAGGGGAGGCTGCTGAAGACAGCTAATGCCTGCGAGTGTTTGGAGTTGTTTTTGCGTTGTTGTGTGGACACAGATATTCTGAAAAACAAAGGTTGTGTGGTTTTTAAAGCTGAGGGGAAATTATACCCATTTTCTTAAACTTCTGTATACATATTAGGCTTAAATCTGAACTATCCCTTTTCATGTAATCTGAGTTAGGGTTGAAAAAACAGCAGTAAAAAGTGTCTTTTTAAGTCTTGTGAGAGGCGTCTCTTGCAAACTGCAGGTTATAATGAATCGTTTCTTTGTTCAGTATTCCATCACTCAGTTGAATTAGCACTAATATTAGTATTTGCATTAGTACTGTATCTCCAGCTCTGCCTACTGTTGTTGCTTTACGATTGTTAGCACGGGAATCAATTTAGCGTAGGTGAATGTGTGACCGTGTGATTAGAAGCAGCAGCTTTGTGCTATGTATGCATTTGCTGTTGAAAAAAGGCCCGCTCAATATGATGACTCAAAATTCATCATGCTGGATGGCAGACAATATTCTCTGCTGCCTATTTATAATATATTACTCATGCAGCACTATTCAGTCCTTTCACTGCGCCCGCACAATAGCCCAAATGGAATTCAAGTGGCTGGAATGTGCTGCAGAGGGAAAGCAATATAGACAGACAGAGAAATAGAATTTACTGGTGGAGACTGCAGATATTCCTCTGTGTGTGTGTGCATATTCATACATATGTATTCCACATGCATAATTCAACCCTTATTTTGTATGATTTTTGTGTGTGTGTAGGTGGCTTTAGTTGGAAATTTATATTCTACTCAGCATCTAACTTGCAACCCAAATCAGTATCAGAAAAAGTGCCTTAAACAAACACCTGGCACAGAACAGACCTGCTGGGTCCCTGTGACATTTAGTCTCGTATGAAGAGGGCTGAAATAAAACCCTGATAATTTATTCCGAAGGAGAATATTAGTGACTAACAGCAACGAGAACACAGACAACTGACTCCTAACTTTACTCTGAATAAATTATGTTCTTTCTGCACAGGTTCATTCACTAAGAGAAAGTGAAAAGATCAAGTTGAAGAGGCTATACAGAGAAGAGTTGAAGGCCATAGAACTTGCCAGCAAGTTTGAGTTTATCAAAAGTCGTTTCAGTTAAGCCAACATCTGCATTCAGAATGCCATGTTACTGTAGGCAGGGGTATCTAACGTGATGATCAAATTCAAATTCTGTTGAATTCATTTCGGTGCAGCTTGCCACATAATTATGTAACTGGGTTTCCCCACACATTTTCATTTGTGGAGACATAATTTTGATGTTTATTTTTGAAGCTGGATTGTTCATTCGATGCACTGTTGGAATGTATATATTGCTCAGTTATTCACTGCACCACACTGGAGCACAGACTGTACTCTAGGCACTGACGGAGCAGCAGAACAACAGGTGCAGTGAAAGTGAAACTTAATTGTTCACTCGCAAACAGCTGCTCCTTTAATCCATCAGTCACTCAAAACTCTACTGAGGGAAAAAAGGCAAGTTACGCCTGCGCTGTGTTCATGGACTTGCACAAACCTCCGAATCTAGAGAGAGGACACAGACTGATTTTTTATTTATTTAGCCTTTATTTAGCCAGGGAGGTCCTATTGAGATAAAGGATCTCTTCTTCCAGGGAGTCCTCGTCAAGATAGCACACAAGCTGCGACTCGTGAGCTCCTGTTGTCAGCTACCGCCACACATAGATTCTAATTCTGTGGGAAACACTCGGTAACTTAGTGTGAGTTAACCTAAAGGGGCTCTATGCGAAATTCAAAGGGTATGAATTGTCTGCTCACGGTTCTCAGCATGGAGGTGAGCCAGCAGCTGGCAGCTAATTGTTCTAACTTCATAAACAGTACAAAACAATGGCAACAGTGAGCCAACGGTGTTAACCAGTGGGATACTGGAGGGTACGGTTCTGCAACGACACCGTTCCGATATCGGCGATAACCCAACTTCTTTTTACCCCAACTTGTCAAATACCACCACTTTGTCAGTGGATCTGAACATCAAAATATGAAGTACTCTTTTGTCTGTTTTGGATGTTTACGGATGGCGTCTTAGTTGACGCCATCCGTAAACATTTTGTCTTTTCAAAATCCATTTTCCTTTTCATAGGAAATGTAAATTTTCTGCCCATTACATGCTTACAGTCCTTATCAAAGTAATCGTAATCTCAAGTAAAACACTAGTAAGAAATACACATTTTTGTTGCCTAAACTTGAAGAGTTTGAAAAGCTCCTGGTTACAGTCCAGTAAATCTAACTCAATAAGTGGCCCATCCCAGGAGAAATTGCAATAGTAATGTTTCATAGTTTTATTGGTCCTCATACCGTTCTGTGTTATATATTAGAAGTAAATCTTCATGGATCAACAAACCACAGAGAAGCTCAGATTACAACACACACAGAGGGAGTGTGACTTCATTCTCTGCTAAAGACTCCACTATATCTTTACATAGCCAATAGTGGTATGCTGCTATATCAATGCTCTGAATGTCACATAATGACTTATGCTGACGCTCAGAAAAAACACCATGTGGATACAGCCCCTTGATAGATTTTTTTAAACATGATAACAGCAGAACAAAGTGTTTACACAACACAGGCCCTAAAGTGTAGTTATAGCAAATATGCTAGCAATCAGTTTACACATTTACACAACCATCAGACACAGAGCGTAGTTAGTTTTCATTTGGAGTCGTGTTTATGTCCAACTGAGGAATACTGCATCTAATATATAATCTGCTTTTAGCTCTGGTTTTGGTTTCCACCAATTCCTGGAAAAAAAAATTGCTGCTGTACTATATATAAATGTTTTAAATAAAAATTATTTCATTAAAAACGTTTCATCTAGTTTTAAGGTTTGTCCCAAGCTTTACTGTTGCATTAATTATCTCCATCAGATATAATGTGCTGCTGCTGCTGCTGCTGCTGCTGCTGCTGCTGCTGCTGTCATTTTCACCAGCAAAATCTGAGAAGCCTGCATTTTTTGCTTTGATAATAAAGCAGAGCTGGAAGAGACAAAAGATTCAATTATAGATTTGTTCATCTTGGAACCTGGAACCCAAGCTACAGTGCACAATATGCAGCTACACATGTCAGAACCTTACACGCACTGGGGCATGTAAACACATTTTATCCAATCTCTTTAACATGAACCTCTTTCTGATTGTCTCCTCACCTCTCAGCTATGGTAGCCTGTAGAAAGGATTAAGCCCATGAACTTGAGAAAAGATCCAAAAGGAATCATGTGGTGAAGAGGTACTACAGTGCTCAGAGAGTAGAGCAGAAACACCGCACTGGCATTTGTTTCTTTGGCTTGAGAACACAGCTTTAAATCCTTTGTGACTCAGATGTGTTGTGCTGCCAGATGCATTCCCCCTGCACACTCCTCAACGGCAGGCCAGTTCAAAATACCAGGCAGGTGCTCATGTTCTCAGCAGGTGGTCAGATACAGTCATTGTGGAGTTAAGTGTTGATACTGATCAAAAACCTTGTTAACCTTATGCTCATTCCATGCTGGGTCCTTCCTGTGTAAGCAAGCCAACTCATTTACTGTTCATGTAAACTGGTGGACTAGTCAAATATGCAATGACATATTCTAATAATTATATTAAATGATTAAATGCCTTAATTGACTGACTCTTGTTATGGTCCCTAAAGCCCAGCCCAGTGTGGACTAACCTTGCCCTCTCCACACTTGGTGCCGGTCATGACAAGGCCAGGGTCGGGCAGGTCGCCCTGGCCGTCCTGGGTGCTGTAGACGTAGGTGCCACGACACTTCACCTCGATGCCGCCCGTCTTGATGGTGGTGTCGATGGACACGGCGTTGGTGCCTTTGGGTTTCTTGGCAGCACTGTGGCACTGAATCTTACCACACTTGGCATCACTGGACAGAGATAAAAGCACATGCAAACAAACATTTAGCTTTTAGTTTTAAGGGGAAAGTCATTAGAGCTCGATGTTCATTTTTAGAAGGTGCTTTACAGATCAGCTCCACACAGTCACACTGAGCCTGGGTGTCTACAGAGAAGAGGGGACAGACTGATCTTCTGTTTTACCAAAATATTTATCATCCAAAGTCTGACTTCTGTCAGTGAATCTGTGTTGCGGATTACCGGCTGATCCAGCACATGATGGTTGCTTTTTTTTTTTTTTTTTTTACATTTGTGTTGACATTTATGTGATTCATCGAAAAGAGCAATACAAATCATAATTCATCATCCGTCTGGTGATATTCTACATTTTTCTTCTTGCCAACAAATCCCATGTGCAGGGCCAAACCAATGATGAATGGGTCTACTAACATGAATTGTGAATTCTTTGCTTCAGCAGAAACCCAAAATACAATTATATACCTGAAATGAGCATAATAGGTCCTCTTTAAAGATTAATATCTTCAGTAAGAACCAATGGGCTTGGAGCTGAGAGCCACAGACAAGGTAGTGAAGTCATAGAGTAGTGAGACACACTGCTGGTTTTGGCCTTTTGTGGAATGTGTTGCCAGTACGAAAATTATCTAATATTACCAGCCTGTTCCTTGAATTTTAACCCTTTCCTAACCCTTACCCTAAGTCTGTAAATGTTTCCTGGCCACCACAGCCAATATACCTGCTGTACAGGTGTTAGCTGTAGCTAGCAACATCTTTGTGTGTGTTGCAGCCATTGTTGTGAACATTCACACATCATAAAAGCTAGCTCAAAGTTCAGTTTACACAGATTAAAATGAACTGGTTCACTTTCATAGTTCACAATTTGAATTTTTAGTTCACAGTTCCAAAAAAAATGAACTAATTTATGTTAATTACTTTGGTTTTTTGTGTTATTTTTATAATAAACTCTGCAATTATCATTCACTGACAAATTTCCCCAGACTGGTTTGATGCTTTAACTCGAAACTGTGGTGCTTCAAATTTGTTGCAGATGTGGCTGATGTTCTGACTTGTATTTTTGGACCCAGTGGGCACAATTTGCATAAGAAATTGAGATTTTTCATTGGAATCAGTACTGATTTGTTCATAAAACTCCTTCAAATATTCATATGAACTGGCATCAGCAGCCAGCCACATCTTCCTGATTAATACAGAGATTCAGGTAACAGATAAATACATGCCGCACCAATGCTTGTACTCTCACACACACATCCTCCATCACAAGGAAAACAAATGAAGAGGATTACAGACTGATGGGCAGATAGCGGCTGTGTGCAGATTATTCACATGTCTTAATAACAGCCAGATAGTGCATTTACATATCTCCTAATCAGCTCTCTGATGCACTGTGGCCAGAAAACACTCTAATGACTCCTGTGGGACTCCATAATGGATTTGGGCAGTGGTGTATCATACGAGGAAGCCGTCAGCTACTTTAATCCACAGTCTCATTTCCATAGCTAAGTCGCTAATTTGGCTCCATTAATTAGCTCTGGCACCATGCCATGGAAACTCAGAGGCTGTGTTGACAGTGTACAGAGGGCCTGACTCTGTGAGAGTGTTAGCATGGATGATAAAAGATTTGTAACGAACCAAACGCTCACATGATGACTACATGACTGCAGAAGTGAACTGTGAGGACGTTTGTTATAATTTCATTAAAGCCGCAGGTAATGTTTTCTGGCCACCTGGGGGCAGCAGAACAAGCTGGAAATGCAGTTTGACAGAATATGGCAGGTTGTTAGGGCTAACAGCTGCTCAGGTCAGTGAGGGTTGATTACATATGTACAGTGTACACCGATCAGCCACACCATTAAAACCACTGACAGATGAAGTGATTAACATTGATAATCACTTTACAATGCAATCTTCCTCTAGGAAGCCTTGGTTCTTGGCATTCAAGTGGATGCCACCTGACACGCTGCACCCCGGTATGGCAACGGCATTCTCTTATGGCTGTGCTCCCCTCTGTCACGTTCCTTTGGATAATACTGGACATTTTTTGCGGTGTGGCATGGTGCGCTGTCCTGCTTTGGGGGCCACTGCCATCTGGAAATGTCATCGCCATGACGGGGGGCAATTGGTCTGCAGCAGTGTTTGGGTGGCTGGAGCGTGTCAGGTGGCACACATGAATGACAGAACCCAAGGTTTCCCAGCAGAACAACCAGCAGCGGTTTTCATGTTTTATCTGATCGGTGTACAGTTTTGGTTGGGGGGGGGGGGGGGTTACTACACATTCATTTCACTTAACATCCTTTATTCATTTTACTTTCTTACAAAGGATGTAAGATTTGTGCTCTTCTATTTTCTATGAAAGATAATAAGAGAAGTAACAATAGCAATTTCTGGAGTGTTATTTTCCTTAAAACATGACACAAAATGTGATAAACACTTTAATTAAACAATTTAGTGTTCATCTTACTGCTTCAGTCTGCTCTTCAAAAATAGAATTCCTGCTGCTGGCTACTTAAGGATGCTGACGCCTAACAAATATGTCCGTTTTTTTTACATTTGGAAACATGTGCCTCCAATTTTTCAACCCCTACTTTACTTTTTGACATTTTTTTAGTCCAACCTTCTTGTTGGCAACCTCCATGCTGTGTGCTACTTTTGCAGAATGGTTACCAACTGTGTCTGTCTGCTGTCTGCTGCTCAGCACTGATATCAGCTGTCTGCTGGTTAATGAAAGTGACAAGACTGAACCAGACAGTAAATCTGAGGGCTGCAAAACAAAAACAACAGACTAAAAAAACATTTTTCCCTTTCAATGTGACTTATGGTCTGTTCAATTCAGTTGAAGAACTAACAAATCTTTCAGGGGGAAAAACATAAAAAAATAAAAACGTATAATCAACTGGTTGCATAAATGTGCACACCCGTAAACTAATACTTGGTTGAAGCACCTTTTGATTGTATTTCAGCATTCAGTCTTTTTGGGTAGGAGCATGCCACATCTTAACTTCACAGTATTTGCCCACTCTTCCTGGTTAAAGCGCTCCAACTCTGTCAGATTGTAAAGACATCTCCTGTGCACTTCCCTCTTGAGGTCACCCCCAGATTTAGGTCTGGGCTCTGGCTGGGCCACTCCAAAACTTTATTTTCTTCTGGTGAAGCCATTCTTTTGTTCATTTGGATGTATGTTTTGGGTCATTGTTGCACTTAAAGGTAAAATTCTTCTCCATCTTCAGCTTTTTAGCAGACACCTGAAGGCTTTGGGCCAAAACTGACTGGTATTTAAAACTGTTCATAGTTCCCTCCACCTTGACTAAAGCCCCAGTTCTAGCTGAAGAAAAACGACCCCAAAGCATGACGCTGCCACCACCATGCTTCACCATGGGTATGGTGTTCTTTGGTGATCCGCAGTTTTGACATACCTTTTGGAACTATGGCCAAAAAGTACGACCTTGGTTTAATTAGACCATAACAAATTTTCCCACATGCTTTTTGGAAATTTGACGTTTTTTTTTTTGTTTTTGTTTTTGTTGTTTTGCTAAATGTAGTTGGATGTTTTTCTTTGTAAGAAAAGGCTTCTGTCTTGCAACCCTACCCCATAGTCCAGACATACGAAGAATATGGGAGATCATATATCAATAATCAATAATCAATAATGTTGTTGTAAGCTACTGTCATTACCTGCATCTCTCTCTGTCTCTCTCTCTCTCTGTCTCACTGTGTCATGCGGATTACTGTTAATTTATTATGCTGATCTGTTCTGTACGACATCTATTGCACGTCTGTCCGTCCTGGAAGAGGGATCCCTCCTCAGTTGCTCTTCCTGAGGTTTCTACCGTTTTTTTTCCCCGTTAAAGGGGTTTTTTTGGGGAGTTTTTCCTTATCCGCTGCGAGGGTCATAAGGACAGAGGGATGTCGTATGCTGTAAAGCCCTGTGAGGCAAATTGTGATTTGTAATATTGGGCTTTATAAATAAAATTGATTGAAATTGATTGATTGATCATTGTGACATGTAGTACACAACCAGTACTCGCCAGAAATTCCTGCAGCTCCTCCAGTGTCGCTGTTGGCCTCTTGGCAATCTCCCTGACCCGTTTTCGTCTTGTCTTTTCATCAGTTTTGAAGGGACGTCCAGTTCTTGGTAATGTCACTGCTGTTCTGTATTTTCTCCACTTGTTGATGACTGTCGTGTTCCTTGGTATATCTAATGCTGTGGAAATTATTTTGTACCCTTCTCCTGACTGATACCTTTCAGCAACGAGAACCCTTTGATGCTTTGTTCGCTCTTTGCAGATCACAGCTTCTAATGTAAGACGCAACTCAGTAAATGTCAGGAAAATCCAACTAGAACAGCTGAACTTTATTTGGGGTAAATGAGAGTTACTCAAATTGATGGCAGGTGTGTCCTGACTACTATTTAACATGAGTTTGAATGTATTAGTTCAAGGGGGTGCACTTTTATGCAACTAGGTTATTTTAAGTTTTTATTTTTTAGAGTTTTTCCCCTAAAATTGTTGTTTTAAAATGATTTATCATGGTCTCATTTTTTTTTACATAACAAAAACCTGGCATTTTATCAGGGGTGTGTGGACGCTTTATATCCACTATTGTACTATCTGTATAATGTTTTAGCAGAGAAAGTCAGTGTCCCATTGTCTATAGTTCAATTTTAATTTTTTTTCTTCATGAAATTCAAATTTAAAGATATTCAGTTATGACAGAAATCCAAAACGATTCTGCTGTCAAGAATCTCTGTTACAATAATCTATGCATCTACTATATAATCCTGGAATCTACTATATTAAAAAAGCATAACTATTCAAAGCACTGTATAGAATATGTTTGTAATTCGTTGTTATGTTTCATTATCACCAGCATCTCTTACCTCTTCTCACACTTCATGTAGTTGCCATGTCCATCTTTCCCACAGTTCCCAAAAGCGTTCCCTGCTGCATTGACATCTTCGAAGCAGGCATCATGGGCTGGTCTAGCTCCTGAAAAAACAACATATCCCATCAGCCCCTTTGGTCTCTGTTTACTTGTACTTACTGCAACTAACAATATTAGCAATGTTCTCCTCCACAGATGACAAATGTTAGCGTGCTGACTCACAAAGCCCTTGGCCACAGACAGACAGATAATGCTGGTGTCAGCCACCTGCTCATCTATTGCGGATGTGATCCTGAAGATCACGGCGGACACCGTACACACAGTGTAAACCCTCCTTCAGCTGCTATAAGAAATGCTAAAAGACCTGTAGCAAATAAGTTTCTAAGAACAGCCAGACATTTTGGGAAATATGCCTGTTTGCTGTTAAAGACATGAAAAGATCAATATCAATTTCATTCACTACAAGTAGAATCAGATGGGTTGTGCTCACTGTGGAGTTTCAACAGAGCTAAAATGTGGCAACCCTACAACGAGAACAGGATTTTTCAGATGCTGTGTTTGGTCACTTTAACAGCGGAGCTCCAAAGCTGACCTCTTATAAAACAACTAAGTCACAATTTCTTTTATGCGTTAAATATGCAACACACAACATGTTAATAAGACAGCTTTGGAGCTGTTGGAAGGTGGAGTTGTTTTGTTTTTATCTTAGCTGAATGCCATCCTATGGCATTTCATAAAGACAAGAGATGCAGCCCTGATAAAATCAGGATTAGCTACAGATCAGTTGATGGGTCTTAGAAACAAAGCTACGATGCAGCTCAGGAAGGCCAAAGCAAATTCCTTTCATCATTAAACAGGCAGAAGGAAACACTACAAGGCTCTGGGGAGCTACTGACAAATTCACTGGTAAAGAACGTCCGAAGTGTGGAGCTGCACAATTTAATATAAATGGGATTATTCTACATGACAGCTTTGTGGTCGCAAATATTAACTGTTGTCTTGAATCAGTGATGGAACTGGATATTCAAAAGAATTCGAGTTTCCTGTGGTTTTTAATTATGATACAACTGCATTAACTGTATGCAAACAGATGAGTCTAAGGTAAATAGAATTATTTTATCAATCCATCCAAATTCAAAAGCAAGAGAAAGTGGGGACTTGATGCTGCTTCCCTTAAAAAACACAAAGACAATTTAACAATTCCCATTTCTCACATCAATAATAGGTCAGTGGAAGAAAATATATTTCACTGTGTTCTGAAAACTGCTATTGTAATTCCAGTATTTAAAACAGGTGACAGACAGGAGGCTAGCAGCTACAGGGCTATCAGTTTACTCCCCTCTGTTTCACAAGGGGCTGGAAAAAGTAAAAAGTAATTGCTGCAGTTGATGGAACATCTGAAAAAAAGAGCATTTTCTCCATCCTGTGCAATTTGGATTTAGAGTGAACCACTCGACTGAAACTGCATGTCGCTATTTCCTTTCCGAGGCTAAGTAAGATAAAGGAGGGACAGGGGGAGCAGTGTTTCTTGAGCTAATAAATGCGTTTGATACACTATTACAGGATTCTCACCCTCTACCCTTTACTCCAAACCTCAGTATTATAATCAGTCGGCAGACATGGAGCAGTGGGGCTCCCAGAGAAGCGAAGTGACAGCTGACAGTTTGGTCAACCTGTTGGTTAATTTGTTTGAAATAAAGGCTACTCCATACCTTTGAACTACCAGAGAGCAGTTAAAACAAAACCAGCCAACTGTGCTCTGGTGCTCTGAGTAACAGTTGAACGCCCAAGGCTGCCCATATTAATTGCTCCATCTAAAAAATGTGGCAAAATTCGAAGTATTAATGGACCATGGGTATGCAGACTGTGGGATTCATGACTCTACGTGTTAAATCACACTGTTACAACATTATTTTTTCTTGCCACACTTGCCTGGCATTATTTACACATATCAGATAAAAATTCTTTTCAAACATAAGTCCAGCTAGCTGGCATACATGGAGGGAGAGACGAAATGTGGGCAGAAAATGAAGAAACATATGTGATGGTAAATAACATTTGACGCATATTAGAACTATGTTTTGTCAGCAGCTACGGATAATAAATTTGCTGTTATTTTACATTATGTGGAAGGTTGTCTTTGGAAAAAATATTGTTAAAATGTATTGCCTTCCACACAACTAAATTACATGACTTTCCAAAATCTTCACTTTCTTTTTTTTTTACTAATTTCATTACGTTTTCCATGACCGTAGAAACCCTGCCATTCAATACTTCTCACTAAGCTGTCCAACTGTAGTCTTTCAAACAACACAGTAAATTGGGTCAAATCATATATATCAGACCACAGATAAACAACATATTGTCATCGGGTACATTTTCATCCACATTTTTATTTGCATTTTCAATTAGCACACAAAAAAACCTGAGTGAAAATGCAAAAAATTCTAAAAAAAAATCTCAAATTATGGCAAAGTAGTTTTGACACTTGGAGGAGGTGGAAATGTTAGTGTATCAACAAAAGTTAAATGGGACATACCGTCATGACATACTGTCAATCCATAGGCCACTGCAAGCTCTCTACATCGTCTCTACATGGCTTTAATACGCTTATGTCTGCACACAGAGCGGTTACCACAACTCTTCCAAGGGCACAAAGCTGTAATATTAGTTCTTCAAAACTCTCTGTTTCCATTGTCCAGTGTGCTCTTGGTGATTATAAAGACATTAATTTATTTTGTTTGAGGTTTAACTGGTGCTCTTTTAATTACATCATCTCTGTCTTGAAAATTAGCCCTACCTACTGCTTATCTTGATGAGATAACCTCCAATAATTGCATAACAGTAGTGAATTGAAAAGCAAATACATTTTTCTTTTTCCCATAGCATGTACTGTGGGAGTACCACAAGGCTCCATACAAAGGCCATTGTAATTTTGTTATTCAGTTTGTACATTATTGATCTCCAATCAGTGTGTAGAAATATGTAGCAATTCTCATGCACGCAGATGACACAATCATAAACACTGACTGAAGAGATGCTGAGCAAGTGGCTATTAAGTTGTTTTAAAACAATGGAAAAATTGGTTTAAACATTTTCTTTAACTGAATACTGAGGAAAAAGTAACAATGTATTCCACTGATAAGCACAAACAAAAGACTTTTATAAGTATTTGCGCAGATGGTGATGTGGTTAAATAATTACGTCACCCACTTTGTGTTCAAAAAGCACATCAAGAAGATGAGTCATACACTGAAGAATAACATTACCATCTTTAGACATTTAAAAAAAAACGTACTATAGGAATTCCAGGTATATCTGAATGCAATGATTTATTTGTTCCATTTCAACTGTTGCAGGTCAGGCTGGTATCATACAATTGAGATAACATTAAAATCACTGCAATTAAATTCTTACTAAATATAACATGTTGAACTTTGAGAATTGAGATTTTTATTCAGATATTCATTGGGTATTTTTGAAAACTCACAATACTACACCTCCACCACTGAAATACATTTTATGACTTTGCTCAGAGCAAACGATCAGAGCCTCAAGGTCAACTGCTCGTTGAGAGTGTGGAATCCTTAGAGAAGCTCTGCCTTTACACAATTTGCTTTTACTTTTACGGCCAGAAAGAAATGGAAAAAGGTCCCTGACAGGTTGAAAACATGTATAAATTATGTATCAATATTTTTTTTCTGTGATGGCAAAAAATTGATATAAGAAGCCAGTCATGAAAAAATGAACAATAAATAAACAATGCAGAACAATCAAATAAGATGATGCCCATTAAAAGTCATCATGTCGCTTTTATCTGTTGTGCTCTATTGTGTCGCTGTACAAACACTGTCATGCTTGTGAATGCAGCTTTTGCATCTGAAAGGAAAAAAGAACAAATCCGTCTGGCTTTGATGAGCCTTTATTTTGACAGACTAGTGCCAGCTCATGTTTTTCATTGTATGAATAAACTCTGACATACATTGCAGTATTACTGTCAAATCTGTTTAGTTTAAAGCAGTTTAAAGCACCATTATTGGCTATTGGTTGTTTAACTCCAAAAATAACAGCACTGACCTTTAAAACCTCTACTGGTAAATCCCTTATTTCACAGGGTTTAAACAAAGGCTTAACAGGGGTCTGAAGGCATGTATATCCCTGTGATATTGAGTGAAAGGGTTAAGTGTATTGTGTGGTTTTCATTACCGTAGCCCCAGAGCTGCAGGCACTGCTGTTCGTGTGTGAGGCACATGCCGTTGTAGCAGTAGGCCACTCCGTACTGACAGGAGGAGCCGTCCAGCAGGTAGACGTTGGCAGGACAGTAAGGAGAGGCCCCGGTGCAGTACTCTGGCAGGTCACACGCCCCCGCTGGCCCCCGGCACATGGTACCTGCCTGCTTCAACTGGCAGAGACAGGGAACAAGCAGTGAGAAGGGAGGGAGGGAGGGGGGAGCAAGACATCTGAAACAACATGAAGATCACGTCTGATGGGATGAATCTCACAGGATGATGAACACAGTACCATTTCTTGTTGAGAAACTAAAATTTGTTGTAAAATAGACCTTCATTAGTTCAGTTGGTAGTGCATTTAAATGGTGAATGTCCCCTAATAAATTTGCATTTAATAAATTATTGCAAACTAATGACGACAAGCCTAGGGCCAGGTTCTGTTCCAGGACAGCAGTGCTGGCAGGAATCTTTATATAAAATAAAACCAAGAAGCCATGTCTGTTCCACACTAATGAAGTTAGAACGGAAGAAGGGGGTCAATAAAAGCCCACTGGCTTATTATCTGTTCAGGTTTTTTGGGTCATGGCAAAGCAGAAGACTATCAGAGAAAAGTAACACAGCTGAAAATCTTCACACTTAGTGTATATACTGGTAGAAATGAATGGACAAATTAGTGCTGTAGTATTTTTTCACTATAGAATAAACCAACTTCGGGGCGTCGGTGGCTTAGTGGATAGAGCAGGAGCCCCATGTACAAGGCTGTTGCCGCAGTGGCCCGGGTTTGACTCCAGCCTGTGGCCCTTTGCTGCATGTCATTCCCTGTCTCTCTTTCTCTCTCTCTCTCTCTCTCTCCCCCTTTCACGCTTAGCTGTCCTATCAATTAAAGGCAAAAATGCCCCCAAAAATATCTTTAAAAAAAAAGAACGAACCAACTTATTGTATTATATAACTATGTGAGGTGAATGGGTGGTGGTACCTTTACAGACTCATGTTGTGTTGGCAGAACTTAAAAAAGTCAAAATGTCTGACTGCATTTTCAAACATATATTACCATCTGAGGTAACAGTGCACTCATGAAAACATGGGAGTCTTGGGTAGAGACATAAAAAATCTATATCAGATGTTACTGCTATACTGCACAGTGCGCCGATGAGTTTACTAGGGACGCAGCAATTCTGAAAATGGCAATTTGGTCGGTTTTGTCATTAGTTTTACTGTATACAGCTGTATTTATTCATGTTTCTCACTAAAAAAACTACATTTTCCAAGATTAAGTTTGAACACATCATGAGAATGTTATAATTCACCTTTGCCCAATACTCATTTTTACACATCATAATGTAACTCAGGGAAACTGATAATTGTTAGCTCAGGCAACCACCTGCTAACAGCTAAAAGCTAACAGCTAACAGCTAACAGCTAACAGCTAATGTTAACTAGTTCTCCTCCTGCTGATGTCAACATAGATTTGTTGCTCACAATGTAGCATTGTCAGGAAAACATTAGGGTGCATCCTCTGTTACACTGACAGTGAGTTTACTGCATCCCTTTTATATTGTTACCAGGATGACAGGACACCGTTAGTCTCAATCCCTGCTTTTCAGCCTGTGCAAAATTGAAGGGACACAACAACAACAAAAAATCGTCCACTGCCATTGTAAATGGTCAGTCTTATTTGTTGTAAGGGAAAATGGCAGTCAATATGTCAAATATTGTCCAAAATCTGATCTCCTCTCCAAGTTGTTGAATACTGGCACTCTGGCAGTGACCTCTGGTGTCAGATACTGATTAAAAAACGCTGTCCCCTGGACAACAACGCAAGTTAAGTGGCGGAAGTCCGTATAGGATGGGCAGAAGGGGTGGTGGATGGGTCAATCAACCACCGACTTTCAGCTGGGAGGCTGGTGTTTGCCTCCCGTAAAATTGTAAAGTCAAACCCTCTTCTTTTTTCCAAAACCCAACCAAGCTTGTGTGTTAGCTAAACGTAGCTGTACCGAAGCAGTGTGTATATTGTGAAAAAGACTCCATGCAGACTGTACATTTCCTATGAAAACTGAAGTGTATTTTGAAGACAGACGATGCATGTAACAGGCAGAAGTTGACACAGTGATCAACAACCAACTCACCCAGGGTACCTTGCAAGTCGTATCTCAACCTGGGAAGTCCATAACTAAACCTCAATATATGTCAAGGTCGGAGTGAGAATGTGTTGGTTCATGCCTTTCAGGTATTCTTTATGACAGAGGTTAGCATGCCACAGGAGGCACAGGACTCTGTTAAATGATTGGTTGCAATTTGTCTCTAAAAATTAAACTATCCCCAACTTTTAATTTGGCTGCAGAATCGTACGGTCATAGCTTCGAGCAGCTGCTACAGCTTTCCATAAACACTGCATGGCAGCTTGACACAGGCTGCACTGTGTTTAGGTGTAACAACTGGGTACATAGCTGCCTGATAGATTTTTGGGCCACTTGGGGGCAGAATAGCAGGCTGAAAACACAACATCCAACATATTAGCCTCTTGTACAGTCGTTACAGCCGACATGCTAATAAAATGTTTGACTCTTCTCACATTCAGCAGACACAGAGCAACCTTAGAATTCATTTGCATTGTTATCTGATGAATGTCAGTCCAATATTCCCTCTTCTTTTAGCCCCTGAGAAAAATATTTGACCCATTACTCATACAGATTAATATTTGGAAGTGCAGCTTTAGGGGGAATTTTGCTAGAAATTACATGTAAAAAAGGCATTAAGAAGTTGAGAACAGAAAAAATATATTAAAACATGAAAATATCAATAATATGTAAAACAGCAGCCATAGCAGTGGAACTGAAGAAAAGTATGCAAGATATGACAATATGCTTAAATATAAAATGTGTAGCTCTGTGTAACAGGCATAAGAGTATTGATATATTCCACATACAGCATGTACATTAAGAGGATAAATATGCATAGAAAGACAAGTATTGCGATGAGACGAACACAGTAAGAATGAGAGGGAGAATAGCTCCTCCTCTGCAGACAGTGCTGAAGTTACTGCCATCTTCAGTATTTTGAGTCTTCTGTCAGGTTAAAGCTCAGTAGAATTAGGGTTCACACTTGTGGGAGTAACAATGGGATGTCAGGATTTGCATTTGTACAGCGAGATGAGAGCACAGATGAAAGGTGTAGGTGTGACGTGACGACGAGCCCCGCTGTGATGGGAGCTGACATGCTGTGGGTACAGTAAGTCAACACACTGACATCATGACTGACAATGAGCGAATGATACCAGCATACTACTGCAAACGAGGTGAGCTCCCTCCTACGCCACTCTGCCTGCACATGTGTGTGTGTTTCTTACCTTACAGCCCTCGCAGCACACTCCATGGGCACACTGAGCCTCCTCCTTCAAGGTGCAATTATTGGCATTGCAGCAATCATTGGTGCATTCCTGTAAACAGTCACACAAACACATGGACACACAAACGCACACTTGTTAACAAAACTGCGTCAACACATTATTCCTAAAAGGTGCCACTTTTTTAATGAGTCACCCTTAAACATAATGTTGGCAGTCATTAAGGAAAGGAAATAAACCATCTGGTTAGCAGTTATAAATGGTAGTAAGTAATTTTAATGGGTAATAAACATTAGGTTGTGAAGTTGTGAAGTAATAAACACTAAGTTGTGAAGCCAGTGAAGTTCTAAATGTTTGTAAGTTGTTACTAAAAGATCAAAAGCTTCTCCATTTCTAATGCTGCAGATATACCTGCTTTTTAACCACGTATTAGCAGAGACAACGAGCTGTGTCGTCAACGGAATTGTTTACATACCTGTCTGTGTAATATGCATGTGACACTGAGTCCTAACTGAATAAGAGCATCCGTCTATTGCGTCACATTGCGTAACATTCGACAGTGTCCACAATAAATCCATTAAATATAGAAATCTGTTCTGATAGGTAAACTGTGCTGTGCACTCAGATACGTCAGACTGGAGGCCCAACCACTTAAAAAATTGATGAGAACATGCTATCTTCCTATATTTGTTTACTTTTTAAATTAATAGTTGACCAAATGCTAGTCGACCAGAAAGGTCATAAAAGTCATTAGTCGGCAAGATTTCATTGGTCGCTTAGTCGCAGAAAAAAACAAAAAAACAAACCAAATTCAAAACTCTATGACGAGCTGTGCCTCATCAAAATAAATCAAAACCTATATGACTGGACCATATGGGAATTTAAGGACAGACACAGGAAGTGGCCACACTCAGCAGTCAGACAGGAGTCAGGTTAATTTACAGGGCTGGTACTTGTGGTTATTACATAGGCTAGTTAATAACATGTCGGGCAGGAAATAAAAAGTGTGGCATCATTCTGAGAAGGTGAAGGATGAACCCAAGGTGATACGTAAACTCTGCATCATTCATCAACTACAACCATGACGTATCATCTGAAACATGTAAGTAACTACATGCCCATTAGCCACTTAGCACAATCATTACTGCTTTGCTGACAGCGTCATTAACAGGCGGCTCGCTCAGCAGAAGTTCATTCTTTCTTTGGCATATGACCTTAGTTATTCCTGCATATGAAGCATATGAAGTGAGTCAACACAAAATATTCTAGCGTTCCAATTCGCATTCACGTTTGGTGTGAACACAACATTGGACTGAAAAGCTAATAGAGCTTGCGCAATGTAGCAAACTTGCCGGTCGAGGTTGGAGCGTATGGGTAAAACCACACACAAATACCATCATATACCATATGCCCTGGTGAAATTTCAAGGAGGTATGAAGGTATGAAAAAATAGATGCCTAGCAGCAGATGTCAAGTAAGCAGTGAAAAATTCTGAGTCATTAAAGACAGGGTTCTACGAACTTTACAAGTTTACAAGTAGTCCACTGTTTGTACTCCACTTGGTGTAATGTATTTGTCCTCTATGTCACCTTGTCTGTTGTCACATAATTTCACCAATTAAAAAAAAAAAAAAAACTTTACAAGTTTGTGTACAGTTGTGAGTGTTAATAGGTTGTTAATAAAAACATTTTTGCAGCCAGATTTAAATGATAAAAATAAGAAAGCTAAAAAGACAAACCTATTCTACACACACGCACGCGCGCACACACACACGCACGCACGCACACACACATACACACACCCACACACACACACACACACACATTTAGCAGTTTCATAGACTAACTGTGACTGACAATTCATGATTTCAACAGATGTCGGCAGAAAGAAAAAAAGAAAAATAAATAAAATCCATTAATGTGATTTTACTGCTGCTCTTGTGTCATACCATGCACACAAAGACAACACCTCCAGTTGTCATGGTGCCCTCAACCAAGCCACATTTACACTCATTACAAATGTGGGAGCTGACTCAAACCAGAGAAAAAGTCGAGTACACCGGCAGGAGGGAGCAGAGAGGGGATTATGAGTGAAGGCAACAACTACAAGAAAAAGCAGCAGCTTTTCTGTTGTGTGATGTTGATCCCAACAATGAGACAGAGCCAATGTCGTTTGAGGTCTAAAACCAGAATGTCTCTCTGTCACTTTTCACAAACCCACTTTTTCTGCAACGCTGTCTTATCACATTTCTAAAATAAAAACTTTGAAGCTTTATTGTAAAAGATTTAGTTTTGAAAGGATTCTGACTTCCCCTCTAAAAAACAAACAAAAACAAAAGAGGATTACATTTAGTTTACAATCTGGAACTCCACACCCCCACAATGTCATGTGTATCACACATTTGGAAATCACAAGGTGAGACCATTAAGCAGCGCTCTGTAGCTCGTCTCATTTGCAATGCTAAGAACAGGTGGCTTGTCAGCAGCCTGAGCTCGACTGTCAGCTCCGCTCTGACTCATAACAAACAGCCCCGTCAGACGCGCCGCTGTTGTCAACGACCAATTTACTTCCTCTGTTTTCAATTTTCTTTGCTGCTTGAACCAAAGTAGGTTTACTTAACCTCTGGGTTTATTGAGCGCAAACACTTCATCCCGATTTGAGGGAACTTTCAGCAATCTTTCAGCTGTGTTGCACAAAGGCGACACAGATCGCATTGATGATGAGGCTGCAACGGCACCATGCTATGCAAAGGAAAACCTGAAGGAAAAGTCTAAACAGCCACTTTTTACACCAGTGATGTCAAAATGAACAAATAGAATTAACAGACAGATCATTTTATTTAATGCTACACTTCACATATGCTACTTTCTGTAGCCTGTCCACTTACTAGCATTTTACAGAGCTTTAAACCACATCTCACCAGCATCTGGAGATTGAAAACTCTGGAAACAGCGACCTATGGGACCTTTAGTTATTTCGTTCAACTACTATTTCCAAGGTCAAGAAGAACTTATTATTTACATTTTAGAGCTGATGTGAGTAAAGTAGATCAGCAACAAGTCCTTCTGAATCTTTTATTTGCTTTCTTTTGGAGGGTGAGATGAGAAGCTGGATGTCAATCTCATGCCTGTGTGTTGAGTACAGAGCTGCAATTGGAACATGATAAGTATAGCTTAGCATCAAGTCTATGCAATATCTGTCTAGGTGAAGTACCTAGAAACTTTAATTTTTCGGAAATGGTGCAGAGTAAAAGTGTCATAAAATGTAAATACTTGGGTGAAGTGGAAGTTCCTTAAAACTGTATGTGTCATCATACAGTAAAAAAAGGAATGACAATCAAACATTGCTTAGAAGTCTGGAAAAACACATTCAACCTCTTCCACTCAGCTTGGACATCTGCGTCCTCTGCCGTCATTACTGTCTTTTGGAGGTTGTAATGGGCTGAATTAAAGCTAGAGCGAAGATAGTGATATCATATAAAACTAGAAGACCTAGGCAATCCATTGGTACCAACGCTCCAAAGTAAGGCTACATTTTGGCGAGGGAAAAACTGGCAGGGCAATTTTCACAGGGGTTCCTGGACCTCTCACCTCAAGAAAATCTCAATGGAAATGGATTCTTGGGATACCAACAAGTCTCCCCTTTACAGACATGCCCACTTTATGCTAGCACCATGCAGTCTAGGGGCCAAAACCATGCAGTTTTTTGCATGCCATACAGACGTGTTATTTCATCTATTGCATTTGAAACGTTTTGCATACTGGGGTCCCTAAACAGTCCTGGAATTGCATAAATTGGGTCTGACTGGAAAGCTGAGACTCTTGTGGATTCAATGAGCCCAATTTTATTCATGTGTGATGATGTTAGTTCCCAAAGTAGCCATTTAAATGTAATGAGACCATTTTTTGAAACAGACCTCAATGTTTGAAATAACCTATTACAGGGGGCAACGACCTTCACTGTCAAATCTCTCTTGAGCCGTAATACATATTTGTGCCTTATAGTGATGGCAACACAGCCTATTTAATCTACAATAGCCTATAAACATTCCTTCTAGGTCTAAATGAACATTCATTGATATGTTTACAACAAAGTAGTTACTCTTAGTTTGCACTCACAATTTTCCTCCAAGACTTTTTCTTTATTGGATTTGGAATCAATAGCTAGTCTAGGAAAAGGCGGCAGGCCGTAGATGTATGAGAAGATGTTCAATTTTGTTTTGTTTTTAAATCAGTGTAACTGTATTAAAAGAGATTTTTCTGTGCTAAAAGTTTCCATGGAGGTTGTTTGTTTGCTTGGACTCACACATGTTAATACAGTCAAAGAAAGCACATACTGCAAAGTAAATTTAATCCCAAATACCAGAAAACAGAAAACTATTGTAGGAAGACACTGCAACGAAAATTAATTCAGTCAAATCTTAAGTGTAACATCAGAGGTGTATCACTGGGTTCTCCTGGTCGCAGAACAGTCTTCCCGGGGTGTGTTAGGTTTTTTTTTTTTTATCATTTATCACCATAAACTCTGTAATGTTGCAGTTTTTCTTTTTTTTTCTTTTTTTATCTTGCTTTGTTTGCTAAGGTCTTTTGTGCAACAGTCTAGAGATTCCTTAAGTATACCACTAAGACAAGGAGTAAAACATAAAACCTTAAAGGGATAGTGCACCCAAAAATGAAAATTCAGCCATTATCTACTCACCCATATGCTGACGGAGGCCCTGGTGAAGTTTTAGAGTCCTCACATCCCTTGCGGAGATCGGCAGGGGGAGCGGCCAGCACACCTAATGGCTGACGGCGCCCCAGACTAACGTCCAAGAACACAAAATT